>NW_024100078.1:0-410070 GCF_016545835.1 Crotalus tigris
GGGGCAAGGCTATCTGGGCAAATGAGGGGATGAAGTGGCGGTAAAAGTTTGCAAAGCCTAGGAAACTTTGTGGTTGCTTTCTTGTGCGGGGTGGTGCCCAATCTAATACTGCTCTGACCTTCTCTGGGTCCATTTCAATGCCCTGGGGGGATATGCGATAACCTAGGTAGTCTATCCTTTTCTGGTGGAATTCGCATTTTGAGAGTTTGGCATATAGGTGGGCGGCTCGCAGCTTCTTTAAAAACCGCTCTGACAAGGTTGACATGTTCCTCTTTTGTTTTGGTGAAGATAAGAATGTCGTCCAAGTAAACAAGGACCCCCTTAAACAGGTGCTCCCTTAGAATGTCATTGATTAATTGCATAAAGACTGCAGGGCCCCCTTGTAATCAAAATGGCAAGACTTTGAATTGATAGCACCTCATGGGGCAGTTAAATGCAGTCTTCCATTTGTCCCCTTTCCTTGATTCTCAATCGATAGTGTTAAGGCTCCCTTAAGTCTAGTTTAGAAAAAATTTTCCCTTTCGTAGGTGTGACAGCAGTCGTTTCATGTAGGGGGCAGCGGGTATAGGTTGCTTTCCATGATTGTATTCAGGGGCCGAGTTCATGTAATCCAGCGATAAAACGTAAAGAGCCATCCTTCTTCTCTCTAAAAAGGACCGGGGCAGCATACTTAGGCTTGGCTGGCTCAATAAGAGCGCTCTCTCCAGGTTTTTTTTTTTATAAACACTTTCCCTTGTTTCCTCCTTCTCCTGTTGTGTGCTACGATGTAGGATAATATGGGTCCTTCAGCGGAGTTTTGCCCACAGGATTGATTCAATGGTTACCAGTCTGTGGGTCGGTGGGGGGGAAGCTCATTCGCCTCTCCTCACTGAAGACTTCAGCAAGGTCCCTATATTCCTCTGGTATTTCTGTTAATCTTTTTTCCTCTCCTATGGATGCTTTTTCTATTCTTGATTCTGGTAGCCTCCCTTGGGGTTTTAAGTCCATAGGGTCCCCCTTCGGGAATTTGATTTCTGTCATCCTCCAATTTACCAGGGGTTCCATTTTTTTCAACCATTCCATCCCTAGAATCATTGGGCAATCCATACCTGGGGTCATACCAACAAACGTTAAGTCCTCTTCATGGTTGGACCCAGGGAGAGATGTATAGGCAGAGAGTGGCTAGGGTAGCTGGCACCCCCTGCTCTGGGACCATCTAGCTGGCCCAAATGAGATTGAGTTGTTCCAGTCTCCTGGATGGGATGCCCAGATCCCCACTAGTGTTGGGCTAATGAGGCAGCGGGTTCAGCCAGAGTCTATTAAGGCTTTCACCTTCACAGCTTCGGGCATGGGGGGGATTAATATAGTCACTGTTTTGAAGATGGGTGTGATGCGTCCACTTACCAAGGGTTCGCCTTCCGAGCTGTCATCTGAGGCATCCACCGTCCCTGTGGTGTAGGCTGGAGTTCTTTCCCCTTGGTGAGCAGAGATGGGGGTTTCTGCAATTTCCATCATTTTCATGGCTGTTTCTTTTGGCTTAGCTGAATACCCTCTGGGTTTGTTGATTGGGGATCTGTCTGGGTTGTGCTGGGGGGCCTTTGAGCGGCATTCTCCAGCTCGATGCCCTTCTCTTCCGCACTTGAAACACCCCATCTGCTTCTTGGCTGTATCCGATGATTTCACCGGTTGGTGTGTCAGCTCAGGCGGGGGGGCGGCTCCATTGTTTTCCTCGGCGATGCCTCTTCAATATGTCGATCTCTGCTTCCTCTGCCAAGACGTACCATTCCTCAAGTCGATGTGGGTCTCCTCGGGGCAGGCAAGCATCATATAGATCATAGTTTAGTCCGTCTTTGAAAAGGCCAAGGAGGATGTCTTCTGGCCAATTCAGTTTGCTGGCAATGGCTCGGAATTCTTGTGTATACTCAGCCACTGGGCGTTTGCCCTGCCTCATCGTTGTTATTCTTTCACGGGCTTTGAGATCAGCCAGGGGGTCTTCAAATCGTCTTCTCAAAGAGAGACATGAAACGGTTGAAGTTACTGGTTCTGGGCATTGGGAGTCATTGCAAGTTCCATCTATCCCAATCCGCAGTGGTAAGCCTGGTGCCATACAGTGTGCAGGATGCCAAGGTATACGGATGCGGGGGCTTTTGCGCTGGGAAATCCTCCCATATTCCCTCCATTTTAGCTGAGGACTCTTGGGTTAGGAAAAACCCACAAGCGCACGCACGCTTCACCCTTTGAATTGTCACACTTCCCAAGCGTGGACGTCTATTGGCGACATGGATTGGCTGACACACACAAGTTGTGACAAAGGTGGTAGTGTCTTCCGTCCAGATTGCCATCTGTGGTACGGTAGGGGGTGGGAGCTCCTGGATCAGTAGATGTCCCTGGGGTTGCAGGTTCCATGTCCCCCTCGGTGTCTCTCCCTTTGCGGCTCCAGGAACTGGGGAGGCCGTAGGGTTCAGTATTCTCCTCTCCTAGGGAGCTGAGAGTTCTTTTCATCAGGTCAATAGCTTTCTCTAGGATCCAGTCTGAGTACGGTGCCCAGCTTCCTCCCTCTTCAATTGCGTGCAGGGATTTCTCCATCTCCTGCTTCCATTCTGGTTGCTTGGTCCCCCGTCTCAGGGTCACCTTTCTTGATTCCTTTCCCCACTCGCTTTTCTTTCCAACACCCATTGACCAGCGAGGCTTGTGGTCCCGTGTCTCCACCACTTCTTCTCTTGAGGATCTGGCCTCTCGGATCCCAACATCTGGCAAGGTTCCAACTGGGTCAGCGGCTCTCTTTCCAGGGAGTTTTCCCCCTCTCTTGCTCCATTGTCTGACATGGTAAATTTTTGCAAATCCCCCGGCAAGGGTCTTCCTTCCAGTGGATTAATTTTGCAAGTCCTGTCTAATGTAAGGACCCACCCCACTTTGCATCTTAAGAAGACAGAACTCTTGGAATAATTCTTCCAACAGGAATCCTTTATTAAGAGAAAATGGTTGCAGGCATGCTAGACAGGACTTGGGGTCCAAGCTCTCCCATTCAAGGTTTTAAGGGGTTCCCCAGTAGTCCCACCCAATCAACCCCCCTTCCAGTGATAGTTTCAAGTATCACAATTCCACTCCCTTTCTTCTTTCTTCCGTCTGGATGGAGACTTCAGATAACTACATGAAAGGCAACTTCCCTCCTTTGGTATGTTAACGCTTCGAGGTTACAATAAACACACATTCAGCATTCAGCTCTTTGAAGTGTAAAGAAGGAAGTGAGGGCCATAAAGCCCCTTTGTTCTCCCCCTTCTCTCCCTCTTATGGCAGAATCCAGAGAAGGCAGAATTGGGAGTTTCTATATTTGATAATTTAAAGATGAAATATAATTGGATTCTGACAGATGGACAGTATCAAGATCACATGAAGTGATAATATCGCTTTATTCTGGCACAAGTAGCAATAGCAATTAGATTTATATATTGCTTCATAGTGATTTACAGCTGTCTCTAAGTGATTTACAGAGTAAGCATATTGCCCCCAACAATCTGAGTCCTCAGTGTACTGACCTTGGAAGGATGGAATGCTGAGTCAACCTTGAACGAGTGAAAATCGAACTGCTGAACTGCCAGACTGGTAAGACCATAGTTGAAATACTGCATCCAGTTTTGGTCACGATATGAAAAAGAACATCTATTTTCTAGAGTCTTAACCTCTAGAAAAAGTACATAGAAAAGCAACAAAGATAATCAGGAGTCTGAAGGCTAAACTGTACGATGAAATGATAAGGGAATTAAATATGCCTAGTCTAATGAACCCCTTTATGGATTACTGCCTTGTCGTGGCAAAGGGGCTTGCGTAACTCAATGAAGCTATAAGCTATACCGTGCAGGGCCACCCAAGATGGACAGGTTATAGCAGAGAGTTCTGACAAAATGTGATCCACTGGAGAAGGAAATGGCAAACCACTCCAGTATCTTTGCCATGAAAACCCCATGGACAGTACTAAAAGGCAAAAAGATATGACACTGGAAGATGAGCCCCTCAGGTCGGAAGGTGTCAATATGCTACTGGGGAAGAGCAGAGGGCTAGTACTAGTAGCGCCAGAAAGAATGAAGCGACTGGGCCAAAGCCGAAAGGACGCTCAGCTGTGGATATATCTGGTGATGAAATTGACCAGTTTTATGAAGCCCTACAGTACCTTATAGAATTAACACCAAAAAATGATGTCCTTATCATCATGAGGGATTGGAATGCTAAGGTAGGAAGCCAAAAGATAACCGGAATAACAGGCAAGTTTGGCCTTGGAGTACAAAATGAAGCAGGGCACAGGCTGATAGAATTTTGTCAAGAGAATACGATGGTCATAACAAACACTCTTTTCCAACAACCCAAGAGACGGGTCTACACATGGACATCACCAGACGGTCAACACAGAAATCAGATTGACTATGTGCTCTGAAGCCAAAGATGGAGAAGCTGTATACAGTCAGTAAAAACAAGACCAGGAGCTGACTGTGGCTCAGATCATGAGCTTCTCGTTGCAAAATTTAGGCTTAAATTGAAAAAAGTAGGAAAAGCACTAGGCCACTCAGGTATGAACTAAATCATATTCCTGATGAATATACAGTAGAGGTGACAAATAGATTTAAAGAATTAGATCTGATAGACAGAGTGCCTGAAGAACTATGGATGGAAGTTCGCAACATTGTACAAGAGGTAGCAACTAAAACCATCCCAAAGAAAAAGAAATGCAAGAAAGCAAAATGGCTTTCTGAGGAAGCTTTGCAAATAGCTGAGGAAAGAAGGGAAGTGAAAGGCAAAGGAGAAAGAGAAAGATACACCCAATTGAATGCAGAATTCCAGAGAGTAGCTAGAAGAGATAAGAATGCCTTCTTAAATGAACAGTGCAAAGAAATAGAAGAAAACAACCGAATAGGGAGGACCAGAGATCTCTTCAAGAAAATTGGAGATATGAAGGGAATGTTTCATGCAAAGATGGGCATGATAAAGGACCAAAATGGCAGAGACCTAACAGAGGCAGAAGAGATTAAGAAGAGATGGCAACACTACACAGAAGAACTATACAAGAATGAGCTTAACATCCCAGATAACCACAATGAGATGGTCACTGACCTCGAACCAGACATCCTAGAATGTGAAGTGAAATGGGCCTTAGAAAATCTGAGCAACAACAAAGCTAGTGGAGGTGACAGAATTCCAGCTGAGCTATTCAAAATCTTAAAAGACGATGCAGTAAAAGTGCTACACTCAATTTGCCAGCAAATTTGGAAAACTCAACAGTGGCCACAGGATTGGAAAAGGTCAGTTTACATTCCAAAGGAAGGCAATGCCAAAGAATGTTCAAACTATCGCACCATTGCACTCATTTCACATGCTAGTAAAGTTATGCTTAAAATCCTACAAGCTAGACTCCAGCAGTATGTAGATTGAGAACTACCAGAAGTACAGGCAGGATTTCGAAGAGGCAGAGGAACTATAGATCAAATTGCCAACATACGCTGGATCATGGAGAAAGCTAGGGAGTTCCAGAAAAACATCTACTTCTGCTTCATTGACTATGCAAAAGCCTTTGATTGTGTGGATCACAACCAATTGTGGCAAGTCCTTAAAGAGATGGGAGTACCAGACCATCTCATTTGTCTCTTGAGAAACCTATATGTGGGTCAAGAAGCAACAGTGAGAACCGAACACGGAACCACTGATTGGTTCAAAATTGGAAAAGGAGTCTGGCAAGGCTGTATACTGTTGCCCTGCCTATTTAACTTATATGCAGAGCACATCATGAGAGAGGCAGAGCTAGATGAATCAAAAGTTGGAATTAAGATTGCCGGGAGAAATATCAACAACCTAAGATATGCAGATGATACCACTCTGATGGCAGAAAGTGAAGAGGAACTAAAGAGCCTCTTGATGCGGGGGAAGAAGGAGAGTGCAAAAGTTGGCTTGAAACTCAACATTAAGAAAACCAAAATCATGGCATCCGGCCCTCTCAATTCCTGGCAAATAGATGGGGAAGAAATGGAGGTAGTGACAGGTTTTATTTTTCTGGGCTCCAAGATCACCTCAGATGGGGACGGCAGCCAAGAAATTAAAAGACGCTTGCTCCTGGGGAGGAAAGCTATGGCAAATCTAGACAGCATACTAAAAAGCAGAGACATCACCTTGCCAACAAAAGTGCATATAGTCTAGGCCATGGTTTTCCCAGTTGCAATGTATGGCTGTGAAAGTTGGACCATAAGAAAGGCTGAGTGCCAAAGAATTGAGGCCTTTGAACTATGGTGCTGGAGAAGACTCCTGCGAGTCCCTTGGACTGCAAGGCGTTCAACCTGGTCAGTCCTAGAAGAGATCAACCCTGACTGCTCTTTAGAAGGCCAGATCCTGAAGCTGAAACTCAAATACTTTGGCCACCTAATGAGAAGGAAGGACTCACTGGAAAGGGGCCTAATGCTGGGAAAGATTGAGGGCAATAGAAGAATGGGACGACAGAGAATGAGATGGCTGGATGGAGTCACTGAAGCAGTAGGTGTGAACTTAAATGGACTCCAAAAGATGGTAGAGGACAGGAAGACCTGGAGGAACGTTGTCCATGGGGTCGCGATCGGTCGGACACGACTTCGCAATTAACAACAGCAACAACAACAAGTCTAATGAAGACTAGAGTTAGGAGTTAGCACTAGGAATGACATGATAGCAGTCTTCTAATATTTGAAGGGCTACCACAGAGAAGAGGGAGTCAAACTATTCTCTAAAGCAACTGAGGTCAGTAAAAAACTAAAGGGTGGAAGATTATTAAAGAGGGATACAACCTAGAATTAAGGAGAAATTTTCTGACAGTGAGAACAATTAATTGGTGGAATAATTTGTCTCCAGAAATGGATGCTTTATCACTGGAGGTTTTAAGGTTTTAAAATTGGATAACCATTTGACTGAAATGATATTAAATCTCCTGCTCAACCAGATATCCATGGTCCCTTCTGTTGTGTCCTGAGCCTGCAAAGGCAGGCTCGGAACATTGCAATGGTCCCAGGCAGTTGAAAGCTGCCCGGGACCAGACTGAGTGGTGCCGGCTTTGCGCGCATGCGCGAGGTGCAGAAGCACACCAGAATGTTACCGTTTTGCCCGGGGATGCTATTAAAGGAGTCAGAGAGGCCTGCGAGCCTCAGAGCTGTGACGGAGAGAGAACTACTTTAAATAAAGGGCTGTTGGAATTACAGAATGTGCTGCATTCATTCGCCGTTGACTCAAGGACTCAACACTGGCGACGAAGGTGGGATTGCTTACAAAAACAAAAAAGAAGAATTGTAAGCTTACCCAAGAGTCCTGGAGAGAGGAAGACGGCGTTAAACTCAGCACCTGGCCTGCCAGTACAGCATCGCTGTAGGTAAGCTGGCTAATAGACCCCTTCCTAACAGAGAAGCAAGAATGGCGAAGATAGGGAGACTGTCTGAATTTGATGTCACGCACCCAGAAAGATGGGAGTCTTATGTTGCCAGAGTAGAAAATTACTTTAGAGTAAATCAAGTAAGAGAAGATGGCTTGAAGGCCGCTACTTTGCTGTGTGTCTGTGGTCAAGATGCATTTGAAATTGCTGAAAATTTGACAGCCCCTGCTCCTCTTGAATCTGTCACTTATACAGATTTAAAAAAATTATTGAAGGAACATTTTCAGCCCAAGTTGTCTGTTACTGCGTGGAGACACACTTTTGAACAGAGGGATCAAAGAGCTGGTGAATCAGCTAAAGAATACATTGCAGCCTTGAGAAGAGCAGCTAAGCCTTGTGATTTTAAAGACTTAGAGGAAAGGTTGAGAGACCGATTTGTATGTGGGCTTAGGAACAGAGATTTGCAACAGAGACTCTTTGCAAAGGAGGACATTTCATTCCAAGATGCCTTAAGAGAGGTCACTGCAGAATAGGCAGCAGGTGGGGCAGTCAAGAACATGAGGCCTATCAGGAACAACCCAGAAGCCGTCTCCGTGCACCATGAGGGAGTCCAGGAGAGCTCGGAGGAAGATCCTGAAGATGAGGTGGATCATCTCTACCCAGCCAAAGAAAGAAAGCAGAAGGAAGGCAAAGAAAAGTCTTCAACTGTACCCAAGTGCTTTCAGTGTGGAGGTTGCCACAAGAGGACCAACTGCAGGTTCCGTTCTGCAATCTGTAGAGCATGTGGAAAGCAAGGCCACATAGCAGCTGTGTGTCTGGGCTGTCAGAAGGTACAACTCCGAGAAGAATTGCGCCTGAAAGGTACCAGGGTCCCCAGCCAAAATAGGGTGGGTTTCTGTGCATCACGTAGAAGCATTTATAGGACAGGCACACACAGGCCACTTAAAAAGAAACTGTCACTTAAGGTGAAGTTGCAAGGAGTTCCATTGGTTATGGAACTGGACACTGGGTCTGCACTTTCAATTATTTCCATTCACACATTCAGAAAGATTTGCTCTAACAGTGGGTTATAGGCCAAGCTTAGGCCATCCAATATAGCCTTAACAGACTTCCAAAATTCCAAGGTGTGCGTTAAGGGGGAGGCCACCCTTAATGTACAATACAAGGATTTTGAAGGTCCATTAGATGTATTGGTAGTTGGGGGTGAACGCACGAGTCTCATTGGACTTGATTGGTTTGAGGCCTTGGGAATACAAGTTACAGGGCTTCACAATTTGCAAACATTAGGTCTACAGGAAGTCTGCAAAGAATTTGCAGATGTCTTCAGCCTCCAGCTGGGAGCATACAAAGGCCCCCCAGTTTCCTTGAAACTGGACCCCACTGTCACTCCTATTAAAGTAAAAGCAAGGAGAGTACCCTTTGCTTTGAAAGGGAAAATTGATGCTGAATTGGACAAATTGATTCAGCAAGGTGTCTTAGAACCTGTTGACTCAAGTCCATGGGAAACTCCCATAGTCACGCCTCTTAAGGCTAATGGGGACATTCGCATCTGTGCAGATTACAAATGCACTCTAAACAAGGCATTGCAACAGCATACATATCCTGTATCTGTAGTCAGCCACATTTTGGCCTCCCTCAAAGGGGGGGGGGGTTTGCAAAGCTGGATTTAGCACAGGCTTATCAACAGTTACCTGTTGATGAAACTGCTGCTGAAGCACAGACTATTGTAACTCATAGGGGGGCATTCAAAGTCAAAAGACTACAATTTGGAGTAAATGTAGCTCCTGGAATTTTCCAAAGTGTAATGGAAAACACCCTGAGAGATATACCAGGGGTTTGCCCCTATTTTGATGATGTCCTAATAGCAGGAGAATCCACTCAAAATTTAGCTGAGAGATTGAGGGCTGTTCTGCTGCGTTTCAGGAAAACAGGCCTCAAACTTAAAAAAGACAAATGCAAAATTGGAGTGTCTTCTACAGATTTCCTGGGATTCAGAATAGATGCCAAGGGCATTCACCCTGCTGAGTCTAAATTAAAGGCTATACTGCAAGCTCCTAGGCCTAAATCTAAAGCTGAATTACAAGCTTTTCTGGGCCTCTTGAACTTTTACAATGCATTCATACCTAACAAAGCTAATGTAGCTGAGCCACTTCATAGACTCTTAGACAAACAGGCAGTGTGGCAGTGGTCACAAGCACATGAAGAAAGCTTCAATGAAGTCAAGGCCTTACTTACATCAAATGATGTGCTTGCACGTTTTAATGAAACTCTTCCTGTGTGCATCGCTTGTGATGCTTCCCCTTGTAGGGTGGGAGCTGTACTCAGCCATTTAAAACTGATGGAACTCAGGTTCCTGTTGCATATTACTCCAGAACCTGGTCTTCTGCTAAGCGAAACTACGCTCAGATAGATAGAGAAGCCTTGGCCATTGTTGCTGGAATTAAAAAATTCCATGATTTTCTATATGGCAGACACTTCATGGTCTACACTGACCATAAGCCTCTGTTGGGGTTGTTCACTATGAACAAACAAACTCCCCATATCATCTCCCCTAGAATGCTGAGATGGTCCATCTTTCTGTCAGCCTATGACGTTTCCTTGGTTAACAAACCTGGCAAGGAAGTGGGCCACGCTGATGGCCTTAGTAGATTACCTTTACAAATGGTAGAGGCTGACCCTGCCCCTGCCATCAACATTCTTTCCATTCAGGCGTTGCCTGAATCACCCTTAAATGCCAGGGATGTGGCTGCTGAATCAGCCACGGATCTCACATTCACTCGTGTATTGTCCTGGGTTTTGTCTGGATGGCCTGAGAGTTGTCCAGGTACTGAGTTTCAGAGTTTCTGGCTCAAGAAGCATGAGTTATCCACTTTTCAGGGTTGTCTGTTGTGGGGCAGCAGAGTTGTTATTCCCACCTCAATGAGACCTAGGGTCTTGGCTTCCCTTCATGAGAGCCATCTTGGCATTGTCAGGATGAAGGTGCTTGCGTGCAGCCATTATGGTGGCCAGGGTTAGACAGGGAGATAGAGGCTCAAGTGCATGGATGCCACTTGTGTCAGCGCTCACGCCCAGAAATGCCTCATGCTCCTGTACATAGATGGGAGGAAACACAGTCACCTTGGTCTAGGGTAGATTACGCTGGGCCCTTTCAGGGTCAATTCTTCTTGGTCCTTGTTGACAGCTATTCAAAGTGGCTTAAGGTTGTACCTGTCTCTTCCACCACTGCTGCTAAGACCATTCAAGTACTGAGAGGGATTTTTGCTGCACATGGGCTCCCAGATGTCCTGGTGTCTGACAATGGTCCTCAATTCACTTCTTTCGAGTTTCAGGCTTTCTTGCAGGCCAACATGATTCATCATGCCACCTCTGCACCATTCCACCCTTTCACCAACAGTATGGCTGAACGGATGGTCCGCATCACCAAGGATGCTTTAAAGAAACTGACCTACAAGGACTGGCACCACAGGTTGGCAGATTTTCTTCTTGCTTACTGCACCACACCTTCAACTTCCACTGGGAAGAGCCCAGCTGAACTCCGTTGGGGGCGCAAACTGATCACCAAACTTGACAGGTTGCACCCAGACAGACTGCCTCCTAAGGTCACCCAACCCAGGCCACCGGGGGGTCTGCAAGTGGGTGCCCCAGTATGGACCCAGAACTCTAGGCCTGGTCACTTGTGGGTTCCTGCCATAGTATGCAAGGTTACTGGTCCATTGTCATACGAGGTCTCCTTGGATGACGGTCGTGTCCTTCAGCGGTATATTGATCAGCTGCATACGAGACTGGACTTCCCCTCTGCAACTCCTGGGCTTTCTCCGGGGGGGGAGGGGGACTACTATGGGCAAAGGGAAGGGTGTTGGCAGCAGCCGGGGCCAAACGGAGAGGCCGAAGACGGCCTGTTCCAAGGTTCCGCAAGTATTCCAAACAGGAATTCAAGGGAACAAGAAATAATACAGGCACCAGTGCCTACTCCAGCCAGGGAGTCACCCAGGGGGCATACTCATCATTCACAACTACCATTCAGTACTCCAGTCAGGGAGAATAACTGGGAGCATCCTAATAACCCAAACATTGCAGGAGAACTGGCACACAAACAGTCAAGTTGGCCCAATACTGCTACTGCTTCCAAAAAGAAGTCTTCACACAGGGAGGTGGTCAGAGAGGCAAATCCAAATTCTGGCACCTCCAGCATAGATTGGGGGGCAACTGAGTATTGGGGCACTGCAGAAACCCCAGACAATCCCGTTACGGGGCTTGGGAGTGAAGGGATGCGTTCCCTTGATAAGTCCATTGTGGACTTGGAGGGTTCTACAGAAATGCCAAACATTGGCAGGCATACAGAGGAGCCCGAGAGCCTACAGTTAGGCAGGTCAACCAGGTTCATGGGGGAGCAAAGTCCTGGTCTGACAAGCCCGGTGGGCAAGCAAGCAGACCAGGCAATGGGACATGGTTCACGGGGACCACCAGGGTTTGAAAGAGGGGGCAATTCCACTTCATCCTCTGCACAAGAGGAAGTAGGGGGTTCTCAGAACCTGAGGAGGTCACAGAGAGTAAAAAGATTTCCCAAGTATCTTGAGGACTTTGTAACCCTGCTGTCAAAGCAAGGAAAGTGAGAGGGTGCCTGCTGTTGTTGGAAAAATGGGAATGTGAGCATTGGGTAGTTAATTCCAAAACAATAGCCCAGTACCATTTGTGGTGTGGCTATTGAACAGCTGCAATAGATGTGCAGGTTTGGGGTTGGCACACCACGCTCGTGTTGAGGTCGCGTATAACTACCTATATAGTTAATAAGTCTCATCCGGGGGGAAGGGGTGTTGTGTCCTGAGCCTGCAAAGGCAGGCTCGGGATGTTGCAATGGTCCCGGGCAGTTGCAAGCTGCCCGGGACCAGACTGAGTGGCGCCAACTTCGCGCGCATGCGCGAGGCGTGGAAGCACACCAGAATGTTACCGTTTTGCCCGGGGATGCTATTAAAGGAGTCAGAGAGGCTTGCGAGCCACAGAGCTGTGACAGAGAGAGAACTACTTTAAATAAAGGGCTGTTGGAATTACAGAATGTGCTGTATTCATTCGCCATTGACTCGAGGACTCAACACCTTCCAACCCTGTTATTCTATACTCTATGTTCCACTAATATATAGCTATTTCTTTTTCAATTTCTGTTTAAATTTGGATTTAATATTTCCACTCTTTCTGCGGAAAACTGACTCAAATTTAAGACCACTATACATACACTTTGTATACATTATTTTTTAGGACTGCATTCTGAGGTATTTTTCTCTCCAGTTGCTGTCACATAATTATATAATTCATACGTAGGATTATAATGATTCACAGAATTATATAATTCATACACAGATATGCATGTTTATGTGCATTGTTCTTGGCATTTCAGGTAAGAGAAGGGACTCAAAAATATCTGACATAAACGGATTTATTGTGCCTTATATTTACATAAACATTTGAAATATTTACTACATTCTTTTTATTCATGTGTCATGCAAATGGTTAAATCAGACAACTGGTGAACTATTTAAACACTAAAATAATGAGCATTTGGAACAAGAGTTGCTCTTTATAGTTCCTAAATGAACAATACAAATTTATTCAGCTGCTTAGGAAGAAAGAAGAAGTTATTTCTATGTCTTGAACAGAACCAGAATTACTCACCCATGTCTGATTTACTATGACATTGCCAAAATCCCATCTGCATCATAGTGACTATTAAATAATGCAGTTACATAACCCAACAATAGCAGAGCAATATAACCACTGCACTGCTCTGTTTTGACCCACAAGACTTTTCTGCTAGTGTCAATTGTGTATTAATCATCATTCAATATTATGTCTTTTCCTCTGCTTCTCTTACCAGAAGCATAAATCCCTTTCATGGAAGTTAAAGGTTTCAATCAGTTCTAGTCTCAATTGTATTTGTCTTTAATATTTGTAATAGGATAGCATACTGGATTGAACAGGAGTGTAATAAGACAAAAAATAAACTGATTCAACTCAGTCTACTTATGGGTACAAATCTATATGTCAAGCCCATGAAGGTTAGCTCTCATTTTCTGAAACTAAAGTTTTCACATTGTAAGGACCCACCCCACTTTGCATCTTAAGAAGACAGAACTCTTGGAATAATTCTTCCAACAGGAATCCTTTATTAAGAGAAAATGGTTGCAGGCATGCTAGACAGGACTTGGGGTTCAAGCTCTTCCATTCAAGGTTTTAAGGGGTTCCCCAGTAGTCCCACCCAATCAACCCCCCTTCCAGTGATAGTTTCAAGTATCACAATTCCACCCCCTTTCTTCTTTCTTCCGTCTGAATGGAGACTTCAGGTAACTACATGAAAGGCAAGTACCCTGCTTTGTTATGATAAGGTTCTCTAGTGCTAATGCTTTGATGTTACAATAAACACACATTCAGCATTCAGCTCTTTGAAGTGTACTGAAGGAAGTGAGGGCCATAAAGCCCCTTTGTTCTCCCCCTTCTCTCCCTCTTATGGCAGAATCCAAAGAAGGCAGAATTGGGAGTTTCTATATTTGATAATTAAAGATGAAATATGATTGGATTCTGACATCCGGCCCCTCTTAAAAATAAGAGAGATCCACCTGAAAGAAAACACAAGTATAAAATTTAGTTAGGCTTGTTAGGATACTCTGTGTGAAACTTCTTCAATAGCTTCGGGGCTCTGACATGACGTTTATGGACCCACTCATTTTGTGAGGGAGGGAGGTGTTTCCAGGCAACTAGGTACTGAGTTGCTCCATGATATCTCCTAGAGTCAAGGACTTCCTTTATTTCGAAGTGTTGTTCACCCTCCACCATGATTGGAGGTGGGGGGGGGGGGGATTTTTGGCCGTAGAGGTGACTGATGCTCTCTTTTCAGCAAGCTGCAATGAAAAATTGGGTGTATTTGCCTGAGATTTTTGGGTAATTCTAATTCTACTGTTACTGGATTTATGATTCTTTTAATTGGAAAAGGTCCTATATATTTTGGTCCAAGTTTTTTACAGGGCTGTAGGGACTTTAGGTATTTTGTAGATAAGTACACCATTTCTCCTATAATGAATGGTGTAGGCTCAACCCTTTTTTTATCGGCTTGTGTTTTATATGCCTGCCTAGCTTCATCTAGTGCTTTTCTGACTATTGGCCAGGTGTTTTGTAATTTCTCCATCCATTCTTTCAGCGAGGGGATCGTTGGTTCGTTTGGGGTTAATTCTGGCATGGGGTTGAAACTTTGACCGGTGGCTATTTGAAAAGGAGTGTAACCTGTGCTGGAGTGGACTGCATTATTGTAGGCAACTTCTGCAAAAGGGAGTAAGTCCGCCCACTCGGTCTGCTGGAAACTAAGAAAACATCTTAAATATTGCTTAAGTACGGAGTTCATTTTTTCAGCCCCCCCATTTCCTTGAGGGTGGTGGCTAGATGTCAGTCCCTGAGTGGTTCCTAAGAGGGATAAAAATTCCTTCCAAAATGCAGACGTAAATTGCACCCCCCTGTCAGAGATGATGCGTTGGGGTGCCCCATGCAATCTGTAAATGTGTTGGATGAAAAGTTTTGCTAAGGCTTTTGCAGTGGGAATCTTTTGGCAAGGGATAAAGTGCACCTGTTTGGAAAACAAGTCCGTGACCGTCCAGACCACAGTATTCCCATTGCTTTCTGGCAATTCCACTATAAAATCCATGGCTATTTCTCTCCAGGGGGCTGAGGGACTTGCCACTGTTTGCAATAGTCCTGGCACTTTCCCTTGCAACCTCTTTGCCGTGGCACATTTTGGACAACTGGCTATATAACTTTCAATGTCCTTTTTCATGGATGGCCACCAAAATTGCCGTTTAATTAAATGTAAAGTTTTTACAAATCCAAAATGCCCTGCTGATTTTGTGTCATGGCAAAGGTGCATGAAAGTTACTCTTTGAGTTGTTGGTATATATAACTTTTCCCCTACCCAAGGCAACCCGTCTCTCATTGTGCACACATTTTTGTTTTTCTGGAACCATTCATCTGTTTCCAAGCTTTTTCTGAATTCAATCCCAGTTTGGCTGTCCAGTTGTGGTTTTATTTTGGCTTGGGTTCTTGTGGTTACTGGTGCTGCCAGTTGTGACTCTGCCATTATTGGTCTAGAGTCTGTGGTTCGTGCGCTGTTATATTGGGGCATGCGAGATAGAGCATCTGCCAGGAAGTTCTTTCTTCCTGGTAAATGTTTGAGCTTAAATTGGAATTGGTGAAAATGCTGGGACCAGCGGGCTTGTTTGGGATTGAGTTTCCTGGAAGTTTTCAGGGCTTCTAAATTTTTGTGATCAGTCCACACCTGGAAGGGGATTTTGTTGCCTTCCAGGAACTGTCGCCACGTGAGTAATGCCCAACGTATCCCATAAGCCTCCTTCTCCCATACGGGCCAGCGCTGTTCTGTTTCCGTGAGTTTCTTGGATGTATATGCACAGGGTTGCAATACTGCATCATCATTTTCTTGTAATAGCACAGCCCCCACTGCCACATCACTTGCATCTGCCTGTATTACGAAGGGCTTGTCCATGTCTGGGTGCCTTAGTATTGGTTCGGCAGAAAAAAGTCTCTTTAGTCTCTCAAACGCTGCTTGGCACTCCATTGTCCATGTTAGTGGCTGGCTAGGTTTTACTGAGGATGCTCCCTTCGTTTTTAGTAAGTTAGTGAGGGGCAAGGCTATCTGGGCAAATGAGGGGATGAATTGGCGGTAAAAGTTTGCAAAGCCCAGGAAACTTTGTAGTTGCTTTCTTGTGCGGGGTGGTGCCCAATTTAGTACTGCTTTGACCTTCTCTGGGTCCATTTCAATGCCCTGTGGGGATATGCGATAGCCTAGGTCAGGGGTAGGCAACCCAAAACACTCAAAGAGCCACTTGGACCCGTTTCACACCAAAAACAAAACACCGGGAGCCGCAAAATCCTTTTGATATCTAAAATGAAGATAACACTGCATATATCCTTTTTTACCTTTATTATAGGAGTGTGTGTGTTTGTGTGTGTGTTTGTGTGTGTGTATATATGTGTGTGTGTGTGTATATGTATACACACACACACACACACACACACATATATATATATACACGTACATACACATACAGGTAAAAAAAGGATATATGCAGTGTTATCTTCATTTTAGATGTCAAAAGGGTCTCTCTCTCTCTCTGTCTCTCTCCCTCCCTCCCTCTCTGCCCTTGGTCTGCCACTCCTCTTCCCCCACTCTCTTTCTTTCTCTCTCTTTCCTCTCTCTCTCTCCCCCTCCCTCTCTCTCTCTCTTTCTCTCTCTCTCTTCCCCCCCCATCTGCTGCTCATCTGGCAAGCTTCAAGTTGTTCTCCAACAATCTCCGGGGTAGGCAACCTCGTCTCTTTTATGACTCATGGACTTCAACTCCCAGAATTCCTGAGTCAGCCTAGCTGGGCTAGCTAGCTCTCTCCTGCCCTTCCTGCTTCCTGCTTCCTGCAGAGACGCAGCAAAGGGAGGAGCTCCGCCCAGAAAGCTTTTCAGCTCCTCGGAGAATACTGTGAGTGCAATCTTTTTTTTTTTACACACACACATACACACACACACACAAAGAGAGAGAGAGAGAGAGAGCACACACACACACACACACACACACACACACACACAGAGAGAGAGAGAGAGAGAGAAGCAGGGAAGCGCAATTGCCTCTCTCTGTCTCTGTCTCTCTCTGCAAAGGCAGAGGAGGCTGGGAGCCACAGGGGAAGGCTCAAAGAGCCGCATGCGGCTCCGGAGCCGCAGGTTGCCGACCTGTGGCCTAGGTAGTCTATCCTTTCCTGGTGGAATTCGCATTTTGAGAGTTTGGCATATAGGTGAGCGGCTCGCAGCTTCTTTAAAACCGCTCTGACAAGTTTGACGTGTTCTTCTTTTGTTTCAGTAAAGATAAGAATGTCGTCCAAGTAAACAAGGACCCCCTTAAACAGGTGCTCCCTTAGAACGTCATTGATTAATTGCATAAAGACTGCAGGGCCCCCTTGTAATCCAAATGGCAAGACTTTGAATTGATAGCACCCCATGGGGCAGTTAAATGCAGTCTTCCATTCGTCCCCTTCCTTGATTCTCACTCGATAGTAAGCTTCCCTTAAGTCTAGTTTAGAAAAAATTTTCCCTTTCGATAGGTGTGACAGCATGTCTTTCATGAGGGGCAGCGGGTATAGGTTGCTTTCACTGATTGTATTCAGGGCCCTATAATCCACGCATAAACGTAAAGAGCCATCCTTCTTCTCTCTAAAAAGGACCGGGGCAGCCACTTTAGGCTTGGCTGGCTCAATGAAACCTCTCTCCAGGTTTTTTTTTTTATAAATCTTTCCATTTCCTCCTTCTCCTTTGGGCTCATGGAGTATAATCTGGGCTTCGGGAGTTTTGCCCCAGGCTTGAATTCAATGGTACAGTCTGTGGGTCGGTGGGGGGGAAGCTCATTCGCCCTCTCCTCACTGAAGACTTCAGCAAGGTCCCTATATTCCTCTGGTATTTCTGTTAATCTTTTTTCCTCTCCTATGGATGCTTTTTCTATTCTTGATTCTGGTAGCCTCCCTTGGGGTTTTAAGTCCATAGGGTCCCCCTTCGGGAATTTGATTTCTGTCGTCCTCCAATTTACCCAGGGGTTCCATTTTTTCAACCATTCCATCCCTAGAATCATTGGGCATTCCATACCTGGGGTCACCACAAACGTTAAGTCCTCTTCATGGTTGCCCAGGGAGAGATGTATTGGCAAAGTGGCTAGGGTAGCTGGCACCCCCCCTGCTATGGATCCATCTAGCTGGCCAAATGAGATTGGTTGTTCCAGTCTCCTGGATGGGATGCCCAGATTCCCCACTAGTGTTGGGCTAATGAGGCAGCGGGTACAGCCAGAGTCTATTAAGGCTTTCACCTTCACAGCTTCGGGCATGGGGGGGATTAATATAGTCACTGTTTTGAAGATGGGTGTGATGCATCCACTTACCAGGGGTTCGCCCTCCGAGCTGTCATCTGAGGCATCCACCGGCCCTGTGGTGTAGGCTGGAGTCCTTTCCCCTTGGTGAGCAGAGGTGGGGGTTTCTGCAATTTCCATCATTCTCATGGCCGTTTCTTTTGGCTTAGCTGAATACTTTCCGGGTTTGTTGATTGGGGATCTGTCTGGGTTGTGCTGGGGGGCCTTTGAGCGGCATTCTACAGCTCGATGCCCTTCTCTTCCGCACTTGAAACATCCCATTTGCTTCTTGGCTGTATCCGATGATTTCACCGGTTGATGTGTCAGCTCAGGCGGGGGGCAGCTCCATTGTTTTCCTCGGCGGTGCCTCTTCAATATGTCGATCTCTGCTTCCTCTGCCAAGACGTACCATTCCTCAAGTTGATGTGGGTCCCCTCGGGGCAGGCAAGCATCATATAGATCATAGTTTAGTCCGTCTTTGAAATGGCCAAGGAGGATGTCTTCTGGCCAATTCAGTTTGCTGGCAATGGCCCGGAATTCTTGTGTATACTCAGCCACTGGGCGTTTGCCTTGCCTCATCGTTGTTATTCTTTCACGGGCTTTGCGATCAGCCAGGGGGTCTTCAAATCGTCTTCTCAAAGAGGACATGAAACGGTTGAAGTTACTGAGTTCTGGGGCATTGGAGTCATGCAAGTTCACTACCCAATCCGCAGCTGGTCCATCCAGGGCAGATTGCACGATCCGGATGCGGGCTTTGTCGCTGGGAATATCCTGCCCATATTCCTCCATGTAGCTGAGGACTTGGGTTAGGAAAAACCCCAAGCGTGTTGGCTCCCCTTTGAATTTCACTTCCAACGGTGGACGTCTTGGAATGGATTGGGTGCCTCTGTTGTGGGTGGTAGTGCCTTCCGTCCAGATTGCCATCTGTGGTCCAGTAGGGGGTGGGAGCTCCTGGATCAGTAGATGTCCCTGGGGTTGCAGGTTCCATGTCCCCCTCGGTGTCTCTCCCTTTGTGGCTCCAGGAACTGGGGCGGACCGTAGGGTTCAGTATTCTCCTCTCCTAGGGAGCTGAGAGTTCTCTTCATCAGGTCAATAGCTTTCTCTAGGATCCAGTCTGAGTACGGTGCCCAGCTTCCTCCCTCTTCACTTGCGTGCAGGGATTTCTCCATCTCCTGCTTCCATTCTGGTTGCTTGGTCCCCCGTCTCAGGGTCACCTTTCTTGATTCCTTTCCCCACTCACTTTTCTTTCCAACGCCCATCGACCAGCGAGGCTTGTGGTCCTGTGTCTCCACCACTTCTTCTCCGAGGAATCTGACCTCTCGGATCCCAACATCTGGCAAGGTTCCAACTGGGTCAGCGGCTCTCTTTCCAGGGAGTTTTCCCCCTCTCTTTGCTCCATTGTCTGACATGGTAAATTTTTGCAAAATCCCCCGGCAAGGGTCTTCCTTCCAGGTGGATTAATTTTGCAAGTCCTGTCTAATGTAAGGACCCACCCCACTTTGCATCTTAAGAAGACAGAACTCTTGGAATAATTCTTCCAACAGGAATCCTTTATTAAGAGAAAATGGTTGCAGGCATGCTAGACAGGACTTGGGGTTCAAGCTCTTCCATTCAAGGTTTTAAGGGGTTCCCCAGTAGTCCCACCCAATCAACCCCCCTTCCAGTGATAGTTTCAAGTATCACAATTCCACCCCCTTTCTTCTTTCTTCCGTCTGAATGGAGACTTCAGGTAACTACATGAAAGGCAAGTACCCTGCTTTGTTATGATAAGGTTCTCTAGTGCTAATGCTTTGATGTTACAATAAACACACATTCAGCATTCAGCTCTTTGAAGTGTACTGAAGGAAGTGAGGGCCATAAAGCCCCTTTGTTCTCCCCCTTCTCTCCCTCTTATGGCAGAATCCAAAGAAGGCAGAATTGGGAGTTTCTATATTTGATAATTAAAGATGAAATATGATTGGATTCTGACACACATTTTCTCCACTCACAGACCTTGTAGTTCATTATTTGGTGAAGAAAAGCTGAATGTAGGAAAATATAGAAATGATTATTCATAAAATGTGTAAGGACCCACCCCACTTTGCATCTTAAGAAGACAGAACTCTTGGAATAATTATTCCAACAGGAATCCTTTATTAAGAGAAAATGGTTGCAGGCGTTCTAGACAGGACTTGGGGTCCGAGCTCTCCAATTCAAGGTTTTAAGGGGTTCCCCAGTAGCCCCACCCAATCAACCCCCTCTTTCAGTGACAGTCTCAGGCATTACACTTCCACCCCCTTTTCATTACTGCCGGCTGGATGGAGACTTCAAAGAAAACTACATGAAAGTCAATGGCCCCATTCTTATGGTTAGTTCTTTTTGCAATACACACATTCAGTTCCTTTGAAGTATACTGAAGGAAGTAAGGGCCATAAAGCCCCTTTGTTCAACCCCTTCCCTTCCTTGTATGGCAGAATCCAGAGAAGGCAGAATTGGGGTTTTCTATATTTGATAATTAGAGATGAAATATAATTGGATTCTGACAGAATGTCTATATACTGTTTCTCACTTATGTAGATTAAAGGTTACAATCAGGCATTTCCATCACATTATTCTTATTTGGGTAATTTTGTGCATGGTTCAGAAAGAATAAAAATATTGGCAAGAGAAATTCAAGGCAGGAAATCTAACAAAATGTTTTTTTTCCTTGTTTTGTGCCTTTAAATTTTTGGCTTATTCTTTTTTTAGTTATTTTCTAAATAACTGTTTGTCCATCAGCCTCAGTCAGTAACTCTGGGCATCATACATCATAAAAATATAAAACAGTTACATTACAAAATAAATACATGATAGTTGAGTAAAACTTTGGAAGCTTTCCAAAGCGAGAAACAACTTAGAAGTAAAAATAAATTTTCTGACTGTAAGAATAATTACAAGTAAGCTTCAGTTGATAATGAACTAAAGGAAAATTAAGTAAATATGAATGAGAATAGGTTGAATCAAAAATATGAAATAAGCTCCTTTTTATAAATCATCTAAAAGAAAAATTGCACCAAAAGGATCTGGGCAATGGTCAGATGGATAATTAAAGCAACTGGTTTCCCCTCCCCTAAAATCTGTTCAACAGTCCAAAAGGACTATGAGTGAGACAATTGATCATAGGTGTCATTCTGATTGGAGGACAGAGTTCTTGACTCAGAATCCAGACCCCCCCCCATAGCAAGATTGGCAGCAACACGGCAGCGGTGGCAATCTCTCCCCCTCCCATCACCCCTTCCTGAGCGTGAAGGAAGGAAAGAGATGGGAAGGAAGTGTAGCAGAAGTGGTGCTGGCTGGGAGGCTTTGCCAGAGCTCTGCAAATTCAGCAGAGAGGTCAGAAGCTTTGGTGGCCTCCACGGTGGCTGGCAGCAGGGTGGGGCTCTTGGGGAGGGATTTTTAAAGGGCAAGAGGAGATTGACTTGGGGAAGATTTTATTTTCTCTTTTCCAGAGAGACAAGCCAAAAGGAGGAAGCGAGGTAGGAAGTTAATGAAAAGGCTTTTTATTCTCTCTCCAGAAAATAAACTTCCTCACTCTCCCTCCTTTTGGCTTGTCTCTTTCTTGCCTCCATGCTCAGAAAGGGGTGATGGGAGGTGGAGAGTTTGCCAGCACTGCCCTGTTGCTGCCAGTCTTGCTGTCCCATATGGGGGGGTCTGTCACAGTGAAAGGAAAGCCTCATTAAAGTGGGAAAGAAATAGAATAACATAGAATAAAGAAGAATAAAGTAAAATAATAATAATAATAATGAAAAATCACTAAAAGCAAAAATCATGTGTCTGCATAATCTCTGAAAAGAAAGCTGTGTTAGCCAAAAGCTGTATTAACAGTATGTGAATGACCTAATGCATATTTAGAAACATTGTATAAAAGTAAAAACCGCCTTCATTGTATTCCCATGAGAAATGGAGCTAACGTGTGAGAAACTATCTGAATGTTACACAAAGTAGATTCCATATACAATGTAAGATTCCATCTATGCTTCCTTTGTTCCTGAGAGAAAGAAACCTATAAAGCTTTAGTTTAGACCCTCCCCCTTGTTCAGAAATTTGCTGATTGTTAAGTAACCTTTTTGCGCAAAAATAAAGATCTCTCTTTCACCTATGGAATTTCGTAAAAGCCCTTTATTTTTTTAAAGCTTTATTTTTCCACAAGATTTATGGCGACTCCTCCGCCGGGACATTTTTAAGGGCTTTTAAGAAAAAGGATTTAACCTCCCAAGACGGATTGCCCTGGTGGCCCCCCCCCCTCCTAAACGACGACAGCTCCAAAGCCGGCTTCGTAGCTCTTGACTATGAGGAGACCTCGACGGAAGGAAAGGGAATTAACCCATCAGTGAAGCATTCCTGTCTAAGGATCTGTGAGGGTGACAGACAGATCTTAAATCAACAAAGGAGTCTGGAAAACGCCTGCAGGCAAGTATTTTAAAACAGGGGAAACCTGATCCCTTTTGGATCAGAAGAAGGGATTGATCACCCCTTAGAAGGCAAAGGTGTCGTCCTTAAGCCTTCAATAGGCAGGGTTGTGTGGGAGGTTAAACCATTGTAGCTCATGCTTGAGTGTTCAATGGTAGTGTATTAGAGAGATGGGTGGGAAAAAGTCAAAGGAGAGCGTTGACCAGACGCCACTCCAGTGCATGTTAAAGAATTTCAAAAGGGGTTTTTCTAGGGATTATGGAGATCCAAAACCAAGTCCAGCCATGTTAAAAAGATTCTGTGAATCTGAGTGGACTGCCCTGGGCGTAGGGTGGCCAAAAATGGGATCGGCGAATCCCGAACTCGTTGCACGGGTTCATCAAATTGTGACTGGAAATGGTTATTGGGACCAGTATCCCTACATTGACCAATGGAAAATCAACATTGCAGAAAAACCGAGAGGGTTAGCAAAATGTCAGATAGAATGTGCAAAGATATATTTGGCAAGCCAAAAAGCCAAGCCTCAAACAAAAGCTAAGATTTTCAGCCAGGAAGATAGGGAGGAAATTGCCAGACCACCCCCCTACGTTCCTAGAAGAGAAGAAGGGAGAATAAATCAGCAAATTCCACTCCCTCTGCCTGAAAGAGAAGCCCAATTTCAGCCAGAAGCCGGTGAGGAAGGAAAATTAGCAACAGCTGGATCCCTTCAAGAGACAGATAAAAGCTTGAATAACTTTGAAAGTGAAACCTCAGTTTCTAGCCGCACCAGGAGCAAGTTAGAAATAAAATCAGAAGAAAATATTGCCCCTCTAAGAGAGGTGTTGGTTCCTGGACCAGATAACACTAATATTTCAATGCTTCAATATGTTCCGTAACCGTGATAGGGAGGAGGAACGCAAATCAGATCAAAAAGAAAAAAAGAAAGTTGAAATGTTAGCCGTGGCATTGGGAGGAACATGCCTAGGACCCAATCAGTGTGCCATCTGTAAACAAGAAGGACACTGGCAAAGGGAGTAACCCCAGAGGAATGGCCAACCCAGGGGACAATCTCGCCAGTATGGAAGAGGAAGAGGAAGAGGATTTAGAGGGACTTTCCAGAGAGGCTTCAGAAAGAGCTTCAAAGGAAGAGGGCATCCAGTTTATCCCAATCAGACAGAGGAAAGAGAAGAAAACATGATCGGCTTAGCTGACATGGAATGGGAAGACTGAAGAGGACAGGGTTCTATCGCCCCACCCCCAGAGCCCATTGTTAAAATAAGGGTGGGAGGACAGGTTGTCCCGATGCTAGTTGACACGGGAGCCACCAGATCTGCCCTAAATAAATCTATTGGCAAGCAATCAAATCCTTGTGGTAGCCGTATATTTAAAAATTCGCCAACGTGCTTTAGTCAAGCCCTAGCCCAAGATCTTGCTTATCTGAAGTTATTCAGACAAGAGGATTGTTGCCTTCAATATGTCGATGACGTCTTAGTAACTGGCCAAAGCAGGGAGGATTGCTTTGAAAACACATCCAGACTGCTCCAATTGTTACAAGACTGTGGTTATAGAGCATCCAAAAAGAAAGCACAATTAATTCAAGAGACTGTAATGTATTTAGGCTATGAACTTTCACAAGGACAAAGAACTTTGGGCCCCCAGAGAAAGCAAGCTGTGTTACAGATTCCCATCCCAGAAACAAAACAGGAAGTTAGAGCCTTTTTGGGAATTACAGTGTTGTAGAATTGAAAGACTTGAGTCAGCTCTTTCCAGGAAAGGGAAGTTTATTGCGCAGGTTCAGAGAGCCATCGTGGCTAAAGATTCTGAACACAGGCTGTACATTGATGACCATTTTTATAATCCTTCAGGCGGGGGTTATTTCCTGAGCAGGTCACATTCCATACCACATTCTATGGGTCCTTTTCTAACATAGGAAAACTACTAGACAGATCTATAATCGATAGCTCCTCGTTTACATTGGAATGTTTTTAGCAATCAGCAATATATCAAGTGTTAAGCAGTTTAGTTACACCATGTGACAGGCAGTTAGTAATATATCATGTGCAGAGCTGGGAACAGGATGTCTGGCCATCCTAAATTTAAGAGCTGTCTTGTAAGCAAAACAAACCTCCCTTTCATACACATTCTTTGGTGGGCCATCTGCTTTTTACCCACATTCTTTGTCGGATCATTAGTGTTTTCCCAGGTGCCACTTTATTCCCCCCTGATGAGACTTATCTCATCTATGCAGATAAGTTTCATTCCGTAACACTTGGGTCTGATGTATGTATGTTGTTATACTCTTGTCTCTGGAATTCCCACATGTGAAGAACCACCCTTTAGGTAACCATATGTTTGCATACCCAAAAGACACTGGAAAGATGTGCAATTTAGCTTTTCTTGGCTCACTTTCAGACAATGAGGTGAAGGTGTATTCTGCTCACACCCCGTGATATGTGCACATTGTAAGTCTTCTGGAATAGCTACGTTAGGAGTATATAAAGCTAAAGCATCAGTTGGTAAAAACTTGGAAATGTGTCCCCAGCTGTACATTGTTTCATAGCCTATGTGTTCTTTAAACTCGTGGTGACTGAACTCCTTGGCTGCTGTGACAGGAACACATACTGGTATTAAACATGGGGACAGCAAATTTTCCATGTCATATGCTTCAGAAAGGCAAAAATCAGTTGTGTTGGCTAGTTTAGCCAATTGGACCCACAAATTATATTGCATCCTTGACTCCAATGGATGGGGCATATCCTTATTCTGATGGGACCTTCTACTTCGTTTTCTCTCTGGGCGCTTCCTCGGGGGTCTTTGGATAGTTACTCCAAATTCCACCGGGATAACATGTACGATGCAAGTCCCCTTCCATCCCGTCTTCAACTGCGAGACTAGGGTGACCCGCTCCCATCCCCAGAATAAGGGAGGCCCACACTCCAGAGTAACAGGAGGAGGAGGCTTCTTATATGGGGCCTTTACACATATGCCTTTCCTAAGAATATACCCAACATACTGACAGGCTTCGGGATTGACAGGTTGTCTTGTCATACAGGCTTCTTTAACTATTCTGTCAAATGCTTGGGGAAATTGACAAGGATGAGGCCAGCTACCATTCCAGCATTCTGGGGAAAATCCAATAGGGGGTGACCTTCACAAGTGCCCGTGCCTATAGCATAAGATTGAATAATGCGTGGAGCTTCTTCTGGCTTGCTCCATTGGCCTAAATTAGAAAGACAAACATTATTACATGCAACAATAGTACTATATAAAAGCAGAAGGAAGCCTTTCATCCTTTCTTCTCCTGTGCGTAGAAAGCCAGCTTCCGGGTGTGGCTTAGCAGGGGGTTGAATTTCAGCCAGACAGCCGTAGATATATGTGCAGGATACACTTGTGCTAATACAATATCTGGTTTACAAACAATAAAATATTCATTAAACATACTAAACACGTTTAAGAGTGAGTTTGGTGGGAACCTTGGGGTCCCTGTTCACTGTCCACAGAGGTTCTGCAGCTGCTTTAACTCTGGTCCAGTGAATCCAAGATTTAGATTCTGCAATCTTTATTGCTAAAGGAGAGGCCATTATTACTTCATAAGGTCCTTTTCATCTCCCCTTCAGTTGTTCATGTTTCCAATGTTTCACCCACACCCTATCCCCTGGTTTAAAGGGATGACATCTTGTTATTAATTTAGGAGGTGTTTGTTCAACAACATAATTCCTAAGTTTTTCCACTTGCTTATTCAGTTCCCCCCCACTCCCCCCTGATGGCCCTTTACAATGCATAACTGAAACCTTTGCTGGCTTTTGTACTGCATCGAGAAGATGCTTTATCAAGTGTCCATGTAATCCATGTTTGCCAGCAGAATCCCTGAATCCCCTTTCCTTATACACAGCACCATGAGCATGCAGAGTCAAAAAAGCATATTTACTATCTGTCTAGACATTTAAAGTTTCCCCTTCAGCTCTTTCCAATGCCCTAATTAATGCCCATAATTCTGCTACTTGAGCACTGCAGCTTGCTCCTAGCGGACTACTTTCCACCACTTCCTCATCATTCACAGTCGCATATCCAGAAACCCTCCTCCCATCCTGCATGTAACTCGAGCCGTCTGTATACCAATTCAGGGCAGCATCCTGAAGAGGAATATCAGATAAATCCGGACGGCTTGAATATACAGTTTCCAAAACTTGCAAGCAGTTGTGTTCTGAATCCACTTCTGTGGGCAATAGGGTGGCAGGGTTTAGCCAGTTAGACACCACTAATTTCACTTGAGGATTTTCAATCATCATCGCCTGATACTTAAAAAGCCTTTGACTGCTGATCCACAAATGCCCTTTATTATCCAAGATAGAATGAACTGCATGAGGGGTGTGGACACTTATGGGACATGAGAAGGTCAATTTATTACAATCCTGTAAAAGGACTGCTATAGCAGCAAGAACCTTCAGACAATGTGG
This sequence comes from Crotalus tigris, assembly GCF_016545835.1. NCBI lineage: Eukaryota > Metazoa > Chordata > Lepidosauria > Squamata > Viperidae > Crotalus > Crotalus tigris. The sequence goes on from NW_024100078.1 coordinate 27,144, forward strand.
CCAGCCTTGGGCAACCCCATCTAATTGCTTAGATAAGTAAGCCACCGGGCGTTGCCACTGTCCTAATTGTTGAGTTAACACCCCCAAGGCAACATTCTTCCTGGTATCAACATACAAATTGAAAGGCTTTTCTAAGTTAGGCAAGGCTAAAGCTGGAGCTGATGTGAGGGCTCGTTTCACTTCCCTAAAGGCATTCTTTTGTTCTCCCTCCCATTCAAAAGGTTCTCTATCACCTCCTTTTGTAACTGAATAAAGAGGTGCTACCAATAGAGCAAAATTAGGTATCCATAACCTGCAAAACCCTGCCAAACTCCAAAAGCCCCTCAGTTGCCGCCTATTAAGGGGTTCAGCAATAGCTAGCACAGCTTGTTTCCTTTCCCAGCCTAAAGCCCTATGCCCCTCCTCAATCTCATATCCCAAATACTTCACCTTCCGTCTGACTAATTGTGCCTTCTTTTTGGAAACCCTATAGCCGCACTTCAACAGTAACTGTAAAAGAGATTCTGTGTTCTCCCAGCATGTCTCTTCAGTTCTGCCTGTCACCAGCACATCGTCTACATATTGCAGAAGTGTTTCACCCCTCTATCGGGGCACAAAATGCTGTAAATCTTCTGCTCAGGCTGTTCCAAACAGGGTAGGTGAATTTTTAAAGCCCTGTGGCAGTCTGGTCCAGGTATACTGTGCTTTTTGCCCAGTATTTGGATTTTCCCACTCAAAAGCAAACAACGGCTGGCTAGCCTTGTGAATAGGAATCGTGAAAAAAGCATCTTTCAAATCCACAACTGAAAACCACTTTGCAGTTGGAGGAATTAAGCTCAACAACGTGTAGGGGTTGGGCACAACAGGATGGATCGTGACAGTTATGGAGTTTATGAGTCTTAGGTCCTGTGCTGGTCGAAAGGAACCATTGGGCTTTTTAATGGGCAAAATAGGGGTGTTCCAAGGTGATTGGATGGGCACCAAAATGCCTGCTTTTAAATAGTTTTGGATGCTCTCATATATAGCAGTTATAGCCTCCTTGGAGCAAGATCTCTGCCTGATACGCACAGGCGTTGCTAAAGGTTTCATTTCCACAATCACAGGGGGGTGGTGAGCTGCAAAACCAGGGGGGTTATCCTCAGCCCACAGCCCCAGCACTCCAAACTCTCTCCATGTCTCATCCACAACCTCCTCTTCCATAGTCCTGTTAACCATCAATCTCCACATTGCCTCCGGCTGGTGTTTAATCTGAAGTGTTTGTCGTCCCTCATCAAAAGAAATAGTGGCCCCTAGCTTGCTAAGTAGGTCCCTACCTAGCAGGGAAACCGGACATTCGGGGACAAATAAGAACTCGTGTTGAATCTTTGAGCCCTCAAACACACACGTGACAGGCTGTAAGACCGAACGCCCTAGAATCTCCCCTGACACTCCTTGAATCTGAATTTTATGGGGTCCTATTTCAGCAACTTGATTATTCACAACTGATCTGCCTGCTCCAGTATCCACCAAAAACGTTGTCTGTTTGCCCCTATATTTAAAGTAACCAATGGCTCAGGGGGGGGCTTCCTCCAAGCCAGGTCCCCGTCAATCCGACCAGTTAGTTCCTGCCAATCCAATTCCTTCAATCTCCCTGTCTCTATTCCAATCTCTCCCATTCCTCGAACCATCTCTCACATTCCTCAGACCATCTCTTACATTCCCTGGAGCCCCTCTCTGCCCTCTACCCATGAAGGGGGAACGCATGGGGGGCCCACTACCAACACCTCCACGGCCTCTTCCTCCTCTTCCTCTCCAACCTCTACCTCGCATCTGCCTTTTTGGACATTCTCTTTGCCAATGCCCTTCCTCCTTACAATTAGCACACTGATTAGGTCCTAGCATGATCCCTCCTTGCAATGCCACAGCCAACAACTCAGTTTTCTTATGCATTCTAGCATTTCTTTCCTGTTTTTCCACCTTATCCCTATTAACAAACACTTTCCTAGCCACCTCCAACAATTCTGTAGTGTTCTTTCCTAATGCTCTCTCCAGCCTCTGCAACTTCTTTCTTATATCTTCATAACTCTGCGCTATGAATCTCTCATTCAACATCCGCACATTGTCTGCACTCCTTGGATCCACCTATGTATAAAGCTCATAAGCTTCAATCAACCTCTGCAAGAAACTTTCCGGACTTTCATCTGCTTCCTGCATCACAAAAGACGGCTTTAACACATTCACTGAAGGCTTTCCAGCCTTGCAAAGAGCCTCCACCACTAAATTCTGATATTCCTTCAGCAATCTCATCTGTGCTGGATCCTGTGCATTCCATTCTGGATCCTTCTCTGGTGCCCTTGTTTCCAACTCTGGCTGTATATCCCGTCCAGCTGGCAACCTATCTTTCAAGCACTGCCTAACAGCAGCCTTCCACTTGTCCCTTTCCTCGGGAGTCAACAAAGTATTCAACAATTGCTGTACATCCTGCCACGTCCTCTTTACTTACTTCTCCCCTCACATTTACAGAGAGATCTTCCAAATCCCCTTCCTCCTTGGGGGCTGACAGCCTCCCCCTTTCTGTTTTCATCTCACACAGCAGGAGCAATCAGCCCTTCCTCCGGCAGAGCGGCTGCTGCCGCAGCCAGCACTGGGGGGGAGGGGGAGAAAGGTGGAACGTAGGGAGGAGGTCTGAGAATCAACTCCTCTACCTCCATCCTTATCTCCTTCTTAGCATCTGACACCTTAGTTTCTGAAATCTTCACATCTTTCACTCTTTTAGTTTGTACTTGAAGCTTTTTTTCCTTTGGGTCTAGCCACACACAAACGAACCATTTCAGCCTGACATTGCAATAACTCATCAGCTCGTCCTGCTACTGCATCCCCCCACTGATCTATATACTGAAATTGGTTAGGATAGTTTTCTTAAAAGTCCCCTCTGGGGGCCACCCCACATCCATACTACGCCCCCCCCTCCTAACACACTGCCAATGACCTACAGCGCCGGCGGTCACTAGTAGGGAATGCACTGGCTTAACCACCCACACAACCTAACACGGACTTCATTAGGATTGCCGCCCCGAGTCCAGGGGAGTGATCAGGCCCCCTCTTCTATCTTCAAATGAGATAGGTACCATTACTTTAAACACATACTCGCCTGCCTTGTAGTTATACCCATCCTGGCCAGGAGTTGGTTCAGACTTCCTTTCCTTTCCCAAAGGGTTCTTGGACTGGCCTTCAGTACTGTCGGCTCTGCTGAGAAGCCACAGCTGTCTCCTGGAGGAAACACACCCCCATGGCGCCTGGAGAATTGTTCAGAGATGGCTTACCAGCAGATCCGAAGGGTCAAGCCGTCCTCAGCGAAATATCGCCTCACTCAAGCTTTTCCCGGCCAATGCACCAGAAAATGTTGTAGAATTGAAAGACTTGAGTCAGCTCTTTCCAGGAAAGGGAAGTTTATTGCACAGGTTCAGAGAGCCATCGTGGCTAAAGATTCTGAACACAGGCTGTACATTGATGACCATTTTTATAATCCTTCAGGCGGGGGTTATTTCCTGAGCAGGTCACATTCCATACCACATTCTACAGCTCCTTTTCTAACATAGGAAAACTACTAGACAGATCTATAATCGATAGCTCCTCGTTTACATTGGAATGTTTTTAGCAATCAGCAATATATCAAGTGTTAAGCAGTTTAGTTACACCATGTGACAGGCAGTTAGTAATATATCATGTGCAGAGCTGGGAACAGGATGTCTGGCCATCCTAAATTTAAGAGCTGTCTTGTAAGTAAAACAAACCTCCCTTTCATACACATTCTTTGGTGGGCCATCTGCTTTTTACCCACATTCTTTGTCGGATCATTAGTGTTTTCCCAGGTGCCACTTTAACAGGCTTCTGTAGAATTTGGATTCCTAACTTCGCTCTCACAACTAAACCATTGTACCAAGCTTTAAGGGGACCAGAAAAAGAACCTCTTTTGTGGCAAGAGGAACAAACCCAAGCAATGAGACAATTGCAACAGGCTCTCACCACAGCCCCTGCCCTAGGACTACCTAATATATCTAAGCCATTTTCACTTTATGTGGATGTAAGACAAAATGTAGCTTTAGGGGTCCTTACCCAAAAACAGGGAAGTTGGAACCGCCCTGTCGCTTATCTGTCAAAACACCTGGACATTTCTTCACAAGGCTGGTCCCAATGTTTAAAAATCCTAGCAGCAGTTATGCTATTACTGCAGGAGGCAAACAAGTTAACCTTTTCAGCTCCAGTGACTGTTTATACTAGTCATGCCTTGCAGACAATCATTGATAATAAAGGACATTTATGGATAAGTAATCAACGAATGCATAAAATACAGGCTCTTTTATTAGAAAACCCACAAGTTACACTGCAACAATGTTCAACTTTAAACCCAGCAACTCTAATGCCAATTCCTGATTCAACCAAACCTGTTCATGACTGCATGCAAACAATAGAACTACAATATTCTTGCAGACCTGACCTTACAGACCAACCCTTGCATAATCCAGACTATCAATGGTTTACTGATGGTTCTAGCTTTATGGATAAAGGATATAGATACTCTGGTTACGCAATAGTTTCTCACACTTCTACTGTTGAGTCAGCACAGTTGCCTAGTTAAGCCAGGAGATAGAGTGTGGGTAAAGCACTGGAAATCAGATCCCTTGTGCCCAAGATGGAAAGGACCGTATACTGTTGTCATGTGTTCTCCTTTGGCAGTGAAAACGCTGGAAGGAAAATCTTGGATCCACTGGAGTAGAGTGAAAGCAGCTGCAGCTGCAGATCTGGTGACCTACAAGGTGGACAAGACTGACAAGCCTTTGGTGTTGAAATTTACAAGAAATACAGCAACGGGTTCCCAAGACACGGTGTGATCAACAACCTTGCTGAGACACCCCAGGAAGCTGTCTCTCTACGCACGGTGGAAGATATGAGGATTCTACAGCTCATAATATTTGTTAATTATTTAATATGCACACACATTCCTACACAAATCAGTACAATGGCTACATGAGAGGTCATAATGCAGAAACCCTCTAATAAAGAATTATAGAGTAGCACACACCAAGAAAGAGCAGAAACACAGGGAAACCAAGGTTGTCAAAACTGTATCAAAACTACAAAACAAGGAAACCAGATAACCAAGACTTTGATTTACCATACAGTTAAACCAGAAGGGTGTCAAGATAGTTCTCCTGACTCTTGTACATACAATAGAACTACATATAAATTTTGTAGAAAAGGTGTCCAATATCAGTGTTATAACCCGAAGTCTGATCCTGATCATTAGGCCTTACAAATCAAAACACATAGAACAAGAACTAGCTATAAGGACCAGGCACTCTTAGGGATCTCCCAATGGAAATCCAATCCAAACTCCAGTTTTAGCGTCACCTTTGATGTTTGCAAAGCAGCTAATTATTGGACTCCACATATGGTTGCGGAGGGATCAGTAATATTCACAACTTTATCCCAAAACATAAGTACTTGTGCCCATCAGATGGACGTGCGGTCAAATGTAAGTGGTGGTCATGTATTAAGTGGCATACCCAAGACCCAAAAGAGATAGACCACATCTTGTTTGAAAAGAATGAAACAAAAGCAAATTCCTGTGGAACGGATAACTGTAATTTGGTGACTCTCGCAGTCAAGAATGGCAGTTGGTTCCTAGAACAAAATAGGTGGGAAAGTAAGAAATGGATGTTTGGGATAGGAATAGATACAAATGGCTATGACCCAATGTCAGAAATAGAAGTCAAAATTATAACTGCAACCAAAAGACCAGAACAAAAATCATTATTTTGGTCATATTATGAGGAAATGGAGAGCCTACATATTCCTGAAGTATCCAGACATGTAACCAATACCTTTGTTAAGTTAGCAGAAGACATTGCCCATACTTTAGGCGTGTCTAACTGTTTTGTGTGTGGTGGAACAAACATGGGAGAAAGGTGGCCGTGGGAGGCAAAAGAGTTAAATTATACCAAGGTACTAGAAATGTCTAAAAATAATAATTTAACCTATACAAGTGGGAAAGATGGTGGTGGTCCAACTTGGTAGGACATGTATGTTACTCAAGAAACAAAACAGAATCTTGTGTAGCAGTAGGTGACCTCCTATGCATAGGGACATGGGAAGATGGTAACTGGTGGTCTGGAACCAATGAGACCACTGCTATGGATCTTGGAATTAACAAGGCTGCTATGACTATGAAGGTTTGTAGGCCTGCAAGTTTTGTTAATTCTAGGGTGTATTTTAATTCCTTGCTTGATCCCCTGTCTTATAGCCATGATTCGGAGGATCTCAGAAAGTACAGCCCAATTAACAGCAAAACATGAAACAACGTTAGCCTTATGGGAATATAAAATGGTACCTTCAGGAAATCCGGAATCAGAGGTAGAATAATGGAAGTTTAAGCTGGAAAACTTCCAAAAGGGGGGAGTAAAGTGGGAAAGAAATAGAATAACATAGAATAAAGAAGAATAAAGTAAAATAATAATAATAATAATGAAAAATCACTAAAAGCAAAAATCATGTATCTGCATAATCTCTGAAAGAAAGCTGTGTTAGCCAAAAGCTGTATTAACAGTACGTGAATGACCTAATGCATATTTAGAAACATTGTATAAAAGTAAAAACTGCCTTCATTGTATTCCATGAGAAATGGACCTAACGTGTGAGAAACTATCTGAATGTTACACAAAGTAGATTCCATATACAATGTAAGATTCCATCTATGCTTCCTTTGTTCCTGAGAAAAAGAAACCTATAAAGCTTTAGTTTAGACCCTCCCCCTTGTTCAGAAATTTGCTGATTGTTAAGTCACTTCTGAACCTTTTTGCGCAAAAATAAAATCTCTCTTTCACCTTCCGAATTTCGTAAAAGCCCTTTATTTTTTTAAGGCTTTATTTTTCCACAAGAGTAGAACATTCGTTTTTACCACTGATATTCTCCCCAACAACGACTATTGCAACTTTTTCCAATCATTTAGATCCTTTTGTACTTTTGCCCATAATAATTCATAATTATTCTTATATAATTTACCATTAGAAGCTGTTATATATACTCCCAAATAGAAAATATAAGAATGTTATGGTTGAAATAATATGTGTATTTTATAGATAAGGATTATGCTAAGGAAAAAGGGAAAGGAGGGACACCTGAAGTATTAATATGTTTATTTAAAAGCCAAATTGGAATATGGGAATTGTAAATAGTAAAGCTTAAAAACAGAATTTGGATTTATACAGATGAAATGTTATTGATGATTGTTCTGATTGATTGAATTTTATTGAAAAATACATTAATTTGAATATATTGTATTATTTGAGGGAAATAGGGAGTTCCTAATGATTTAACCTGAGTTATATATGTATGATTTTGTTTTTGGATGATTGAGTACCCTATCACCACGTTGTTTCTCAAGCACCTTGTTGTAAAAACAAAAAAAATCAATAAAACTTGTTTTTTTTTTTAAAAAAGAAACGCCATTGTCCGCGCTCCCGCGTTTCTCACATTTCCTTCTGCTCGTCATATCTAATGTGCAAAGCGCTGTATAAATTAGACGGCGATTTCATCATCGCCATCAATCCCCGGCCAGAAATAAACCTTCTCCCGCCACGAAAGCGGGAACTAGAGCAGGCGACAAAGAACTCACAGTGATTGCAGCTCGAAGCCTGTTTGCGGGCATCATTTTTGCAAGCGCTCTCTCACCCCTGGCAACCCTAGCAAATCACTCTTCCATGGGGCAACAAATTACGTTTCGAGAGCAGGCGGCAATTCCGGACGTCGGGCAAGCGACTGCGAAACGGACGGAGCCATTCAAAGCGAAGGAAAGTGCTCTTCAGGCTACCTTTACGCGGATCGAGGAAGGAGGGGACAAGCGTGCTCCGAGAAAATCGCATTGTGAAACGCCAGGGAGGAGCCCATCTTTGCGCTCGGGTAACTGGGGTTGAGGCTTCACTTCTTAAACGAAGAGAAGTGGGCAGTGGGCGGGAGTGGCGGCCTTAGTCGCCGGTCTGATTTTCTGCCTTCCGGACGGAGGATGGGAGACAAAAGGCGAGCTGCTTGCTTTCCCTAGCCGAGGAGCAATCGCTGACCGGTCTGGAATGAAGGGAAGGAAAAAATCTGCCTAGCAAAGGCTATGCAATGTAAGGTGAAGAGAGGAAGAGCTCTTCTTGTCCTTTGGGGCCCCAGCAGCAGCGGGAACTTTTGCATTGGGGACTCGGGGGGAGGGGGTGGAGGGTAGCGAGAAAGTTAGTCTATGTGTGTTGTATTTGTGCAGCGATTGAGGCAAAGCTCTAAGCTTAACCAAGGAGCTTATTGCTGCAAGGCTATCATAGGCAGTTATTTCCTTTAATTGATTTACGTTAAGGTGCAATCCGTGTAACTGCATTGATACATATTGTTTTTCCATCTTATCCTTGGCTCTGTCTGTTAGCTCACCACCAAGCTTCCTTGAAATAGGTATTTGGTTGTGTTTTTTTTTTAAATAATTGCCTTGTCGATTGTGCTTTATAATGAAGATGAATACAAAATGGAGGGGGGACTCTTCACGGAGAGTAAGATAATGAACATTTGATTTATATTATTTGCTAGATTTTCTATCCTGTTTTTATCATAATGAAATTCAACATACAGTACCTAGTTCTCAGATAAAAATCAGAAGAAGTCTGGTAAAGCCTTTCCAGAACAACACATTTTATTACAAGGCATAAGCTTTTGAGAAACACATCTCATTTCCTCAGACACTTGCAAAAGCCAGATTTAACTTCATCAAATGGCCTAGACATTGGTATTTGAACATAGATCTTTTTAACATTTATTTTTTGTGTGTTTTACTAATCTAAGTGAAATATTAATGTATTTTGCTAGTCCGTGTATAATATTCCATATGTTAAATAACTTCAACAAAGTGGTTGCTTTTTATAGTCTTGTGTGCTCTTGTATATATTGCAGTGTTTCATCTTCCATCAAATCTGATGGATTATTTCAATGTTTAGGTGCAAAATTTAGGAAGAACAACATATTCTGGGGAGTATTTTAGAGTCAACTCCATGAATGTTCCTCTTTAATTTCCCTAAGGTATCTCTCCTCAACACCCTCTCACCTTTGAAAAGTTGAGTACCTCAATTTGAAAGATTTGTTGAAAAGAAAGACTCAATGGAACTTACTTCATCAAGATATGGAACTGTTTACACACCGCAGTAAACATTTTTGTCTTTTAAGCTTTTGTTTTTGCATAAAATTGCTTAAGGAATAAGTTTATGGAACTACAGGTTTAATTTCTGAGCACACAATACTACATAATGCTGAAATTTAGAAATTGAAGATAAGATTCTTAAATGTAATACTATTTATTATGATTATTTAAAATGATTCCTTGCCTTTTCTCAGCATCTGTTTATATGTAATAAGGTTTGCTTCCTTTTTTTTTGAATGTTAGACAATAGGATTTTTCTGTAATAAAAGGTTTTTATGGATTTTTTTTAAAAAAATCTTTATTAACTTAAATGTCCATTGAGAATCTATAGCATAAGGTTCAGCAATATAGAGCAGAAAATATTGTCAATATTGATTCAAATGATTATTTTTGAGTATATATATATTTTAAAACATACAATGAGTTTTTGAGGAGAACATTTTGAAATTGTGTAGAATTGTTCATTCTCCAGCATGATGAGTGGAGAATCCACCAATGGGTTTTGCTTGTCTTCTGCCCATAGACTTAAGTCAGCCAATTTTGCTCCGCCTCTTCCTGGGACCTCCCTTCCCCAGTTCTCGACTTAGTCTCAGCCTTGCAGATAGAATTATCTGGCTCCAGAAGTAATTCCTTTGAATCAGGTCCTATTTTTAATTCATTTTAATTCATTTTCGAGGGGAGGGGGAGGGAGCAAAGGACGAATGGCCGTTTATTCCCTTCGCTGGATGATTGCAGCGCTGCTGTGAGGCTCTTAAAACCAGACGATCGTCGGGCAGAACAAAGAGCCGGGGCGCCATTTTTCCTCGAGCAGCGAGCGAGTCCCAGGGCGAGGGGAAGGCTGTTTCTATACCCCCAGCACCCCCCTCCCTCTATAGAGATTGCTTGGGTTTCTCTCAGAGGAGCAGCTAAGTTTTTTTTTCCAGCCACTTATTTTCCACAAGCCAGCTGATCCGCAAATGCTATTAGATCTCCCAAGGCTTTTCCGAAAGTTTTTTTGAGCCACGGGGAACTAATAGAATTTCACGGTCTTCCCTGAAGCCAGCTGAGTCTCAGAGAATTATACGGCTCATAGGGCTTCCCCCGGAGATCAGCTGAGCCATGGAGAGCAAGGGGACTCCCGCAGTTTTCCTCAGCGCTTCACTAGCCAGCGGAGTGTTTAATTTCACCGCGCAGCCTTTTTCTGGGAGCCCAGCCAATAGGTGGGTGCAGATCGAGTTTTGCCAGCCTCTCTGATAAACAGCTGAGCCACGGAGAGCAATCAGAAGAATCTCAGTCGCCATCTTACCTCCACATGTTTGCAGAGCAGGGAAGGGAGAGCAGCATTCGAATCGCTCGCCCCTTTCTCTTTTTGCTCAGGACAATTCACAAAGCAGCATCTACTTTCTTAGACACGCCTTTTAAATAAAAAAATAATTAAAAAAATCAAAATCAAAGAAATCAATTCAATCAAGCTAATACCTCTTTATAGAAGGAAAGGGGAGACAGACACAGGAAAAGGTCAGAATCCAATTGTTCACTGACCTAAACCTGCACAGGGCCTCGTATTGAGATTTCTCCCAGTTCTTGAGCTGGGATAGCTCTTTTCTGCCAATGGCAGACACAGACACTGCCCAATCACCACAGGATTCTTCCATCAGCCCTCCTGGGTGCAAAAGGCCAAGGTCATCTAACCAGGAGGCGGTGGGCAGAATCAGAGCCAGAGCAATTTCTGGCAAGAGACCTTCTAAGGCAGTGGATAAGGAGGCCAAGCATAGACACCAGGCCCTGGAAAAACAGTTTTCTAGGGCTGAAAGGAGGCAAGTCACAGCAGAGGATGGTCTAGTTCCATCTACTTACAAAGAGGAGGAAATATTTGGCCCGATAAAACCTAGTCAGGAACCTCTGGAAACAGAGGCTGATGCAATACAGGCAATTGAATCCCCCCTTAGCAAAAGGTCCGATGGCCCAGGGATGGAGACAGGTCCTCGCACCTCAGATAACCAAGGAACCTTGTCATCGGTACACTTACAATCTTTGATACCACAGGCCGTCACTCAGGCTATGGCCTCTTCAAGACATCATTGTTCCAGGGCCGGATCTGTAACTTCAAGAGGTTGTTCCCATCTCTTTCAAGAGGAAGCCTCAGTATACCAGGATTCAATTATTCCTTCTCGATCTTCCAGAGGCAGGAGGTCTCCTGCCAAGGATCATGAACAGACAGACCAGGGACTGTCAGAGGATGATGACATATCCCAGACCCCCCACCGTTCATGGGTCTATTTAATCCCACTCTATTCAAGTCCCTGCTTCAGAAGGCCAGCAGCACGGCCAAAATTGAGAGACCCTTGATGCCTCAAGAGGGACTTTCAGCTAGTCAGGTCACAAACGACAGGGTGTTTTCCCAACCTACCTACACAAAACAATTTATTTCCTGCCCCCCCTCTTTTTTATTCAATTCAGAATAATATGAGGGCTCTGGGATCTTTCCTACTGATGAGGGGAACAGACAAGAAGCTGTTCAACATAGATCCTGCCTTGTCGGAAATGATAGAAGTTCCGATAGTGGATGAGCCTCTAGTCGCGCTTTTCTCCCCATCCATAGTAACTGGAGATGCAGCAGAGGCCCTGAAGTCAGAGGATAAGAAGGCGGATCTCACCTTCCACAGGACACACCAAGCCTCAGTGTGGGCAATCAAGGCAGATATTTCTAATTCCTTTTTTGCTAGGACTGCGTTACTCTGGCTCCGCCAACTCCAGGAGAGAACCTCCTCAGAGGAGAGAACCCACCAGGACTTGAGAAGGTTAGTGGCGGCAGTGGAAGGCCACTTTAGCTGACTGTGTTCAGCAGGTCAGCGGTTCAAATCTCACCGGCTCAAGGTTGACTCAGGCTTCCATCCTTCCGGGGTAGGTAAAATGAGGACCCAGATTGTTGGGGGCAATGTAAATATATATATACATTGCTTACTGGTGTACACCGCTTAGAGAGTGCTTGCACTTAAAGCGGTATATAAGTCTCGTAAATAAATAAATAAATAAATAAATAAATAAAATTCTTGGCAGATTCATCCTTGCGAACTATTCTGCAAGGACAATAGCATACAACACAGCTGCACGTAGGCTGCTGTGGCTCCAACAGTGGCGAGCTGACATTAAAGCAAAGTGGCGGTTGGCAGCAGCACCCCACAAGGGCAGCAAGCTTTTTGTTGAGGCCCTTATCCTTTTCTGATAGAAAACAAGGATAAACGCAAGGTGTTGGCCCACCAGTCAAAAAGAACGGAAAGGAGTGTCTCTTCCTACCCTTGCAGGCCGTCTTTTCGATTTGAGGCAGGCCCAGAGCAGAACTCTTTCAGCCCAGTTCAGACTGATGGCAATAGAACAAGCAGCAGAGAGAGATTTAGGCAACAATTCCAGTCAAAGCGGCCCTTTCGTGGAGTGGGGGGGGGGGTCATCCTTTTCGCAAATCCAAGTGACAGTGGGGAGGACTCTCTCATTGGTGGCAGGCTGGCCCTCTTCACACACAAATGGCAGGCCACCACCATGGACCTTTGGATCTTAAACACTGTCAGATTCGGCCTCTCACTGGAATTCATCTCCAAACCCCCAAACCGATTCATTCCTTGTCCGCTGTCAAGGGATCCAACCAAAAGGAGACTCCTCAGGGAGGCCATCCTGCACCTACTGGACATCCAGGCAATAGAGCCAGTGCAGAAGGAGCAACAGGGACAGGGGTTCTACTCCATATTATTTTTACTCCCAAAGAGTTCGGGGTGGTGGTGGAGAGCAATTCTAGATCTAAAAAATCTAAACACCCACCTGGCATACAGGAGGTTCAAGATGCAGACCCTTCAGTCAATATTAGCAAGCGTCAGAAAGGGAGATTTCCTGACATCCATAGATCTGAAGGAGGCCTACCTTCACATCCCAATCCTGCTGGAACACTGAAGGTTTCTCAGGTTCTGCTTCGCAGGGCAGCATTTTTAATACAGAGCCCTTTCCTTCAGCCTGTCCTTGGCTCCCAGAGTTTTCACAAAGGTTTTGGTGACCCTTAGGGACACCTGCAGACAACTCCAGTGTGCATCCAGTGCTACCTGGACGACATTCTCATCCTTTCCTCATCAATCCAAGTGGCATAGTCCGATCTAACACTGACACTAAAGGTTCTTCAGGCCCATGGGTTCTCAATAAACTTTCAGAAGAGTCAAATGGTCCCATCGACCCATCTCCTTCATTTGGGAGCAGTGATAGACATGCTAAGATGCGAGGTCTACCTCTTTCGAGAATGCAGGAACAGCATTCGAACCCTGGTCAGGCTAATCCGAAGAAGGCGGACCACCACACTGGCCATGCTCTCCAGCTTACTATGAAAGATGATATCATGCATAGTGATCGTGCCGTGGGCACGGCTATACTCCAGAGACTTGCAATGGTTCCTACTCCCATTCCAGAAAGAGGGAACCGGCACCTCCAACCGAAGGGTAAAAGTGCCACCAGGAGTCCTGAATTCGCTAAAGTGGTGGTTGTCCCCAGCGATGACAAGGAGACACATGTTCAAGGAGACCGTCTGAGTTACCCTGACCCCAGACGCCAGCCTATTCGGTTGGGGAGCACATCTACAATCCAAATTGGCACAGGGCCAATGATCAAAGGAGGATCTAAAAACAACATAAACTGGTTGGAGCTCAGAGCCATTCATCTGGCCCTCTGTCAATTTCACAATGCAGTGGCGGATCAACACGTCTTAGTGTTCACGGACAATGTGGCATGTCAACCGATGGGGGCACGCGGTCCAGGGCCCTCATGACCGAGGCCAAATTTCTGAGAACCTCGGCCGAAAACAACCTAGCCTCCCTCAGGACAGAGCACATATCAGGAAAGGCAAATCAACAGGCATATTCTCTGAACAGGGCAACAATAGATCACTATCAGTTAGAGAGGATCTCTGTACCTTCCACATGGACAGGGTGGTCCTACGCTTGGACCCCTCCTTTGTTCCCAAGGTTAACTCCCTGTTTCACAGAACACAGGAGATGGTGCTACCAGATTTTTGCCCTCAACTTTCCCATGAATTGGAGCACAATTGGACATTTGCAGGGCCCTAAGGCAATACATTAAGCGAACAGCACCCTTCCACAAATCGGAGGCCCTGTTCGTTTCCTTTCACTCACACACAAGAGATCAAAAAATCACAACATCCACAATCGGTAGATGGATCAGGAAGTGTATAGCAGTGGCATACCAGGGACAGTCACTAGTAGTCCCCAGACAAATCACCGCACACTCCACTTGCAGTGCTGCCACTTGAGCAGCGTGAGCGACTCAGGCACTGATTGAGGAAATATGTAGGGCGGTGACGTGGGCATCATCTTCTCCCTTCATAAGACACTACAAGTTAGTGTAGTGTTCACATCTGCAGAGGCCTCATTTGGCAGGAGGGTCCTCCAGTGTGTAGTATCAGAAAGTGGGACACAGGCCCATACTGCTTCCCACCCGCAGGGAGAATGAGGCTTTGGTATGTCCCATTGATGGATTCTCCACTCGTCATGCTAAAGAAGGGGCGCTGTCTTACCTGAACACCTTTTCTCAGCATGACGATGGAGAATCCACTCCCACCCTTAGGGCCAGTCAGGTCCTGTGCAGGGAAGAGGATTGACCCAACAAACGGAATCATAATCAGCAACTTTCACCTTAGTCGAGAACTGGGGAAGGGAGGTCCCAGGAAGAGGTGGAGCAAAATTGGCTGACTTAGTCTACGGGCAGAAGACAAGCAAAACCCATTGGTGGATTCTCCATCGTCATGCTGAGAAAAGACATTCAGGTAAGACAACGCCCCGTCTATCATGTAAAATAGTGAATAAGCCTATAGATGGGTATTTATTAAAAATATCTATTGAGATAATTGGTTATTACAAGAAAGAGACATGCTTTTTGAACCAAGGAATAGTGGGGTGAAATATATATCAAATAAAATAATAATTTTGCTCATTGACTAGCAGAGAGACATGCTCAAGCAGAGATATTGATGAATTTATAGTACATGTCTACATTGTTCTATGTTCTGGATAATTCTGTTCTTTTTTCGTTTATGTACAATTTGCAAAAAAGCAATGATTACTTCCCCCCCCTCAAACATACACGTGCACACACACATACATACATACAATAAAACCAATATTTTAAAGGTAAACTCATTATCTTGGTTAGAATTTATTACTGTTGTGAAATAATTCTACCCCTTCCTCTTCCCAACTTCCTCTTCACTCACTGTAGTTTTTAATTTTTTTGTATTGACATCTAAGCATTATATTGATTTTCTTCCCCAGCAATTTATAATTACTAAAAGGGCAAATTTCTCATCCTATTTCTTTTTTAAAAGTAATTTAGTTAGCTGCTTAAGTGATGTAGATTCTTATTCTACTCTGAGATTGGGAAATTGAAGTTGAAAAGCATCAGTCTGTTCAGGAGTGTTCCACAAGTCCAGAATTATGCTGTAATTTGAAACTGAATCTCTAAGAAATTGTTTTTCTTGGCCTGCTTTTCATTTTTACACATACTGGATAAAGACTATATATACTGTTTTCTATATAAAAATGCAGAATTATTTGAAGTATTCTAACTCATCTCTTCCCAGGGACTGTGTATTGACTGGCCGACATCCTTTGATTTGAATGAAATATGTTTTGTCCATCTGAGATGCCTTAGATGATGCCCATTAATACTGCAATGGCAATTGGGGCTTTTTCTAGTTCTCTTCTTGTGACATGCTGCCTGATGGTTGCTCTGTGTAATTCTACTACACCATTGCAAAAACTATCCAAGGCTCAAGACAAGCAGGAGATAAAAACAAGTGAGGAAAAAAAATATCAATCATTAGCCCAGGAAAGACAGAATCATGGACCAGGGAAAATGAATGAAATGACTATGAATGGAAGAGAAGAAGGCACTAGGGACTGGAAAAACAAAGGCAACAGAAATTACTCTAATAAAGAATCTTGGACAAAGCAAAAACAGGTTATGAATATTCAAGCAACAAATAATAAATTTGGGAACCTCGAAACTCATAATCAGATCAAAGGTATTCAAGAGGAACTTCCTGCTGCTGAAGATTTCTCCCTCTTTGATATTATTGCTGACACTACATCCGAACCCGCAGAGGAATATATTTATCCAGACTACCGTGGAAAAGGCTGTGTGGATGAGAGTGGCTTTGTTTATGCAATTGGAGAGAGGTTTACTCCAGGACCCTCTGCATGCCCTTGTCTCTGTACTGAAGAAGGCCCGTTGTGCATTCAACCAGAATGCCCTAGACTCCATCCTCGCTGTATTCATGTTGACACTACTCAATGCTGTCCACAGTGCAAAGAACATAAAAATTATTGTGATTTCCGTGGGAAAATCTATCGGACACTGGAAGAATTCATGGTAAGGCAACACTGATTCTGATGAATTAGAGGTTGTTCATTCATTGTTGATCTGATCTTCCTGTTGATTTGTGTATTCTCAATTGTGAGGTTATTATCATATCCTTATCTTTTTGCATTTTAAGTACTAGAAAGAGAACCTACAATGTTAAATGAAATAATATATTTAACAAGGAAGGCTGTGATCAGTTTCAAATACTTGATTTTATACACTACCAGTTACTGAAGTCGCATAATTCTAGATATGTCATTCATAGTAGCATCGATGCTTTATGTTATCAGAATATGTTTTACAGGTATTAAAATATATTGCTCTGGTAGAATAATTTTTACTTATTCTAGAAATTCTACAAGTATTCCACAACTATTTTTTGTGGAAAAATGTATTTAAGTAACTCATTATTTTGATTTATTTATCATTTTCTTCATAAATGAGATGACAGACTTTTATAATTTGTATCACACTTATTATGGGGTTTGTAGTATAATGCTAACATTAAAGTGAGAGAACATGGGAAATATAATCAAATTTAGCATTTATAACTGGTAAATCTTCCTAGAGAGACAGTATTTTAATTATCAAAAAAAATGTAGTTTATAGTTGCAGGCATACTGATTAATTTCAATTTGGGGCTTAGTCAGAAACATATTTTTAGGTTAAACTTAGGTTCTTGGGTAATTACATTATTTAATACTGGAAAAGTATAATTTATTTGTAGAGAATTGGAATGGAATGATCAGTCTTTGGTAAATTGCAGCAAGGAGAGAAACTGCTAAGCTCTGAGGAGCAAAGGATCAATTATGGAAGAATGAGAGTTAGAAATGGAACCAAGGAATGGCAGACATGTAAAAAAGATGGATTGCATAAAACACTATAGGGAATACTAGAGAGAGATTCTGGAATAGTCTAGAGCAGGGTTTTTCAACCTTTTCGCACATTGTACCACTTTTAGGAAGTAACAATATTAAAGTACCACAAGTGCTTAGCAAGGTGTCAAAAACTTGATGACTAAAAAGAGGGGAGGATTTGGGTTTTACTGGTTACATTCATTCATTGTTATAGTAATGGGTAGTTTATAATATTATGGAAAAGTAAAAAGTTGAGGTTCATTGTTAATGTTTCCTTCTGCTGCAGTGGTTCTCAACCTGTGGGTCGGGACCCCATTTGGGGTCGAACGACCATTTCATGGGGGTCGCCAAACAACGCAGTCTGCCTTTTGAAAGCCAATAGAATAGACTCTCTTGAATAGAGTCTAATTCTATTGGCTTTCAAAAGCCAGTAGGAATTGTCCAGGCTGTCTCTGCCCTGCTGAGCCTGCCAAAAGTCCCATTCTGCAAACAGTGCTGCAAGTGGTCTGCAGCGAAGGCGAACTGTCTGGAAGCTTCCACCCCTCCCTGCTGAGCAACTACTAAAAATGTAAGTAAAAGAGGGCCAGGGGTGGGAGGTGGGAGGCCAGCGGGCGCAGGGAGGGTTGCTGGCGCACGTGGGGCCCGGTGCGTGCCTTACCTCCCTTGGGCTGGGCCAGCTGGTGGCCCAGCCAGTGGTCGGCCTGCTCCGTCTCTGCCGCTTGCCAGTTATGCCTCAGCCAGCGCAGGGGGCGGCACCACGCATGCATGGCGCTCCCGGGCAGGGAAAGTCCTCGACTTACAACCGGTAGGGCAGTCCTCAACTTACGACCGGTTGTTTAGTCCTCGACTTACGACCAGTTGGTGGTCGCGGCATTAAAAAGGTTGAGAACCACTGTTCTACTGCAACAGAGGAAGTTGGAAGTCAGTGCCTTTTCATTTTTCCTTCACCCCCTCATTTCCCCCCCTTTTTCCTCCCCACTGTGTCTACTATTTGCTTTTGTATTTTTGTATTTTATTCCATAATGTAATAAAATGTTACAAACGGTAAAAAAAAAAAGAAAAAAGTACCGGTTTTAATTTCTTTGATGGCGGTTCCTTTGCTGAATCACTTCCCCTTTACACTGACAAATGTATGATGAATTTCTCCATATTTATTAATATGCATCACTACCTTGATGGTTTTCTTCTTTCCCTCTCTATGGATTATTTATTTGGGATGATGGTTATCATAACTAATAAGGAGCTAAAGTGCTTCTTTACTGTTAGTTTTTAATTTTCTTTTAATTGCATATGCTCAGATTCTTTAGATTAGATTACTTTATATTATTTTCTTCTTGGTAAACTAGAAAAATGAAGGATAGACAGCTTCACCACCAGATGGATTTGTAACTGGCTGACAAATCACACTCAACAAGTAGTCCTTAATGGTACTACGTCTACATGGAAGTAAGCAGTGAGGTACCACAAGATTCTGTCTTAAGCCCAGTACTCTTCAATATCTTCATAAATGACTTAGATGAGGGAATAAAAGGAGAACTCATCTAATTTGCAAATGACACTAAGCTGGAAGGAATAGGCAACACTCCAGATCAGAACAAGGCTGTGGAAGTGGCGGGCACTCATGCTCGCACAGAAGTTCCATTTGAAAGGTCCCTTCCAACTTTATTATTCTGTATTCTGTAATTCACTTTGATGAAATAGAAATTATGTTATTGAGTATGGATCAAAAATATAATAGATTGATTTTTAATCAAGATTTTTAGTATGTGGATAAATTTTGCATTTTGTGTGCCACAATAAGTAGTTTAGATTTAAAACATTTTATGTGATACTGTTTTTAACAATCCTTTGTGTGGTATAGGAGTCCTCCATTTATGACCACAATTGAGCCCAAAATTTCTATTACTAAGCAAGTAGTTGTTAAGTGAATTGCACCCCTTTTTAAACTGTTTTGCCATAATTATTAAGTGAATTGTTACAGTTGCTAAGTGAATCATAGTGTTATTAAGTGAATCTGGCTTCTCCCATTAACTTTGCTTGTCAGAAATCAGAGAAATTACAGATGGTGATCACATGAGCTGAGGTGGCGCAGCAGTTAGGGTGCAGTACTGCAGGCCACTTTAGCTGACTGTTCAGCAGGTCAGCGGTTCAAATCTCACCGGCTCAAGGTTGACTCAGCCTTCCATCCTTCCGGGGTAGGTAAAATGAGGACCCAGATTGTTGGGGGCAATGTAAATATATATATACATTGCTTACTGATGTACACCGCTTAGAGAGTGCTTGCACTTAAAGCGGCATATAAGTCTCATAAATAAATAAATAAATAAATAAACCCAAGATGCTGCAAACATCATAAATACATGCCAGTTGCCGAGCACTGGAATTTTAATAACTTGACCATAGAGATGATAACATGGTTGAAATGAAAACTAGTCATAAGTCATTTTTTTCAGTGCTGTTGTAACTTTGATTGATCATTAAATGAATGATTATAAGTCGAGGACTATCTGTGTAACTTTCCAAACTGTTTCTTAGCATTCTTACTTTGATCTCCAGCCAAATGAATGATTAGTGGACAGGCAGTATCTGCTCTTAAAGTTAGACTCTAAAAAATAGAATTTAAGAGGGGAAAGTTATAAGGATATTTTTTGACAATTACATTTAAGAAAGTTCTAGATTCTAATTCCTTATGCAAGGAATGATATGGTATCAAGTAGGCTTCAGATACCAGATATAATTGGCTCTATTTGCTTGTCTAATCTTTTCCAGTCAACTGTGTCCCAGCCCAAGTATGAACCGGTGACTATTGATGCCATATTTAGATTATCATAAAGATTTCTTACTTTCATTATGCACTCTTTCCATATTCATTGTCTGCTCTAACTTTGTGGAAAATCTGCTTTAATAAATAAGATTAACATGCATATAAATAATCAGGATATCTCTATACTATATAGTGTAAGGTGGACTCTTTGTTAAAGTGGCTCCATCATCTCTAGCTATGCTTACCAGGAATTGAGTTTCTTAGGATATGTAAGAATCTGAGTAAAGAAAAAATTGTGTTGATAAGTAATTAGATGTGAAGTCTGTGTCTGATTTGTACAATAAAACAACAGAAATAGATCTGTGATTCTTTGACCAATCTAACATCAGCAGTAATATCCCAAAAATTTAAAAGATGACCAAACTGTTCCCTACGATTTTGACTACATATAAAGAAGTTACTGAATAGAATAGAGCTGGAGGTCTTCTAATCCAGCTCCCTGCTCAAGCAGGAGGACCTATGCCATCTCAGACAAGTGACTGTCCAGCCTCTTAAAAATCTCCAGTGATGCCCACTATTTAATCCTACAAAACAAGACTTTAGGATTCCTTTTCTGCAAATAACGCTTGATATGTGTTCAGGAGGTAGGGTAATACTGCTGTAGTTAGTCAGCATTGAGGTGAGACAATGCAATATATTTTGTTTCAATGAAAGCAAGTTTGGTCTAGTGATTATAGACTGGAAATCAGGATACAGTTCTAGTTTAGGTATGAAAGCCAGTTAGGTGACTTTGGCCCTGTCATTTTTCTCAGCTGACTCGCCTTTACAGGGTTATTGGTGTGGGGAAAATAAGAGGAGGAAGGAGTATTAGGTGTGTTTGCTGTTTTGAGTTATCTATAAAAATAATAATGGTGGGATTTTAAAAATGTAATTAAATAAATAAAATTTCAAATCTAATGGAACTATAGAAAGAATGAATTTTTGTTACTATTTTTAGTTCTGAAAAATTCTGCAAGCTAAGAAACAACCAGTATCCCTAGCACCTAGGTCAGAGATTGGCAACATGAAACACTAAAAGAGCCACCTGGACCTGTTTCCCTCACAGAAGAAAAAACTGGGAGCTGTAAAATGTGCGCGTGTGTGTGCATGCATGCAACAGGTCTTCAATGACGAGTGGAGCCTAAGGCAACACATGCCCCCACCCTGCCCCCATCCAGCTCTGGTATGGATTGCTCTGCCGTCCTGGCTTCTGCCCCCCGGAAAGTGGGAGAAAGGACGTCTTCCAGCTCTTTGGGGTTCTTTCGCTGGGAGGGCGAGGAAGCAGCGGGGAAAGACAGCTCCAGAGGGAGGCAACCCCGCAGCCAGAAGCCAATGGTCTGAGCGGAGCGACACGGAAGACCTACCGGTCGGCATGGGAAGCTCCAGAATTGCCAGTGAGCAAGGCCTGCCATCCGCAGCCTGGTTCTGCACCCCGAGGACCAGCTGGACCGGCTTTCACTGCTTCAGTGCAGGGATGCCAGCGGCATAGAAGGCAGTTTGGTGGTACTGACGTGAGTGGGGCATCCTTGCAGCGGACAACTCGGGCCCGGATATTTCCCACGGCTTGCAGTTCGGGACCAAAGATGCCAGTGGTGCACAGCCCGGACTATTGGTGTTGCTGTGGGACCACCCCCTGCGGTTTCCAGTGGCGAAAAAGGGGCCTGAGCAGTGGTGGAATGAGAAATGCTGGGCAGCACGAACTGAGCACGATCTTGATAAGCAACAAGCCAAGGCCCCACCTCCCTCCTTCCGACAGTCTGGGCCGTGCGTCACCAGCATCTCCGGTCCCGAGCCACGAGTTGCGGGAAATATCTGGGCCCAAATTGTCCTCTGCAAGGATGGCCTGCCCATAGCAACGCCGCCAAACCACCTTCTATGCCACTGGCGTCCCCGGGCTGAAGCAGTGAAAGCCGGTCCAACTGGTCGTTGGGGTGCGGAACTGGGCTGCAGATGGCAGGCCTTGCTCACTGGCAGTGCTGGAGCCTCCCACGCCAACCAGTAGGTCTTCCATGCAGCTCTGCTCTGACCGCCGGCTTCTGGCTGCGGGGCTGCCTTCCTCCGGAGCTGTCATCCCCCCCATCTATGTCAAGCCCACGGGGCTTAACAAGCGGACGGCATCCCACAAACCAAAGAAGTTGAACCAATCAATTCAAACTTCGCGAGGTTTTTTTCATGAGAAGTTTGAATTGATTGGTTCAACTTTTTTAGTCCCCCTTTTTTTGGGCACTGCACATGGCTGGGAGCCGCAGGAGACAGCTGAAAGAGCCGCATGTGGCTCCGGAGCTGTGGGTTGCCGACCTGTGACCTAGGTGATGTGATATCTGTTATTTTTCATCATTCCTTCAAAATCCATACTTCATTTCATTGAAGGACTTTCATTATTTCAATTTTAATGAAAAATAGGGACAAACACTAACAAAAAGATTTAGATTGAGACTTACATTTCTTGGGGAGGGAAGCGAAAACAAAACTTTAGCTTAGATATGTTATAAATAAGTAAGCAATAAAGCAATGAAGGCACTCCAGTACCAAAAAGTAGCAAAAGTTTATTAACGAATTTGCAAATATGGCTGCACATGAGGTGGACCCAACAATTTTTTATATCCCTTCTATCCCCCCCCCCCGGTGCTCAGCTCTGTTCTGGTTTCCCATTGGCTGGATATTAACAAGCTCACAGCCTATCCAGAGTGCCTATTAACAAATATTCCCTAGCTACAGGGTAAAGTCACCCTAGCTACAGAGCAAAGTATCCCTAGCTATTACTCAGAAAGCACCCCCTCTCCCTTATTTTTCCTGGACTTTTCTGAACCACATTGTTAGCTGTAAGAACAATACTAATTTTTCAAAACGTTTCCCAACTTTCTTTACAATTAAACTTAGAAGCAATATTTCATATTTCACAATTTCCCCTTTTTCTTCTTTTTATTGCTTTCTAAACCCTAATAAATGCCATAATTTTATTCAAATGGTTGTAGTAGTTTTTCACTATTTTGATCATATTCTTCTCTCATACAAATTAAATCTACTTCTTTATAGGGAGAGGGTTCTCCTAGGGGGCATTATCTTAGTTACGGCTGTTTCTTTGAGTTAACCCTCTGACACAAGGTATTATACAGGAACCTAAAGCTGTCAGAATTCCAAATACTGCTATTATTGAAGTCATTAATGATAGAACAGCCCCCTTTCATTTTCCAAACCAAGAATTGAGTCACTCAGTAAAGAAGGTATCTATTCTAGAGTTATCAGCCAATTCCTCTGCTAATATAGTGAGGCCTTATAAGGCCTAGTGATCGTTCCATCTGATGCTGTGTTATTCAGAATAAAGGTACAGCACCTACCCCCTAACATTATACACACTCCTTTCTTTACCAATATCTAGCACCATTCTATTTTCCCAAGTTATTCTACTGGTGGCATCTAGCTGTGCAGCTATGTCCTTGATCTCTGATGTAATTAATGAATTGATTATAATAGATATAATTGATCCAATCTACATTCTTGTTAGTCACTCAACAGAGCAGTGATTCAGACCCAGCGGCTATCTGGTTTCTGACCTTATATTCATCAGGGATTCCTCTGGGAATCACAATAGCATCCAAATAGACTTTGTCATCAAAGGATGTTCCTAATACATCTCTTTTTATTCTGTGGTGTTCTTTTATTACCTTTCAAATGCCAGGGTGAAAGGGATAGCCAATTGGACAATTGCACAAGTACCTGCCCAATTTGGGGAAAGAACATGTCTGTCAGAATCCAATTATATTTCATCTTTAATCATCAAATATAGAAAACCCCAATTCTGCCTTCTCTGGATTCTGCCATAAGAGGGAGAGAAGGGGGAGAACAAAGGGGCTTTATGGCCCTTACTTCCTTCAGTATACTTCTAAGGAATTGAAGGTGTTTATTGCAACATCACAGAAAGACTTTGAATGTAACTAGCATCAAAGAACCTTACCATGACAAAGAGAGCTATTTACCTTTCATGTAGTTTATCTGAAGTCTCCATACAGACGGAAGAAAGGAGCAAAGGGGTGGAATTGTGATGCCTGAAACTATCACTGGAAGGTGGGGGTGATTGGGTGGGACTGCTGGGGAACCCCTTAAAACCTTGAATGGGAGAGCTTGGACCACAAGTCCTGTCTAGCACGTCTGCAACCACTTCTTCTTAATAAAGGATTCCTGTTGGAAGAATTATTCCAAGAGTTCTGTCTTCTTAAGATGCAAAGTGGGGTGGGTCCTTACATTAAACAGGACTTGCAAAATTAATCCACCTGGAAGGGAGACCCTTGCCGGGGGATTTTGCAAAAATTTACCATGTCAGACAATGGAGCAAGAGAGGGGGAAAACTCCCTGGAAAGAGAGCCACTGACCCAGTTGGAACCTTGCCAGATGTTGGGATCCGAGAGGTCAGATTCCTCAGGAGAAGAAGTGGTGGAGACATGGGACCACAAGCCTCGCTGGTCAATGGACGTTGGAAAGAAAAGTGAGTGGGGAAAGGAATCAAGAAAGGTAACCCTGAGACGGGGGACCAAGCAACCAGAATGGAAGCAGGAGATGGAGAAATCCCTGCACGCAAGTGAAGAGGGAGGAAGCTGGGCACCGTACTCAGACTGGATCCTAGAGAAAGCTATTGACCTGATGAAGAGAACTCTCAGCTCCCTAGGAGAGGAGAATCCTGAGCCCTACAGCCGCCCCAGCTCCTGGAGCCACAAAGGGAGAAACACCGCGGGGGAAGTGGAACCGGCAACCCCGGGGACAGCTACTGATCCAGTAGCCCTCACCCCCTACCGGACCACAGATGGCAACCTGGACGGAAGACATTACCACCAACAACGGAGGCACCGATCCATTCCAAGACGTCCACCGTTGGAGGTGAAATTCATAGGGGAGCCAACACACTTGGGGTTTTTCCTAACCCAAGTCCTCAGCTACATGGAGGAATACGGGCGGGACATTCCCAGCGACAAAGCCCGCATCCGGATCGTGCAATCTGCCCTGGATGGACCGGCTGCAGATTGGGTGGTGAACTTGCATGACTCCAATGCCCCAGAACCCAGTAACTTCAACCGTTTCATGTCCTCCTTGAGAAGACGATTTGAAGACCCCCTGGCTGATCGCAAAGCCCGTGAAAGGATAAAAACGATGAGGCAAGGCAAACGCCCGGTGGCTGAATATACACAAGAATTCCGGGCCATTGCCAGCAAACTGAATTGGCCAGAAGACATCCTCCTTAGCCATTTCAAAGACGGACTAAACTATGATCTATATGATGCTTGCCTGCCCCGAGGGGACCCACACTGACTTGAGGAATGTTACGTCTTGGGAGAGGAAGCAGAGATCGACATATTGAAGAGGCATCGCCGAGGAAAACAATGGAGCCGCCCCCCACCTGAGCTGACACACGAACCGGTGAAATCATCGGCTACAGCCAAGAAGCAAATGGGGTGTTTCAAGTGCAGAAGAGAAGGGCATCGAGCTGTAGAATGCCGCTCAAAGGCCCCCCAGCACAACCCAGACAGATCCCCAATCAACAAATCCGGAAAGTCTTCAGCTAAGCCAAAAGAAACGGCCATGAGAATGATGGAAATTGCAGAACCCCCCACCTCTGCTCACCAAGGGGAAAGAACTCCAGCCTACACCACAGGGCCGGTGGATGCCTCAGATGACAGCTCGGAGGGCGAACCCCTGGTAAGTGGATGCATCACACCCATCTTCAAAACAGTGACTATATTAATCCCCCCCATGCCCGAAGCTGTGAAGGTGAAAGCCTTAATAGACTCTGGCTGTACCCGCTGCCTCATTAGCCCAACACTAGTGGGGAATCTGGGCATCCCATCCAGGAGACTGGAACAACCAATCTCATTTGGCCAGCTAGATGGATCCATAGCAGGGGGGGTGCCAGCTACCCTAGCCACT
Source organism: Crotalus tigris (assembly GCF_016545835.1). Classification (NCBI taxonomy): domain Eukaryota; kingdom Metazoa; phylum Chordata; class Lepidosauria; order Squamata; family Viperidae; genus Crotalus; species Crotalus tigris. The sequence goes on from NW_024100078.1 coordinate 53,287, forward strand.
TTGCCAATACATCTCTCCCTGGGCAACCATGAAGAGGACTTAACGTTTGTGGTGACCCCAGGTATGGAATGCCCAATGATTCTAGGGATGGAATGGTTGAAAAAATGGAACCCCTGGGTAAATTGGAGGACGACAGAAATCAAATTCCCGAAGGGGGACCCTATGGACTTAAAACCCCAAGGGAGGCTACCAGAATCAAGAATAGAAAAAGCATCCATAGGAGAGGAAAAAAGATTAACAGAAATACCAGAGGAATATAGAGACCTTGCTGAAGTCTTCAGTGAGGAGAGGGCGAATGAGCTTCCCCCCCACCGACCCACAGACTGTACCATTGAATTCAAGCCTGGGGCAAAACTCCCGAAGCCCAGATTATACTCCATGAGCCCAAAGGAGAAGGAGGAAATGGAAAGATTTATAAAAAAAAACCTAGAGAGAGGTTTCATTGAGCCAGCCAAGCCTAAAGTGGCTGCCCCGGTCCTTTTTAGAGAGAAGAAGGATGGCTCCTTACGTTTATGCGTGGATTATAGGGCCCTGAATACAATCAGTGAAAGCAACCTATACCCTCTGCCCCTCATGAAAGACATGCTGTCACACCTATCGAAAGGGAAATTTTTTTCTAAACTAGACCTAAGGGAAGCTTACTATCGCGTGAGAATTAAGGAAGGGGACGAATGGAAGACTGCATTTAACTGCCCCATGGGGTGCTATCAATTCAAAGTCTTGCCATTTGGATTACAAGGGGGCCCTGCAGTCTTTATGCAATTAATCAATGACGTTCTAAGGGAGCACCTGTTTAAGGGGGTCCTTGTTTACTTGGACGACATTCTTATCTTTACCGAAACAAAAGAGGAACACGTCAAACTTGTCAGAGCGGTTTTAAAGAAGCTGCGAGCCGCCCACCTATATGCCAAACTCTCAAAATGCGAATTCCACCAGGAAAGGATAGACTACCTAGGCTATCGCATATCCCCACAGGGCATTGAAATGGACCCAGAGAAGGTCAAAGCAGTATTAGATTGGGCGCCACCCCGCACAAGAAAGCAACTACAAAGTTTCCTGGGTTTTGCAAACTTTTACCGCCAATTCATCCCCTCATTTGCCCAGATAGCCTTGCCCCTCACTAACTTACTAAAAACGAAGGGAGCATCCTCAGTAAAACCTAGCCAGCCACTAACATGGACAATGGAGTGCCAAGCAGCGTTTGAGAGACTAAAGAGACTTTTTTCTGCCGAACCAGTACTAAGGCACCCAGACATGGACAAGCCCTTCGTAATACAGGCAGATGCAAGTGATGTGGCAGTGGGGGCTGTGCTATTACAAGAAAATGATGATGCAGTATTGCAACCCTGTGCATATACATCCAAGAAACTCACGGAAACAGAACAGCACTGGCCCGTATGGGAGAAGGAGGCTTATGGGATACGTTGGGCATTACTCACGTGGCGACAGTTCCTGGAAGGCAACAAAATCCCCTTCCAGGTGTGGACTGATCACAAAAATTTAGAAGCCCTGAAAACTTCCAGGAAACTCAATCCCAAACAAGCCCGCTGGTCCCAGCATTTTCACCAGTTCCAATTTAAGCTCAAACATTTACCAGGAAGAAAGAACTTCCTTGCATCTCGCATGCCCCAATATAACAGCGCATGAACCACAGACTCTAGACCAATAATGGCAGAGTCACAACTGGCAGCACCAGTAACCACAAGAACCCAAGCCAAAATAAAACCACAACTGGACAGCCAAACTGGAATTGAATTCAGAAAAAGTTTGGAAACAGATGAATGGTTCCAGAAAAACAAAAATGTGTGCACAATGAGAGACGGGTTGCCTTGGGTAGGGGAAAAGTTATATATACCAACAACTCAAAGAGTAACTTTCATGCACCTTTGCCATGACACAAAATCAGCAGGGCATTTTGGATTTGTAAAAACTTTACATTTAATTAAACTGCAATTTTGGTGGCCATCCATGAAAAAGGACATTGAAAGTTATATAGCCAGTTGTCCAAAATGTGCCACGGCAAAGAGGTTGCAAGGGAAATTGCCAGGACTATTGCAAACAGTGGCAAGTCCCTCAGCCCCCTGGAGAGAAATAGCCATGGATTTTATAGTGGAATTGCCAGAAAGCAATGGGAATACTGTGGTCTGGATGGTCACGGACTTGTTTTCCAAACAGGTGCACTTTATCCCTTGCCAAAAGATTCCCACTGCAAAAGCCTTAGCAAAACTTTTCATCCAACACATTTACAGATTGCATGGGGCACCCCAACGCATCATCTCTGACGGGGGTGCAATTTACGTCTGCATTTTGGAAGGAATTTTTATCCCTCTTAGGAACCACTCAGGGACTGACATCTAGCCACCACCCTCAAGGAAATGGGGCGGCTGAAAAAATGAACTCTGTACTTAAGCAATATTTAAGATGTTTTCTTAGTTTCCAGCAGACCGAGTGGGCGGACTTACTCCCTTTTGCAGAAGTTGCCTACAATAATGCAGTCCACTCCAGCACAGGTTACACTCCTTTTCAAATAGCCACCGGTCAAAGTTTCAACCCCATGCCAGAATTAACCCCAAACGAACCAACGATCCCTTCGCTGAAAGAATGGATGGAGAAACTACAAAACACCTGGCCAATAGTCAGAAAAGCACTAGATGAAGCTAGGCAGGCATACAAAACACAAGCCGATAAAAAAAGGGTTGAGCCTACACCATTCATTATAGGAGAAATGGTGTACTTATCTACAAAATACCTAAAGTCCCTACAGCCCTGTAAAAAACTTGGACCAAAATATATAGGACCTTTTCCAATTAAAAGAATCATAAATCCAGTAACAGTAGAATTAGAATTACCCAAAAATCTCAGGCAAATACACCCAATTTTTCATTGCAGCTTGCTGAAAAGAGAGCATCAGTCACCTCTATGGCCAAAAATCCCCCCCCACCACCGCCATTTATATTTCCATATCAAGTTTCAATTTTACAAGTTTGTTTCAAATTGTCTATTTCCACTATAGTTACTGCTTTGGTATCATTGGGTGGAGCAAAAGGTTTAATCTGAGGCATTTTGCTTCTATGTTTTTGCTAGTTCCTTTTGCTTTAATCACCACAATCCTGAAACAACATCCTAACGGATCTTTTCCTGCTGTATTATTCCCAAAGTATACACAGTATTATTTATTTGCTTTATACTTTTTATGGTCATGCTGACTATATTGCATGCCTTCTTCCCGCACTGTGGTGCAGAGGGTTTCCTAGGCAGGATAAGAGTTAGGATAAGAAGTCCATCCTTTAGTCTCTGTTGTCCACCATACATTCCCCCCAAAAGGAAGAATCCGCTTTCACACACATATATTTTTCCTCATTTGCATATTATTTTTGATTGCTCAAATTCCCACATTTTATTAGATGGCATACATCAAATTTGATTATCTGAGGTTTGGTAGTTTCATGAATTCCAATAGTAAATTTAACAGTGCCAGTTTTATGGAGATTTTGAGCAAAGGAGCTTCTGATCAAAGTCCCTGTTCCCTATTCCCTGTACCATATAAACCACATAGAATACAAACAGACATTATATCAAGTAATTCATTTTAATTCCTTTTCCCCCCAATAGTTTCCCTTCAACTAAAATTATTTTTTTCTGTCATCTTGGTATAAAATAATTCAGATCTATTTCCCTTCCCTAATTTAAATCTTCTTCCTCCAGGGTAGTACCAGTACAATATTTACATAAATATCCAGATTCAATTCCACTGCAAAGAGTCAGTAAATTATTCTCCAAAAACCATCCACCTGTGAGTCAAAATCCTCTTTTCAGGTGTCCTGTACCCTGAAAGCAATCATATACTTTATTGTTTTATTATTTTCAGTCAGAGAGGGTTGCTCAAAAGTTCCACTTTCCACTATTCTGCCTGTTGGGCCTCAGCTGGTCCCTTTATTCTGGTTTAATGCTTTTTTCACAGTTCATACAACTATCTCAGTGGTCAGCAGCACCTTTAAGGGGGCTTCCCAGTTTGGTTGGAGTTTTTTGTCTTTCCAAATTTTTATCAGGACCCAGTCTCCAATATGGTTATTGTGGACTGCAAACTCCAAAGGTGGTGTTTATCATCACTTCCTTAGTGATGATAAAACAAAAGACAATTCCAGAATATAGTTCTTTATAAACTTATCTTTGGTTTCAAAACTGGGCATTTCTCTTCGGTTCTCCAAGGGTGGCAATCCAAATAATATTTCATAAGGTGACACCCCACATCTTTCCTTGGTTGACTTCTCAATTGGAATAAGGCTAAAAATAGGCATTTAGTTCAGGGAAGGTAAGTCTATAACATTAGTTTCATCAAAACATTCTTTAGGTCTTGATGTTTTTTGTTATACTTTCCCAGAACTGTTTGGATGCTATTTGAGATTGATGCTCCCACCTAATTCCTACTCCTTCCATTATTCCTTGTAACATTTTTGAAGTGAAATAACTCCCTTGATCGCTATCTATGATGTTCATCATCTCATACCTAGGTATAATTTGTTCTAATATAATTTTAGAAACAACTGAGGCTGTAGCTTTAATAGAAGGATATGCTTTAATCCATCCCATGAGATGGTCCACTAAAACTAAAATGTATTTTAGGTGCCCAACGGGGAATTCAGTAAAGTCAAATTATGCACTGAAAGGATCTCAATGCTACAGGTCTTCCCCTTTTTCTTTTTTGTGTAGATTTTGTTTGTTGGTCTTTTAGATTTCTTTCCCTATTAAGTGTGTTCTAGAGCAGAGGTCACCAACCTTTTCATGCTGGCCCAGAGGGAAAGGGAGCAGCTGGGAAATTTGCGTGTGCATGCAGAAGTGGGGCCATGCACCCCCACACGGTGCTAGTGGCCCTGTTTGTGCATACGCACAGGCACTAGCTGCCACTGCCGCTAGCCCCTGTGCACATGTGCAAATGGGCCACAAAATCCACATGGTGCTAGCAGCCCCTGTTTGCGCATGTGCTAGCTGCTGCTGCTGTTACTAGCCCGGTGCATGCACAAATGGGTCTGTGGGCGCTAGTGCAAATGGGGATGAGTGCACATGTGTGTGTGCACTGCCAGCCTATCCCGCTACCCAGTGGCATGTTGGCCACGACCCAGTAGTTGGCTGTGGCCCATAGGTTGGGGACCCCTGATCTACAGGGATTTTTTTTAATTGAAAAGGATTTTTAAAAGTTATGTTAGTGAATAAAAAAAATCATCACTAAAGTGAACCTAAATAAACTTGTTAAAGGAATTCATTTTGAAAGCTAAGCATCTTTAAGGCTCCCTAATGAGCTATTCTTCATTTCTTTTCACACATACTTCTTTTGGTTTCACCTGCTGGATTTTTATAAAGGTTTCTAATAAACTTTCATTTTTGCTAATTTGTTTCTTAAGCTATACATTTTCTTTCAGCTCACTGCACTTTATTCTCGCTAGCTCTTCACTTCTCCCTTCTTTCTTTTAATTCCTATCTACTTTCATATGTTTTCATATCAATTCCTCATATGGCAATATTTCTGTTAACCATCTAGAACTTTCCTACTTAACTTTCTATATATCTCTTTATTCCACAAACAGTTCTGTACATCCTTCTTATTTCTATGTAAACTCCTATATATCTCTGAAGCCTCTCCAACATTTTTTATACTTTCAATCATTTACTTCCTTCACTCTTTCCTTCCTTCTTTCTCTTCCCTTTCTTCCCTTCTTCTCTCTCCCTCTCCTCCAATTTTTCAATTCTTACTCTTTTCTTTAACTTCTTTTTCCACATACTGCAACTTGCCTTTTGACATTCTCCAGCACTGGAGATGGATAATCCACGCAGTGGGTTGAGACTATATTCCTGGCCAATCAGATCAGTCAGCCAAAGTTGCCACGCCCTGTCCTGGACCATGATTCTCCAGTCTTGACTGATCTGGCCATACAGAAAGACCTCCCTACCGCTTCCTAGCAATGCGGAGAGGAAGCTATTTAACGTAGCAAGGGAGCTAGAGGGAACATTGGAGGTGCCGGTGGTGGACGAACCCATAGGTCCCCTGATATCGGACACGGCCATATCAGGAGATTTTGCTGAGGCTCTTAAAGCCGAGGACCGAAAGAGTGAGTCCAACTACAGGAGAACGCACCAGGCAATAGCTTGGGCTACCAGGGCGACTACCTCCGCGTCCTTTTTCACCAGAGCCACACTTTGTTGGCTCCGTGAGTTACAGGGCCGGGTTCCCATGGAGGATATACGCACTCACCAGGAACTCAGCAAAATGGTAGCGGCCACGGAATATGCGTCGGACGCGACACTTTTAGCGACCAGGTTTTCAGCCAAGGGAATGGCGGCAAACAACACGAGCAGGCGCATCCTCTGGCTAAAGAACTGGCAGGCGGATACCAAATCCAAGTGGAAATTGGCTTGGCTCCGTACCAAGGGGCAAAGCTGTTTGGTGAGGCACTAACGCCATACCTGACAGAGAACAAGGACAAGCGCAAGGTCCTTAAACACATGCTTAAAAGGCAGGACAAGAGACCCGGCTCCTGGGGAAGGAAACAATCCTTTCGTACGGAAGCCAGGGTCAACTACTTTCAAAATTCCCAACCCGTCCAAGCTAGACAGGATAGGGAAAGACAGGGGGACAGACAGAACACAAGACATAGGCAAACGCAGGGAAGACGGCCCTTTCGGGGGAGCAACCGCCCCTTCCGCCGTACCAGATGACTCCCACCCAGACCTTCCCATAGGGGGCAGACTAGCAGGGTTTGCTCCCCAGTGGGAAGAGACCACCACGGACGTATGGGTCAGGAACACCATACGTCATGGTCTATCTCTAGAATTTCTCTCAAAGCCCCCGAACCGCTTCCGCCCGTGCCCCTGTCCCACAAACCCAACAAAGAGAAGGCTCATGAACGAGGCCGTTCAGCACCTTCTAAACATACGGGCCGTAGAGCCGGTGCCTATGAACCAGAGAGACCAGGGGTTTTATTCTATCCTCTTCATGGTCCCAAAACCCTCGGGGGGTTGGAGAGCCGTTCTGGATTTAAAAAGGCTAAATTTCTACATAAAATACCGCAAATTCAAAATGCAGACACTATGCTCCATCCTTGGAAGCGTAAGGAAAGGGGATTTTCTGGCATCAATCGACCTCACGGAGGCATACTTGCACATCCCTATCTCTCTGGCTCACCACTGTTTTCTATGGTTTGTCTACAGGGGGCACCATTTTCAATACAGGGCACTTCCATTCGGCCTGTCATCAGCGCCCAGGGTGTTCACCAAGATTCTGGCGGTTCTGGCAGCACACCTAAGAAACGTACCAGTCAGAGTCCAGTGCTACCTGGACGATATTCTAATCCAGTCATCGTCCGCCCAGCAGTCTTGGGCGGACCTAAAGTTAGTGATAAAACTGCTGCAGGACCACGGCTTCTTGGTGAACTTTCCAAAGAGCCATCTAACCCCAACTACGAGAATACTCCATCTGGGAGCGGTCATAGACACAAAGGAGTGCAAGGTGTACCTATCACGGGAACGCCTCAGCAGCATAAAGAAAGCCGTAAAACAGGTAAGCCGCGGTCAGTCAGTGATGCTGGTCTGCCTCTCCCAGCTGCTAGGGAAGATGATATCGACCATAGCAATAGTTCCTTGGGCAAGGCTGCACTCAAGAGAACTGCAGTGGTTCATGCTCCCGTTTCAGAGACAGCAAATCAGTGCATCCCGGAAGAGGGTAGGCATACCTCTGAGAGTACGACACTCCCTCAGGTGGTGGCTATCTCCAGCTCTCCTCAGGGGGTCCCCCTTCAGGGAACCAGACAGAGTAGTAGTCACAACAGATGCGAGCTTATTCGGCTGGGGAGGCCACTTGGGGACCAAGTGGACACAGGGCCGCTGGTCAGCGGTAGATCTCTGACACAACATAAACTGGCTCGAGCTACGGGCTATTCACCTAGCGTTAAGGCATTTTCACAGCAGCATAAAAGGCAGGCACGTACTGGTCCTGACGGACAACGTGACAGCCAAGGCCCACATAAACCGTCAGGGGGGCACACACTCTCGCTCGCTCTCGGCCGAGGCCCTCCTACTGGGGGCCTGGGCGGAACAAAATCTGGCCTCCATAAAGGCCGACCACATATCGGGGGAGGCAAACATCCAAGCAGATCTGTTGAGCAGATCAACAATAGATCACTCGGAGTGGCAACTACACCCGAGGATCTTCAGGGAGATCTGTCACCGCTTCGGGCTTCCCCAGGTGGACCTTTTCGCCTCTCCTTCCAATGCCCACCTAATTCGCTTCTTCTCCCGATTCCCATCCAGGGGAGCAGAGCAGACGGACGCGTTACGGAGCCCATGGCCAAGGGGACTCCTGTACGCGTTTCCACCCTTACCTCTCCTTCCGGCGGTAGTATGCAAGATTCTGCGGGAAAGGGCCGAGGTAATCCTTGTGGCCCCTTATTGGCCAAGGAGACCTTGGTTCGCAGACTTGAGGAGTCTCTCCCGCACGAATCCATGGCAGATTCCTCCGGAGAGGATCTCCCTCAAGCAGGGGAAGATCTTCCACCCAGAGCCACAATGGCTACAACTAGCCGTCTGGCTCTTGAACGGTCAATTTTAGCCAAGGGGGCTTGCTCACAGGGTGTAATTAGGGTCATACAGGCATCAAGGCGCCCCTCCACGAACCGTATCTACGAGGCCACGTGGAGAAACTTCCAATCATGGTGCTCTAAACAGGAATTGTTACTCGAAGGGATCACAGTTCCCAAGATCCTAGAATTTTTACTAGATGGCCTAGAGAGGGACCTCTCGCCAAACACGCTGCGCAGGCAAATCGCCGCCCTCTCAACTATACTTTCTGCCAGCCCCGGTGAATCCTTGGGCAAGCATCCCTTAATACGATCCTTCCTCAAGGGGGCTGCGAACATCAGACCACCAACTGTGCACAGGTATCCATCGTGGGAACTACCACGAGTACTACAAGCTCTTACCAGAGCGCCCTTCGAACCACTCAAAACATGTGACATTCGCTACCTGACCCATAAGGTAGCATTCTTAGTAGCTATCACGTCAGCTCGACGGATATCCAGTTAGCTTCTCTCTCAACGAGGAAGGACCTGTGTCATTTTCACAGGGACAAGGTAGTCCTAAGAATAGACCCTTCATTCATTCCAAAGGTCAACTCCTTTTTTCACAGATCACAGGAAATAGTCCTACCAGACTTCTGTCCAAACCCAGCTCATCCTCTGGAGCAACAATGGCACACCTTGGACGTACGAAGGGCACTAAGACATTACATTTCGCGCACAGCGGAATTCCGACGCTCGGAAGCGCTTTTCATATCCTTCCACCCCGCTACTAGGGGCCGGAAGGTCTCGTCCTCTACCATCGGTAGGTGGATTAGGGCATGCATCACTGGGGCATACCAGGCGGAGTCCTTGCAAGTCCCCAAGCATATCACGGCCCACTCCACAAGGAGTGCTGCCACCTCAGCAGCATGGGCCATGCAGGCTTCTATTGAAGAGGTATGCAGGGCAGCCACTTGGGCCTCCCCTCTCCATTCATTCACCATTACAAAATCGACAAGTACTCCTCTGCAGAGGCCTCCTTCGGTAGGAGGGTTCTCCAGCAGGTTCTAGACCAAAGTTACACACGGGACCAGTCTATTCCCCAACCCAAGGGACAATAGGCTTTGGTATGTCCCACTGCGTGGATTATCCATCTCCAGTGCTGGAGAAGGGGCGTTGACTTACCTGAATGCCTTTTCTCAGCACGGAGATGGATAATCCACACCCACCCTTATAGACTAGGATAATAGGGTATATTTAGTGGAGCCAAAACGTCTTACTGTCAGTCAATGGCTGCGCTCGAGTCAAGACTGGAAAATCATGGTCCAGGACAGGGCGTGGCAACTTTGGCTGACTGATCTGATTGGCCAGGAATACAGTCTCAACCCACTGCGTGGATTATCCATCTCCGTGCTGAGAAAAGGCGTTCAGGTAAGTCAACGCCCCTTCTCAACCCCTGTTCTATAAAGTTCAACAGATCATCAGCATATTGGATTAAGATTTGTTCCATCATTGGAGTGAAATTCGTTTTAACTCTTATGCGTCTCTGGATTTTCCCATTCAAATGTAAACATGTCTCTTAATCCTTCGTCTAATGGACAACTCCAAAATACATCCTTCAGATCTACTACACTAAACCAGGTATGGTCATGTGGTATACTACTTAAAAGTGTGTACAGGTTAGGAACCACTGGATGTCTTATTTCCATTATCTCATAGAATTTTCTGAAATCCAATTCTAATTTAAAAATTCCATCTGACTTTTTAACAGGTAGCACTGGGGTATTAAAGGGAGACATACATGGCTCAATCCACCCATCCTTTAAGAGGCCATAAATCTCAGGCTGCAAGCCCTTCTTCCTTCTAGGAAAATGTCATATTGTTTTTGTCTCATTATATCCCCTTTCTATTTCAGTTTGATTTTTAGAAGAGGCATCTATAATCCTCTACTTCCCTCTCTTACTCAAACTTGTGAATTTATATCCTTTTCATCTTCTTCAGTTAACTTAGCCAGTTTGTGGGGAGTCTGTTTATTTATCTCAGAGTTTCTCTTTAATCTTATTTCCGTAGAGCTCACCAAGCCTCGGCATGGGCAATTAAAGCAGCAACATCTTCGTCCTTTTTCGCAAGGACATCCATTATGTGGCTTCGTGAGTTACAGGCTCTGATTCCCCCTGAACAGGTGCGTACTCACCAGACGTTAGGAAAACTGGTAGCGATGTCAGAATACATGGCTGACTCTTCCCTACAGTCTGCCAAGTTCTCCACTAGGTCCATTGCGGCCACAGTTTCTTCACGCAGACTCCTGTGGCTCAAACACTGGAAGACAGACTTGAAATCAAAGTGGCGCCTATCAATGGATACTTATAGTGGGAAGCAGCTATTTGGCTCGGTTCTTGAATCGTTCCTAATAGAGGGGAAGGATAAGCGAAAGGTTTTGGCGCACCCATCTAAGAAGGTGGATAGAAGGCCTCAACAGGACTTTCGCAGGCAGGACTTTCGTGCCGGGGATTTTTGGGAAGGGAGGCAGCCCTTTCGGAGCGGACAATCCTGGGATTGGTCCAGAAGCTCTCGCTCCTTCTCCCCCAGGCAGGATCGGCAACAGGACCGCCAGGGTTCTGGAACTAAAGCTCAGTTCCAGTCCAAACATCCATTTCGAGGGGCTGGGGGTCACCCCTTCAGGAAATCCAAGTGACGCCAGGGCGGACCCTCCCATAGGAGGCCGCTTAGTGTTATTCAGTGACACTTGGGAGGTCACCACCAATGACACTGGGTGAGGGAGACCATAAGATACGGTCTCGCCTTAGAGTTCCTTTCCATTCCGTCAGACCATTTCATTCAGTGCCCTATCTCAAGAAATGCTCAAAAGGCCGAGCTAGTGTCCCAGGCCATATCTCACCTACTAGAAATAGAGGCCATAGAACCGGTACCACGGGATCGGATAGGAAAGGGGTACTACTCCATCCTAATTGTAGTTCCCAAGGCCTCGGGAGGTTGAAGGGCGATTCTAGACCTAAAAGGGCTAAATTACTTCCTAGCCTACAGGAGATTCAAAATGCAGTCCCTCAAATCAATTCTGGCCAGCATCAGGAAAAGGGATTTTCTCTCCTCCATAGATTTGACTGAAGCGTATCTTCACATTCCCATCCTCCCACAACACCGCAAGTTCCTCTGGTTCTGTTATGCGCATCGGCATTACCAATACAGAGCACTGCCCTTCGGCCTCTCTTTGGCCCCTCGGGTATTCACAAAAATATTGGCTGTGATAGCAGCCCACCTCAGATTGATGCCAGTGCACGTACAATGTTACCTGGACGATATAATTATCCAATACAGACACTGCAGGAACACGGATTCTCGATAAATTTCAAAAAGAGTCACATAGTTCCTTCCACTTGAATCCTCCACTTAGGGACTATAATAGATTCCATCCTGTGCAAGGTTTATCTCTCCCAGGAACGCAAGGACAGCATCAGGTCGCTCGTCCAAGGAATCCAGAGAGAGAGGGTAGTCTCCATAGTCCAATTGTCTCAACTGTTGGGCAAGATGGTGTCTTGTCTGGGCATTGTCCCCTGGGACAGACTGCACTCCAGAGCCCTCCAGTGGTTCCTCCTCCCCTTCCAGAGGAGGAACTCGAGTGCTTCAACAAGGAAGGTGAGAGTTCCACACCATATCCTGTCGTCCCTCCTGTGGTGGATGTCGTCGGCGTTGAACAGGGGGTCCCTATTCAAGGAACCTCCCAGGCTCAAGCTGACCACGGATGCCAGTCTATTCGGTTGGGGGGCCCATCTAAAGACACACATGGCACAGGGTCAATGGTCACAGTCAGACCTCATACACAATATAAATTGGCTAGAATTGAAAGCAATACATCTAGCCCTTCATCACTTTTCCGAGATCGTGGTGGGCAACCATGTTCTGATAATGACGGACAACGTAGCAGCCAAGGCACACGTCAAGAGGCAGGGAGGGACCCGGTCATGGTCCCTCATGCAGGAAGCACTGGATTTGGGACTGTGGGCAGAGTCCAAACTGAAGTCCATCAGTGCGGAGCACATATCAGGAGAGGCGAATCGTCAAGCCGATTCACTGAGCAGGGTGACAGTCAACCACTCAGAGTGGAGGCTGGCCCAGCTCTGTTTCAGGAAATTTCAGAGAGGTTCGGACAACCTCAGGTGGATTTGTTTGCCTCGGAGACAAATTCCCATCTCCCTAGATACTTCACCAGGTTCCTGTCACCGGGGGCAGAGGGAACGGATGCCCTCTGCAGCAAGTGGCCGAAGGGACTGCTCTACGCTTTTCCCCCACTTCCACTCATTCAGGCTACCATTCGCAAGGTCTTTCTGGAACAGATGGAGGTAATCTTGGTGGTCCCGCACTGGCCAAGATGACCATGGTTTGCCGACCTTGTGGACTTGTTGGTATCTCCACCGTGAGGATTTCGCTGAGCCGCATATCACTCAGTTAAGGGAATCTCCAACATCCAGATCCCCAGTGTCTTCAACTAGCCGCTTGGCACTTGAGCGGGAGAGATTAGTCAGACAGTCCTACTCATCTGAGGTCATATCCATGATACAAGCCTCAAGGAGACCCTCCACTAATAGAATTTATGATGCCATGTGGAAAAAATTTTGCAAATGGTGTATCACTCATAATCTTAGACCGTTAAAGGTCACTATTCCTGACATATTAGAATACATTTTAGAAAGGTTGAATAAGGGTCTTTCACATAGCACTATCCGCAGACAGATTGCGGCCCTGTCAACGGTCCTCACGTGTGACAACTTTCATTCCCTATCTAACACCCGGCAGTTGCCGCTTTCCTAAAAGGAGCAATTAACACTAAGCCCCCCACGGTGCACCAATACCCTTCATGGGATTTGCTGAAGGTGTTGCTAGCTCTCTCGATGACACCGTTCGAGCCCATAGGGTCTTGCTCACTTTATTTCCTCTCTTTGAAGGTTGCCTTTTTGGTAGCCATCATGTCAGCTAGGCGTATTTCGGAACTGGCCGCCCTCTCGGTCAGAAGTGATCTGTGTATGTTTCTGGATGACAGAGTGGTACTTAGATTGGACCTTTCTTTCATTCCGAAAGTCAATACATGGTTCCATAGGTCCCAAGACTTGGTTCTTCCTAACTTTTGCCCAAATCCAACTCATCGTCTAGAGAGACAGTGGCACAAATTAAACATGCGCAGGGCCTTGCGACATTACATCAAGCGGACTGCCGCTTTTCGCAAATTGGAGGCTCTGTTTGTGTCCTTTCAATCCTCTTCCATGGGAAGGAAGGTTTCATCTTCAACCATAGGGAGATGGATCAGGGCATGTATTTCTCACCCATATAGGTCTCACTGCCTGTACCGAAACATATCACAACTCATTCAACATGTAGTGCGGCCACGTCAGCAGCCTGGTCTACGCAAGCCTCGGTTGAAGAGATTTGTAGGGCAGCAACTTGGTCTTCTCCCGCTTCATTTATAAGCATTACAAGCTTGATAGGTTTGCTGCTGCGGAAGCATCATTTGGCAGAAGGGTCTTGCAGCAGGTTGTCTCCTCCCAGGGGACACATGCCTAGACTGTCCCTCCTGGCAGGGACATGGGTGGTTTTGGTATGTCCCACCGGTGGATGCTACATCTGCATGCTGGAGAAGGGGTGTTGTCTTACCTGAATGCCTTTTCTCAGCATGTAGATGTAGCATCCACACCCACCCTTAACAGTCAGTCTAGGCAGGTGTAATTGCAGGAGGAGCCATTGCATCGGACTTCGTCATATACGCTTTGCCACGTTAAAACTGGGGAAGGACCACCCCAAGGAGGCGTGGCTGAACTTTGAACTTAGTCTATCTGAGCAGGAAGGCTGAAATAACTCACCGGTGGATGCTACATCTACATGCTGAGAAAAGGCGTTCCGGTAAGGCAACGCCCCTTTTCCAGTTTCTCAACATTCTACCTAAAGGTGGGTGGAATGTTTCCTAACATTCCCTTGGTATCATCTACAGTCCTTCTACTACCCCTATTTTCCATGTTGGAGACCACACTCAATCATTATGTTTAACCAAACCACCTGCATTGTTTGTCTCTGGCTGTTTCCCTCGCAGGAAGAACGGAACTACAGATTAAAACTCCAAACTCAGTTCATACACAATTGTATATCTCAGACACCCATCAAACTTGATTTCCACACATATAGGCCCTACCCAACTACCAAGTTGGTAGTTGGTACTTTAAGTGGTCGTCTTGTTTCTCACCTTGGTCCGTGCAAATAGTTGCCTGGCTGATTTCCTTTGGACCTCTGGACGTCCAATGTCCACCAATGGAAAAGAATCTTTGCTAGATTTTGGCACTGATTAACAGAACCATATATGGCAAGCACAGAACTGGAGACCTCATGGTCAGGTGAACTCAATGGTACATGTCTTCCTCCCTTCTGCTAAGATCTCCAATTCAGTCATCTGTATCTCGGTGGATGTAGGGGTAGCATGCATACAGCACACTGCCGTATTCTGCACCCCCACAAATCTCATAATTCTATACCCCTTACTCCTATGCCCTTTGCTCCAGTAAAGCAGCCAAAAGGTCACGGAACACCCCTTGACTTAATGCCTCACGTATTGAAACAGATAACAGGCTTAGTTCTTTCTTCTATCTTCCTCTCTTTGTTCTTTATCTAGTTGTTGACCATATAATATGTAACTAGAAAATAGTTGGTTAAATGAAAGAATTTTCCAATGAATAAACTGTTGTCAAGCATCTAATGATTAAGAAAGCTTGTGTATGTAAAAGGAATATAAAAGCAATAAACACGACAGCTTGTCAGCAGCTTCAGCTTCTGCTCAAAACATGCCTGTGACTGTTTCTTACCATCTTACATCTGGCGCCCTGAACGGGTACTCCCCCCCCCAAGGGAAAGCAACAGCCAACATGCTTGCCGTCATCTGGAATAGACCCCTTGGTGCACCTTCGTCCTCCGGGATTTTCAAACTGTAAGTATGGGTTGCAATCTGTCTCACCACCAGCAAAAGCATGTAAGAGAGTTAAGGTTTCTCTTACACAAATCAGGCATGACAATGCCTGAAAAGGACATTAGGAAACTAATTTCAGAATTCCTGAAGTCCATGAGTCATAAAAGAGCTGAGGTTGCCTACCCCTGAGCTTGTTGGAGAACAGCTTGAAGCCAGCTTGCCAGGTGAGCAGAAGATTGGAGAGAGGGATGAGGGGGAGAGAAAAAGGGGGGGGAGAAAGAGAGAGAGAGAAAGAGAGAGGGAGGGAAAGAGAGGAAAGAGAGAGAGAAAGAGAGTGGAGGAAGAGGACTGGCAGACCAAGGGCAGGAAGAGAGAGAGAGAGGAAAGAGAGAGAGGGAGAGGAAAGAGAGAAAATAGGAGAAAGAGAAAGAGAGGGAGGGAGGGAGAGAGAGGAGAGAGACAGACACACAGAGAGACCCTTTTGACATCTAAAATGAAGATAACACTGCATATACCCTTTTTTATCATATATATATATATATATATATGTATGTATGTATGTATGTATGTATGTATGTATGCGTATGTATGTGTATGTATGCATATGTATGCGTATATATGTATGTATGGATAGGCAATGGTTGGTCAGATCTAAGATGTGTTTGGGGGGTTATATTTGTTTTGGATAGTTGTCAGGGCTTTTTGATAGGCACTTGGGTGAAGAAGGATATGACATCAAAGCTCACGAGTAGGTCGCTGGGCTGTAAGTTTTGTTTCTTTATGATCTCTATAAACTGGAATGAGTTTCTTACGTGTGAGGTGATGGATTCTGCATAGGGCTGTAGTTGTTTGGCGAGAAATTTGGCTAGGTTTTCTAGAGGTGAGCCTATGGAGCTGACTATAGGTCTGAGTGGGGTTCCTTCTTTGTGTATCTTGGGGAGACCATAGAGTTTGGGGCATCTGAATGATTTCTTTCTGGGAATGATTCTTTGCTGGATCTCTTCACTAATGGGGGAGGCTTTTATTTTGGATCTCGTGGTTTTTTCCAGGTAGGTGGTGGGATCTGTGTTTAGGGGTTTGTATGAGGCGTCTTGGAGTAGGTTGGTTAATTTGGTTTGGTAGTCAGATGTGTTCATAACCACCGTGGCGTTGCCCTTGTCTGCTGGTAGGATTATTATGCTGGTGTCTTCTTTCAGGTTACGTAGTGCTGTCTGTTCTTCTTTGGGTAAGTTGCTTTTGGGTGGCTTGCTGGTGCAGAGGATGTTGGTGATTTCGAGTCTGATTCTGTTAGCGTCGTCGGGGTTGATTTTGGTCAGGCTGGTTTCAACTCCACATATAATGGTTTCAGTGGGGATGTGTTTGGGAACGACTGCAAAGTTGAATCCTTTGGAAAGGACATTGGTTTTCGGCTTTGGTGAGGATCCTATCTGAGATGTTATGCACTGTTTGTTTCATGTGTGGCTGTGAGGGAGGTTTGTTTCTGGCATTCTTGTAGTCTTCGGAGTTTGTTGGTGTGTGTGTCTGTCTTGAGGGTGGTCTGTGTTTCGGCTCTCCAGACGGCGAGTTGTTTGGATTTGTCCCAAAGTGCGGGGTGGATCTTGTTGCTGAGTTTGAGGTGGAGTGTGAGGAGATCTTTGTTAATTCGGTCTAGGAGGAAATCTTTTTGTGTGAAGTTCATTTCTGATTAGGGCCAATTCTGTTCTTTTCAGGATCCGTTTGGTGGCTGCAGAGTTGGAGTGGAATTTCAGTTGGAAACATGTGGGGATTAGATTTTGATCTCGGCAGTTGCGTAGGAATGCGAGGTCGCATAAAATGGAAGCTCTTTGGACTTCAGGTTTTTCATAGGTCCTGGTCAGATGGTGGATTTCCTCCCCGTAGAGGTTCGATATTTGTTTTCTGAGGTTTTTGTGGGTGTTTGTATGTAGGTCTTTGGTTGTTCGGGTTTTCTCCCACGTAAAATTGGAAGTGTCTTGGCGACGTTTCGACGAAGTCCCATTCGTCATCTTCAGGCTGGTGCTTTCAGCTTCGTGCTTCGAGCAGCAATGTGTGGTCTTAGCTGTTTCTTCCTTTTAACTGCCAGTGGGGGTATGAACTGATTGGGTGGGAGCTTGGCTGTGTTCTGATTGGGTGGAGGTGTGTTCTGATTGGTTAGGGGCGTGGCTGTGCTCTGATTGGCTGGGGGGTTGGCTGTGCTCTGATTGGCTGGGGGGGTTGGCTGTGCTCTGATTGGCTGGGGGAGTGTTCTGTTTGGTTGTGCTCAGGTTAGTCTGAGTTGCAGGGGGGTTTAAGATTTTGGGCTGCCTTGCTATTTTTTGGCTTCGCGTTCGTGGTTGTGCCTCATCTTCATGGAGGGTGTCAGTTTGCTTCATGTATGGATTGGAGGGGTTTAAAGTGGCTAATGATGCAGCTGTGGTCTGGCTTCTGGTTTGTGGTCGTGCCTCATCATCGGTGTGGCTTTGGGTTTGCTTTTTTGCGTGGATGTGTGGTGGTGACATCCTGTGTGGTTTTTGTGAGTGTGGGTCTGGTATCATTTTTGTGTTAGGGAGTCGTTTGTCAATAAGGGCGGGTTTCCAAATGGCTGGTAGGCGGGAGGTATCATCTCGCTTGTTTATGCTGTGTGGGCGTTTTTCTATCTCGATGGCTTCTCTGATTATTCTGTTATTAAAATGTTCACTTTTGGCAATGGTTCTGGTATTTTTAAAGTCAATTTCATGTCCTGTGGCTTTAAGGTGTTGGACCAGGGAAGATGTTGGTTCCTCTTTTTTGACTGAGTTCTTATGTTCTTCAATGCGTGCACTTATTCTTCTGTTGGTTTGTCCGATGTATGTGGTGGGACAAGTGGTGCATGGGATTTCGTATACTCCTTGATTTTCTAATTCAATTTTATCTTTGGGGTTTCTAAGGATGGTGGATATTTTTCTGTTTGTGCAGAATGCTGTTTTGATGTTGTGTTTATGGAGGATCTTACTGATTCTGTCTGTGGTGCCTTTTATGTATGGGAGGAGGGCTTTGCCATTTTCTTGTTCTTTGTCTTGGATTTTAGTGGGGGTTTCTTTTTGGATTAGGTTTGTAATCTTATTTCTATGGAATCCATTGGATGTTAGTACATTGGTGAGAGTGTGTAGTTCGGGTTTTAGGTGTTGTTCGTCAGCTAAGCGTTTTGTTCTGGAGATGAGTGTCTTGGCTACAGAGTTGATCTGTGCTGGGTGGTGGTGTGAGAGAGTGTGCAGATAGCGGTTTGTGTGTTTTTCTTCTGGTAGATGGTGTGTCCTAGGGAGCCATTGGATTTCTTGTAGACTAAGACATCCAGAAAGGGAAGTTGGTTGTTAGCTTCTGTTTCCATGGTGAACTGTATTTTGGGGTGTAGGCTGTTGAGGTGTGTGAGGAAGTTGTCCAGTTTTTCTTTCCCATGTGGCCAGATTATGAAGGTGTCGTCTACGTATCTGAGCCAGAGTTTGGGTTTGTGATCCGATTTTTCTAGAGCTTGGGTTTCAAAGTGTTCTATGTAGAGGTTTGCAATGACAGGTGAGAGGGGTGATCCCATGGGTGCTCCTTCTGTTTGTTTGTATTTTTGTCCATTATAGATGAAGTATGTGTTGGATAGGCAGTGGTTGGTCAGATCTAAGATGTGTTTGGGGGGTTATATTTGTTTTGGATAGCTGTCAAGGCTTCTTTGATAGGCACTTGGGTGAAGAGGGATATGACATCGAAGCTCACGAGTAGGTCGCTGGGCTGTAAGTTTTGTTTCTTTATGATCTCTATAAACTGGAATGAGTTTTTTACTTGTGAGTTGATGGATTCTGCATAGGGCTGTAGTTGTTTGGCAAGAAATTTGGCTAGGTTTTGTAGAGGTGAGCCTATGGAGCTGACTATAGGTCTGAGTGGGGTTTCTTCTTTGTGTATCTTGGGGAGACCATAGAGTTTGGGGCATCTGGATGATTTCTCTCTGGGAATGATTTTTTGCTGGATCTCTTCACTAATGGGGGAGGCTTTTATTTTGGATCTCGTGGTTTTTTCCAGGTAGGTGGTGGGATCTGTATTTAGGGGTTTGTATATGGAGTCTTGGAGTAGGTTGGTTAATTTGGTTTGGTAGTCAGATGTGTTCATAACCACCGTGGCGTTGCCCTTGTCTGCTGGTAGGATTATTATGCTGGTGTCTTCTTTCAGGTTACGTAGTGCTGTCTGTTCCTCTTTGGGTAAGTTGTTTTTGGGTGGCTTGCTGGTGCAGAGGATGCTGGTGATTTCGAGTCTGATTCTGTTAGCGTCGTCGGGGTTGATTTTGGTCAGGCTGGTTTCAACTCCACATATAATGGTTTCAGTGGGGATGTGTTTGGGGGCGACTGCAAAGTTGAATCCTTTGGAAAGGACATTGGTTTCGGCTTTGGTGAGGATCCTATCTGAGATGTTATGCACTGTTTGTTTCCTGTGTGGCTGTGAGGGAGGAGGGGTTTGTTTCTGGCGTTCTTGTAGTCTTCGGAGTTTGTTGGTGTGTGTATCTGTCTTGATGGTGGTCTGTGTTTCGGCTCTCCAGACGGCGAGTTGTTTGGATTTGTCCCAAAGTGCGGGGTGGATCTTGTTGCTGAGTTTGAGGTGGAGTGTGAGGAGATCTTTGTTAATTCGGTCTAGCAGGAATCTTTTTGTGTGAAGTTTCATTTCTGATTAGGGCCAATTCTGTTCTTTTCAAGATCCGTTTGGTGGCTGCAGAGTTGGAGTGGAATTTCAGTTGGAAACATGTGGGGATTAGATTTTGATCTCGGCAGTTGCGTAGGAATGCGAGGTCGCATAACATGGAAGCTCTTTGGACTTCAAGTTTTTCATAGGTCCTGGTCAGATGGTGGATTTCCTCCCCGTAGAGGTTCGATATTTGTTTTCTGAGGTTTTCGCGGGTATTTGTATGTAGGTCTTTGGTTGTTCGGGTTTTTTCCTGCGTAAAATTGGAAGTGTCTTGGCGACTTTTCGACGAAGTCCCATTCGTCATCTTCAGGCTGGTGTTTTCAGCTTCGTGCTTCGAGCAGCAATGTGTGGTCTTAGCTGTTTCTTCCTTTTAACTGCCAGTGGGGGTATGAATTGATTGGGTGGGAGCTTGGCTGTGTTCTGATTGGGTGGAGGTGTGTTCTGATTGGCTGGGGGTTGGCTGTGCCTGATTGGCTGGGGGGTTGGCTGTGCTCTGATTGGCTGGGGGGTTGGCTGTGCTCTGATTGGCTGGGGGAGTGTTCTGTTTGTTTGTGCTCAGGGGGGTTTAAGATTTTGGGCTGCCTTGCTATTTTTTGGCTTCGCGTTCGTGGTTGTGCCTCATCTTCATTTAGGGTGTCAGTTTGCTTCATGTGTGGATTGGAGGGGTTTAAAGTGGCTAATGATGCAGCTGTGGTCTGGCTTCTGGTTTGTGGTCGTGCCTCATCATCGGTGTGGCTTTGGGTTTGCTTTTTGCGTGGATGTGTGGTGGTGACATCCTGTGTGGTTTTTGTGAGTGTGGGTCTGGTATCAATTTTTGTGTTAGGGAGTCGTTTGTCAATAAGGGCGGGTTTCCAAAGGGCTGGTAGGCGGGAGGTATCATCTCGCTTGTTCATGCTGTGTGAGCGTTTTTCTATCTCGATGGCTTCTCTGATTATTCTGTTATTAAAATGTTCACTTTTGGCAATGGTTCTGGTATTTTTAAAGTCAATTTCATGTCCTGTGGCTTTAAGGTGTTGGACCAGGGAAGATGTTGGTTCCTCTTTTTTGACTGAGTTCTTATGTTCTTCAATGCGTGCACTTATTCTTCTGTTGGTTTGTCCGATGTATATGTTGGGACAAGTGGTGCATGGGATTTCATATACCCCTTGATTTTCTAATTCAATTTTATCTTTGGGGTTTCTAAGGATGGTGGATATTTTTCTGTTTGTGCAGAATGCTGTTTTGATGTTGTGTTTATGGAGGATCTTACTGATTCTGTCTGTGGTGCTTTTTATGTATGGGAGGAGGGCTTTGCCATTTTCTTGTTCTCTGTCTTGGATTTTAGTGGGGGTTTCTTTTTGGATTAGGTTTGTAATCTTATTTCTTTGGAATCCATTGGATGTTAGTACATTGGTGAGAGTGTGTAGTTCGGTTTTTAGGTATTGTTCGTCAGCTAAGCGTTTTGTTCTGGAGATGAGTGTCTTGGCTACAGAGTTGATCTATGCTGGGCGGTGGTGTGAGAGAGTGTGCAGATAGTGGTTTGTGTGTTTTTTCTTCTGGTAGATGGTGTGTCCTAGGGAGCCATTAGATTTCTTGTAGACTAAGACATCCAGGAAGGGAAGTTGGTTGTTAGCTTCTGTTTCCATGGTGAACTGTATTTTGGGATGTAGGCTGTTGAGGTGTGTGAGGAAGTTGTCCAGTTTTTCTTTCCCATGTGGCCAGATTATGAAGGTGTCGTCTACGTATCCAGACCCACACTCACAAAAACCACACAAGATGTCACCACCACACATCCACGCAAAAAGCAAACCCAAAGCCACACCGTTGATGAGTCACGACCACAAACCAGAAGCCAGACCACAGCTGCATCATTAGCCACTTTAAACCCCTCCAATCCACACATGAAGCAAACTGACACCCTCCATGAAGATGAGGCACGACCACGAACGCGAAGCCAAAAAATAGCAAGGTAGCCCAAAATCTTAATCCCCCCTGCAACTCAGACTAACCTGAGCACAACCAAACAGAACACTCCCCCAGCCAATCAGAGCACAGCCAACCCCCCAGCCAATCAGAGCACAGCCAAGCCCCTAACCAATCAGAACACACCTCCACCCAATCAGAACACAGACAAGCTCCCACCCAATCAGTTCATACCCCCACTGGCAGTTAAAAGGAAGAAACAGCTAAGACCACACATTGCTCCTCGAAGCATGAAGCTGAAAACACCAGCCTGAAGATGACGAATGGGACTTCGTCGAAACGTCGCCAAGACACTTCCAATTTTATGCGGGAGAAAACCCGAACAACCAAAGACCTATATATACATACACACACACACACACACACACACACACACACACATAGGTAAAAAAGGATATATGCAGTGTTATCTTCATTTTAGATATCAAAAGGGTTTTGCGGCTCCCAGTGTTTTGTTTTCAGTGGGAAATGGGTCCAAGTACCTCTTTGAGTGTTTTGGGTTTCCTACCCCTGAACTAGTGAGTGAGATAGGGAAAAACTGTCCTTGGTATCCTGAACGGGGGACGCTCGGACTTAAGGATTGAGAAAGAATGGGCAACACCTTTCATCAAGAACCCCGAGCCCCAGTTGATGTTTTGCATTGTTGGCATCAATGTCGCCACGCAGTGGAAAAATATGAGGCTGATGCAGTAGCTCGGTCTCAGTTAAGCTTTACTCCCTCTCCAGATTATGATCGTGAAAAGGTTTCAGTTCCGTCAGATCCTATATCTTCCATGATGGATGTGATACCTTCAGAGCAAAAGGATTCTAGATTTTATATTTCCATTTGCCATGTATTACAAGATCAAATGGCGAAAGGGGAGGGAGATATGCAGGAATTAGCAGATATGCTCTCAGTTTGTCCTGTACATTTGACTGGACAGGTAGCTCCAAATGGAGCTCCAGTGGTGGAATATCGACCGCTTTCATATGCAATCTTAGCAGATTTGTGTAAGGGTATAAGAGATACTGGGTTAGGAAGTACTTATGTACAAGGCATGTTAGAAGCAACAATGAGGAATCATGTTTTGGTACCGGAAGATTGGAAAACAACAATTCATATGTTATTAACGCCAGATCAGTATGTGGTATGGGATAGTGTGTTTAGATATCAGTGTGAATTAAGAGCTGCAACTTCTGGAGGTGATTTCCTCCCAGAGCAGTTATATGGCTCTGGTGATTTCACTCCAGTGAATGCACAAATTGTTTTGCCTACGGCTACTCTTCAAGTATCCTCTGAATGTGCTTACAAAGCTTTTGGAAAAGTTCCAGTGCCTGGGAAACCATCTCAAGCATTTTCAAATATTCGTCAAAAGGCAAATGAACCATATGTAGATTTTACTAATCCTCTGCAAGATGCCTTGAGATGACAAATTGATAATTCTCATACCCAATCTGAATTGCTCATGAAATTGGCTAAAGAAAACACCACCACTGAATGGATTGGGTGCTTAACATGATTTGGCAGAAATGATTAAAGCATGTCAGGATATAGGAACTGCCTCTTTTCAACTAATCTCTTAGCTGCAGATCTTATAAAAGTTCAGAAACCTCAGGGGAAATGTTATAATTGTAAAATTGGACACTTTAAATGGGAATGCAGAAATCCTGGGGGAGGAATGTCTGCCTCCTGACCATTTCAAAATATTGCTGAGGGGCGTCCAAAAACAAAATGACCTAAGTGTAATAAGGGTTTTCATTGGGCTAATGAATGGCAGTCGGGAAACTTCAAAGAGGGCTGGTCTCTGGCCCCAGTCCAAACAGAGACCCCTCAGTAATTCAATCAGCAATTAATAATACCCCAGATGTCATTAGAGGGAGTGCTGGGATAGATTTAATTATCCAACAAGAAGTGTGTTTCAAATTTCCAGGAGAGGTACAAGTAGTCCCTTCGCAACTTTCTGGTCCCCTCCACTCTGGATATGTTGGATTAATTCTGCCTTGATCTAGCATGGGAAAAAAGGGAATTTTTGTAATCCCTGGAATAATTGATTCTGACTATACAGGCGTCATCTTTATTCAATTATGGACTAACATGCCACAGATTTTGCCATGCTATGCTAGTTCTGCTCAATTACTCCATTTGCCCTATTTTGTCCCTGCAGGGGGTCATGATAGGGATTGAGGGGACAGCGGGTTTGGTTCCACGGATCCCGTTATAATTGCATTAACTACCCTGATCACCACCCAGCGACCCCATCAGACAGTCCTTTTTCAGGGTAAGCCTTTTGAGGGCATAATTGATACAGGGGCTGATGTTTCAGTGATTTCAGCTAAAGATTGGCCTGCATCTTGGCCCACTGACCCATGCCCTAGTGTTTGGGGTGTAGGAGGGCAACTAGGTGCACGATAAAGTACACTCTTTCTGCAAGTCTTCCCAATTCTACTGTAACTGTTCAACTCCGTCTGTTTATTCTTGACATTCATGTCAACTTATAGGGACGAGACTTGCTTAGTAAATGGGGGGCAACCCTCACTTTCGATGAATAAAATGTTTGCCTTACCCTTAACTTGGTTAACTACTACACCTGTTTGGGTGGAACAATGGCCTCTTCCTCTGTACAAATTACAAGCCTTAAAAATTACATGCTCAACAATTGCCCCTTCCACTAATTCATGGAACACTCCGGTTTTTGTTATAAAAAAGAAAAGTGGCAAATGGAGATTCCTACATGATCTCCATGCCGTTAATGCATGTATTCAGCCTTTGGGAGCTCTGCAATGTAGTACTCCCAATCTGAATTTAATCCCACAAGATCATCAATTGATGATCATAGATCTGAAATATTGTTTTTTCTCCATACCTCTGTGCATGGTAGACAGAGAAAAATTTGCTTTTACAGTACCAGCTTTAAATCACACTGAACCCACTTGCTGTTACCATTGGACTGTATTAGCACAAGGAATGTTGAATAGTCCCACTTTGTGTCAATATTTTGTAACTAATGCTTTGGCTCCTTTTTGTAAGCGTCATCCAACAGCATTAATATATCATATGGATGATATTCTTATAGGAGCCCCTTCCATCCCATCTTATTGGCTTTCCAAACTTCAAGTAGATCTAGCCAACAGTGGATTACAAATTGCCCCTGAAAAGTACAGCTTTGCTCGCCATATGTGTATTTAGGACACAAACTCCTCCAAAGTTATTCAAGTCCTAATATTCCACAGTTTTCTTTCTTTTCTTTTTTCAAAACACTTTTTATTAGTTTTCATTTTACACCAACACATCTTAAGAACCCACGTGAATACATGGTGATCCATTTTTTAAAAAACAAACAATAATAGTAAATATATACCCATTATTTCTTAAAAATTTCCCTCTCTATATAGAATATTATAATCAGATTAGTACATTTTCATTGAGTTAGTTCATTACTATGTCTAATCATCGTCTACATTAATAAAAAAAAGATCTTTAATCTATAAAAACCTATATTTCTTCTCACATTTAACTTAGGCTTAGTGAACTCCATTTATTTAAAGACATTATAATCAAGTCAATATTTCAACCAATTCATTCGCTAATATAACATTTCATCCAAATCATATAATTAAAAATAGACTAACATTCTCTATCTATTTATATTATAGACTCATTAACACGTTTCTAAAACAAATTTTCATTGAATATATCACTCTATATAAATTTCATTAATCAATAAAAGTTTACAAATTCATTATCCATTCCAAAAATCCTGTATCATGCTTTCTTAATTTTACAAATATTTAATCTTAAACTAACATATTCATTTACTATTCAGGTGCCCCAAGTGTTTTTTTTAATTAAGCATTATGAACTCCAAAAGTAAATTCTTCTCTTTCTCACCAGTCTTCTATTGTTTTTCATTATATCTCCAAATCTCCAGTAATTAATTCCATCATTTCCCATATTTCAGTTCTTTTCTCATTATACCATCTCTAGTATCAAAAACATATAAAGCCCTTTTAACGAAGTCCAAGTCCAAATCAATCCAGATCGCTATAATGCCATTACCACATTACTATAATCAGATTTAATATTTATATCTTATTCTGGGTTTCTTTCTAATCCAAACAGGTTTCCATAATCGGGCCTCCGCCTGCCACACTATACACTCCAAAAAAAAAACCTCCCATTGTGCATTTTGTTAAGTTAATATAAAAGTTATAGTTAGTCTGAATGGCTCATGGCAGAACATCATTTCCCCTTTCTTTTAACATTGAATAAATTTCACTTAAAGTCCCTTCTTTTATGTCATCCTCTTTGATCACATGTTTCTCTTCTTCCCATAATGTTTCCTCTATCTCAAGTTCAAATGGTGTCTGCAGATCAACTTGTCTTTCTGAAGTGAGATCATCTAGTTCCTTATCATAAGTCCTTTGTCCATTAATGTCAAATCTTTTTTCCAAAATCAATTGATTGTCCAACTGTGAGTTTACTTCTTCCACCTCAGTAAGCAAGGTACAAGCCTGTTGTGTATAAACTGATGTTTCACTTAGACCTTGTCTTTTTCCTTGTCAATACCAAGAAATCTCTTTTGAACAAGCAATTATCTCATCCGTATTTTCCAAAATTTTAGCCAGAATATACTTGTAAAAGTCTACCCCGGTTTCCTACATCTTTATTATCTTTCAAGTCTTTATCCTTTTAGAGGAGACTATATTTAAAGATCGATCACAATATCCATCTCCTCTCAGTTTCCTCGCCTTTTTCTTCTGTACAATATGAAAGCCTTTCCAGCGAAGAAAAAATAGCAAGTACAATGAATAAGTTTATCAAAAGGTGTCCCATAGAAAGTAATCAGATGTTCAATCCTTCCAGACACCATAAAGATACAAGTAAACAATATTCTCCAAATATTATAAAAAACTTTCTTGAGGCTCCCAATATCCAAAAATAAAATCAATCATCAAAACAAAAATAAGTTTAATCCTTTGTGCTTCTCTTCCCCCATTTAACAAGCCACTTCATCAAAAAAGGGAGTAATTTCAAAAAAAATTACCTACAACAGTTCTTTCTGCTATAAAGAACAATCAGGTTTATTGTATTGAGTGGCTTTATTTACCACATACCCCTTCCCATAATGTTTTTCCTATTTTTCTTGCTATAGCAGATTTAATTGTACAAGGCCATTTGCGGGCTTTTCAACGAACTGGCACAGATTTGGTGGACACTTGTATTCTTCCTGCTAAATCTAATTTTGAATTTGCATTTCAGACATGTCAAGCTTTACAAATTGCATTAATAGATTATGTAGGGAAAATTTCATATCATTTACCTAAAGACCCTCACTTTATATTCTTAATGACTTCCTCTTTTCATATTTCCTCTATGCTTTCGAATCAGCCTTTGTCTGATGCTATTACTGTATTTTCCGATGGCGGCAAGACTAGAGGAGCAATCACATATCAAGATGAGTCAACAGTGAAATGGCACACTCTTTACACAGCTGCGCAACCCACACTGCAATGATCGGAATTTGTGGCTGCTATTCTCGCTTTTCACACTTTTGCTTAAAAACCATTTAATCTCATTTCCGACTCTCACTATGTCTGTCAACTTATTGTTAATTTACCTGGTGCTTATGTAACACCCAGACTAGATGCTAATTTATTGTCTTTGTTTTTAACTTTGAGGCATTTATTACAGGATCGTACTCATCTATATTTTGTTTCACACATATGAAGTGATTCCTCTACCTGGACTTCTCTCGGAAGGTAATGCTCAGGCGGATGCTGTTGTTCATATATTACCCACTTTGTTTTCTGATCCCTTTTATAGTCACTCCTTTTTCCATCAAAATGCTCGTGGCCTGGCACAATCCTGCCATATTTCTCTAAGCCAAGTGAAACAAATCATTTCCGCTTGTCCTCAGTGTGTTGGTGTATCCCCTATAGGAGACACAGGTGTTAACCCACATGGTTTAGAAGCCAATCAATTGTGACAAATGGATGTTACTCATGTTCCCTCTCTAGCACCTTGGAAGTATCTTCACGTTTCAATTGATACTTTTTCCGGTGCCATCTGGGCAACCCCCCAATGGGGAGAAACCTCTAATCACATCATTTCCCATCTTATGGTGGCTATTACGGCTTTGGGAAAAGTGGCAGTTATCAAAACAGATAATGGCTTATACTTCCACTTCCTTCCTACAATTTTGCACTACATGGAATATTCTTCTTTGTCATGGCCTTCCCTATAATTCTACTGGTCAAGCTATTGTCGAACGAGCCAATCGTTCATTTAAAGATTGTTTACTTAAACAATTAAAAAAGGAGGGATCAAGGGTACTTAATTTGGCATGGATAACTCGTCAAGTTAATAAAGTCTTAATAACTTTAAATCAGCTGAATATTTCTTTTCAAAACAGTGCTGCCTACCAGCGTCACTTTCAGCAGAAAGCTGTGCTCCCTAATCCATTGGTATATTATTGGCAATTGCCTGATAAAACCTGGTTAGGTCCAGTTCCTTTATTAACCTGGGGACGAGGCTATGCTGCTGTGCTTGCTCCAATAGGCCCTCTCTGGATTCCAGCCCAGTGTGTGCGACCAACCAAAGATGTCGTGGCATCAAGTCACGAATCCAATCCCGGGTATGAAGAAGGTGACCCTTCAGACAGCGCAGCATCCCTTTCACTCTCGCCATTGCAGCTGGCCAATGACCTGGGGCGATATGAAGAACCTAAGATCCAAAGCATAGGAGGTTCTGCGGCAACAAGAGAAAGAACCTACACCAGAGAATTTTCTTCTTAATTGCTGTGTGGGGACTCAAGTTCTTCCACTTCATCCTTTAGAATCACGGATGAAGTATAATATTTGGGTGCAATTATCTAATGTCACACAAGTGACAGACTTTTGTCTTTCTGAATCATATGATATGGAAAATCTACTCTCTACCTGTCTTATAGTTGTGCGTGTCCCAGTGTCAGTTTTAAAAAAATTATGTTGGTTTAAGCAATTTTCTATCAGACAATGAATTTCATTATGCAACTATGTCAAACTGGGGTCCTGCCTCTTATATGTTACTCTTTGATGCTATTGTTTTGCATACAGCAATTGTAGCTGTTCCTACAAATCTTACTTGTGCAAAAATTGTCAATTGTACTACTTCACCTAAAAAACCTCATTGTATACATATCAGTCAAGGGCTTTTAAATTGTACCTCCTTTCAAGAGGTATCATTTAATTATGCACATATATGAGTATCCTTTTCAGTTGTTGTTTAATTCAGTGTCTTTTTTCTCTACTTAATAAGGTGTCTTTCAGTTTTCCGTACTAAACCACCATTAACTTTGCCTCAGGAACAGGTTTATGCTTTATATAAACAAATGCAAGGTTGTATGTCCCCTGATTAAGACCCACTAACTACTTCAGCTTAGGATAATGCCCTAACTAATAAAATAGAAAAGAGTGAGATGTAGGGGTAGCATGCATGCAGCACACTGCTATATTCTGCACTCCCACAAATCTCATAATTCTATACCCTTTGCTCCAGTAAAGCAGCCAAAAGGTCACGGAACACCCCTTGACTTAATGCCTCACATACTGAAACAGATAACAGGCTTAGTTCTTTTTTCTATCTTCCTGTCTTTGTTCTTTATCTAGTTGTTGACCATATAACATGTAACTAGAAAATATTTGGTTAGATAAAAGAATTTTCCAATGAATAAACTGTTGTCAAGCATCTAATGATTAAGAAAGCTTGTGTATGTAAAAGGAATATAAAAGCAATAAACACGACAGAGGTTGTCAGCAGCTTCAGCTTCTGCTCAAAACATGCCAGTGACTATATCTTAGCATCTTACAGGTGGGATCTCCAAATTTTTGAAAATAGATAAGCAATAAAGCAATGAAGGCAACCCAGTTCCAAAAAGTAGCAAAAGTGTTTTTTTTATTAATTTTCTAATTTAACAATCATAAGTACTTAATAAACAACATGTTGTCTGGGTCCATTAGTAATTCAGGGGTATATATTAACTTTCTCATTCTAGTTCCAATACTACCCCCTCCAGTGCTTCCTTGATCCTCTCTTCTTCCAGTGGTATTCATTTTTCCACACTGGGCAAATACAATTCTTGTTATTGTTAATACAATAACTAATAATAATATACAATTAAATATAGATATTTTCATAACATTTTTCTAGTATTGTACATAAAATCGATAGTGTTGGTTTATAATAACTTTTCTAGCCAAAACATATCTCAGTTGCATTTGCACTTAAAATCCATTTGTTCAATCAATATCCTGTTTTCCCCACTTTTTTAAAATTTTAATTTCCCCTCAATGTTCAAAGTATCTATTGCTTATAATTTTCTCATAATAAATTATATTTGGGTAACCAAAGGCTTCCCTTATTCAGACCTTTTTAGAATTTTCATATTTCCCATCTCATAACAAAATATAATAATCTTGTTACAAATCCTATCCTTCTAGTTATAATAATACTTTTATTTCTAACAGTTATCTATTTTCTTAACCATATTGAAACATCTATTTAATACAGTGGTAGTCAACCTGGTCCCTACCTCCCACTAGTGGGCGTTCCAGCTTTCATGGTGGGTGGTAGGGGTTTTGTCCGATACTGAAACACTTTCCTTTTTTTAATTTAATTGACTTTTTAAAAAAAATTCATAGCATTATTTAAAAACATTTTCATTAGGTTTTCATAAAATTCCCCGTGACAATTTAAATTTCTGAAAATATACTATTTGTATCACCTGCACATAAGTTTAGTTCACGTTACCCCCACACCACCCAGCTGTAACAGACAAGCAGAGCTGGTAGCCGGCGCCCCCCCAAACCCAATCCATGATGCGTGAGAGGCATGCGCAGACAATGATACACGGCGCAGGCTCTTTTGTTTGCGGTCGCACTGGTCAGTACACAGTTAGATTTGTGAGAGTGAGCACGTGCCTATAGCTTCAAACAAAATATTGTGAGTCCATGTCTCAAAAAAAGAAATACGCTCATGGCTATTTGCCAGAGTATCTGAAGATGGGTTTCATAGAATCTGTTGTAAATAAACAACATCCAATGTGTTTATTGTGTCATAAAACACTATCCAATGAGGCAATGAAGCCAAGTCGATTGCGAGAATATTTTTCTACAAAGCATCCAAATGATAAGGACAAGCCCATTGAATATTTGAAATATATAAAAAATTTCAAAATCATTCAACAATCCTTGCATCATTTAAGAAACAACATGCAGTGAATGAAGATGGATTAATTGCCGCTTATCGCATTTCACAATTAATTGTAAAAAGTGGTAAAAGCTATAATATTGGAGAAACTGTAATAATACCTCTATAAAAGAATTTATCTCAACAGTAATGCATCAGTATATACCTGAAATTTTAAAAACGTTGCCCCTAAGCAATAGCACAGTAAAGCAATGAATTGAAGAAATGGCAGTTAATGTTGAAAAACTCTTCATTTTCCATGCAATTGGATGAGTCTACCATTGCAGATAATAATGCTTTATTGATGGCATATGTACGTTATTTTGATGAAAACAATACATTACGAGAAGAAATGCTATTCACAATAAATCTCATTACAGATACAAGAGGATTATCTATTTTTAATACTGTGAAATCATACTTTACAAAAAATAATATTCCTTTGAATAATATTGTTGCATGAGCTACTGATGGAGCACCATCAATGGTAGGTCACTATCGTGGATTTGTTGCTTATTTGAAGGAAGAAGTTCCAAATGTTTTATGTATTCATTATGTGGCTCACAGACAACATCTTGTAGGAAAACATCTAAGTACAAGTCTCCATTCATTATTAACTATAATAATTTGAGCCATAAACAAGATCAAATCCAATTCAAAAAATGATAGAATGTTTGGACAGCTTTGCCAGGACAATAATGAAGATTTTATTATGTTACTTTTGCACACAGAAGTTCGGTGGCTGTCAAAGGGTACATCTTTGGCTCGTTTTGTAGCATTATATGATAGTGTCATACAATTTTTTGAAAGTAATAATGAGACCAATCTGTGTCAACAGTTAAAAACAGTAATGAATGATGCCTTTTATTTGGCAGATATTTTCAAGAGATTTCATGATGTCAATTTGCAGCTTCAAGGAGCTAATAAAACTCTTATAGGTTGCCGAAGTATTGTGTCATTATTTATTGACAAGCTTGAACTATTTCATTATAATCTATTGAAGAGAGAATTTCATCAGTTTCCTGAATTATCATCTATAAAAGATGATGTAACTCCAGAGGATATTGACAGATTCAGTAGCCACCTCAACGAACTTAAATTGGACATGGAAAAACGATTTGAAGATATTTTGAAATTGAAGGTGTATGACTGGATGAAAAATACTTTTACTGCAAATATTGAAGAGGCTGATACAACTTGCCAAGAGGAACTGTTAGAAATTAGATATGATGAAGAAAGTAAACATAAATTTGATATGAAAACCTATGGCAAAGTAAAAAAATGCCTGTCTTATATCCAAATATGTGGAAAATGATATTCAGTTTATTGATACCTTTCTCTACCTCATATCTTGTGGAATCAGGCTTTAGTGCTGTTAATCATATTTTGACCAAAGAAAGAAACCGCCTGAATATTTCCAAAAGAGGAGATCTTCGTTTGTTCCTTACAAAAATTGAGCCAGATATTCAGTATTTAGTTTCACAGCATCAGCCTCAGGGATCTCATTAATAATTTAATTAATTAAATGTAATTTCATCAGACTTTATGCTTCTATGTATGCAAAGTATAAATAAAAAAATAGATTTAACTACAGTAAGTTGTTTTATAAAGATTTATTCTACCAAACTTAGCGAAAGTCCAACATAAAGTATTTGGTAAGTAATTATTATTATATGCTTTAATTTGCTGTAACTCTGCTTTATAAATTTTATAAAGTAAAGTTACTTCCCTACTTTATAAATCACCATTACTGTGGAACCGGTGGGCGGTTAGAAAATTTTACTACTAACAGAGATACAAAAGTGGGCGGTAGGTATAAAAAGGTTGACTACCCCTGATTTAATAGTATAATATCCCATCTAATAGGTCAAAACCTCTATTTTCTTCAGTCTTACTCTAGCTTTCTTCCTTTGCCAAATAACTTTCCAAGTCAATATGTCATGGTTCCAACAGATGAAACTCTTCAAAGAACTTTGAGGCATTGTTTACCTTAAAGAATCTTTAATGGAGTAGCATAGCTTTGGCACTAACATAGTTGAAGCCAAATCTGGATTCCCCTCCCCTTAGCACATAGTATCAAATACAATTCCCTCCTCTAATTAACAGTCATAAATCACATTTTGAAATGCAAACTTTCTCTCCTGTTCTCCAACCCGCCAACTCTTATCATCTCTTATTTCAGCTCCGAATTCACACATACTTGTACAATATTGTTACGTCTAACTAACTCCCATCACATTCCTCCTCCTCCCCCAGCATCATCTAATTCTAAGAGTAAAGCATAAGAAAGAAAAAGACTGCATCTTCATATGTTGTCAAAGCAAGAACATCCAATGTTAGCAGTGTTGAAATCTGGCCCCCCTTACAAAAAGGACAGATCCTGTAGCGTAAAAAAAAGCATATGTTAGGGACTATCTCTCGCTTTTTTAGGGTGTTTCTTATAGAACCTTTTGATGAATCTGTCGGCTTTCACTTTGCTAGATTTCACTCAAATGGCTTCAGATAGCGAGTATCCCTTCAATTGTACTAGATACTGCAATTTCCTTTTAAAAGTTCTAGAATCAAGAATATACTTTACTTCATAGTGAGTTTGACCCACCACTACGAGGGGTCCGGGTGCCTTCTAGGGGGGAGATCTTAAAGTGGATTCTCACAAAGGTTTCAACAAGCTGCAATGGAAGATAGGGTGAATTCTCCCTAAAAGCTTAGGGAGTTTTAATTCTGCTGTGGCCGGGTTGATGATCCTTACAATGGGGAAAGGTCCCAAGAATTTTTGTCTTAATTTCTTACTGGGTAATTTAAGGCATAAATACTTAGTCGACAGATAAATCTTTTCCCCAACTTGGAATGTTCTTTGAGGGGCTCTCTTTTTATCTGCCTGCTTTTTATAAGTTTCGGAAGTCTTTTTTAAAGCAGCTTTCGTGGCTTTCGAAACCACTTCTCACCTCCTCACCCATTGATCAAGTGTCTGAGAAGTGGAGGGCGCTTGAGGGTATTCAGGTATTGGGCTGAACTCTTTTCCTATGGCTACTCTGAAAGGCGTGAAGCCGATGCTGCTGTGAACAGAGTTATTGTAAGCCACCTCTGCAAAAGGGAGGAGGTCGGTCCAGTTGGTTGGTTGATAGGAAATATAACATCTGATATTGCTCCACCATCTTGCTAGCGGCTTCCGTGGCCCCATAAGTACACTGGTGAAAAGCAGACGATAGACCTTGAGATGATCCAATTAATTAACTTAGCTGTGAACTGCACCCCCCTGTCTGAAATTATTCATTTAGGGGCTCCATACAGCTGATAAATATGTTTCAAGAACAGTTTGGTCAGTCGTTGGGCAGACGGGAGTCCTTTGTGGATGATGAAGTGGGCCTGCTTTGAAAACAGGTCTATCACAATCCAGATGACTGTATTTCCTCTACTTTCAGGGAGGTCGACTGTAAGTCCATAGTGATTTCTTCCATGGTTGAGAAGAGTCAGCCATTGACTGCAGTAACCCAGGGGGTTTCCCTGGAATTCTTTTCATGGTGGCACATACAGTACAACTCCTGACATAATTTTCCACATCCCATTTTAACCCTGGCCACCAGAACTTCCGACAGATGAGATGTAGAGTTTTTAAACATCCAAAGTGTCCAGCTTGTTTTACATCATGGCTGTGTTTGAGAGTGTTAAGATGGAGGGCTTCTGGCAAGTACAATTTCCTCCCCCCCCTTGTAAGCCAAACCATCCCTGCAGGTTAGGGAGGTTTGATTGTCCTTGAACCATTGATTGGTGAGGAGCTCTTGTTTTATTTTCTTTGTCCCAGAGTCATCAGGATTAGGAGCCTGGCAAGGCGTGAGTTGAGCAGCAGTTTGGATTGGAGATAATTGCTTCATTAATCTCTTCATGCTGGCTTTTGTACTAGGGCAGTCTGGATAGAGAATCAGCTAGGAAGTTTTTCCCTCCCAGAATGTACTTTAGAGTGAAGTTGAAGCAATTTGTGCCCAGCGCACCTGTTTCGGAGACAATTTGCGGGGAGTTTTCAGTGCATCTTTTGTGATCTTTCCATACTTCAAAAGGCACCT
The DNA here is from genome assembly GCF_016545835.1 of Crotalus tigris. Lineage (NCBI taxonomy): Eukaryota > Metazoa > Chordata > Lepidosauria > Squamata > Viperidae > Crotalus > Crotalus tigris. The sequence goes on from NW_024100078.1 coordinate 88,696, forward strand.
TGATCCCTTCTAGTGTCGACAGTTTAATAGAGCCCATCTGATTGCGAAAGCCTCCTTCTCCCAGATTGCCCATCTCCTTTCACTCTCAGTAAATTTCTTCAAGGTGTAGGCGCAGAGTTGCAAGGCTCCACTTTGGTTCTTTTGCAGCAATACAGGTCTGATAGCCACGTCACTGGTGTTGGCTTGCACTACAAAGGGTTCCCCCGGGCAGGGGTGCTTTAGGACCGGCTCAACAACAAATAGTCTTTTTAGATTCTCAGAAGCGGTTTGACAACCCATAGTCCATGCTAGTGGTTGGCCCGGTCGTGGTTTCCCTCCTCCTTTGCCTTAGCCAGATGGGTTAATAAGTCCTTTAGAAGGGGGAGGGGGTATTTATTTTCCACACTCACAGCGTTGAGACCCTTATAGTCTACACAGAGATGAAGAGACCCATCTTTTTTTCTTTAAACAACACAGGGCCCCCCACTGCAGACTTGGCCCATTCAATGAATCCCCTCGCTAGATTTTTATCCACATATCGCTGGATCTTCTCCATTTCGAGGAGGGACATAGCGTACATTCTGGGTTTAATAGAGCAATCATTGAATTGGTGAGGAGGCAGGGTGTCACATTCTTTCTCACTAAATGCCTCCGCCAGATGATCAGGTACTGCTCGATAGATGCATGCCTGAGAGAGGTGATCGTCCATCCCTTCCCTGAAGTGATGGACTATGGACTGCTGAGGCCATCTTTCTATCTGACCGGCTAACTTGCGAAACTCTCATACATACTCCAGGGCAGGCCTGCTGGCTTGTTTTATCTTATGGATTTGTTCTGCTTTCAGGGTAATGGATGGGTTTTCAAATCTTTCTCTCAGTTCTAGGAGGAAGAGATGGGGGTCCTCCAATTTGGGGGCTTGCTCATTATAAAAGTTGTTCAGCCATTCAGATGCCTCTTCCTCTAAACTGGACGCAATCACATCGACCATAGCGGCTAGGTCCAGGTAGAGATAGGCCCAGTGGTTCAAATGAGATTGCACTTGGTTGAGAAAAAATATCAGCTTTTCCAGGTCCCCATTGAAGGGTGAAAGGTGGAGAAATCATTGGCTGCTGGGCTCCCCACTGTGGTTGTTGCATCCCCAGTTGCTGCTGGGGCCCCCACCCTGGCTGCTGCTGCATTCCCAGGGGTGGCACTTTCGGGTCGGGGGCTGTTGTCATTCCCGCTGCTGTTGGTCTGCTGGGAGCTGTGGCATCCTCAACTGCTATAGGGCCCTCTGTGGCCTCGGAGGGGGTTGTTGTTGGAACTCCATCATCTGTGGGCCCCTCAGTGGTTGCTGTACATTAGGAGGCAGTGACCATCCCCCTTGCTGCGGCTGTCCTCTCACTGGTTGCTGGTCTTCTGGCCTCTGCATCACCCCCAGCTGTTACAAGGCCTCTATTAGCTGCTGCAGGCTCAGAGATTGCTGATTTCCTACCTGCAGAGTCTTCTCTATTCCCCATTGCTGCAGGGGGCCCAGACCAAGTGATCGATATGCACACCGGCTGCGGATTGGTTGTCCCAGCAACTTTCCATGCCCTGATCTTGCCGTCTGTGGTCAAGGCTTCGGGAGGGGCGGCAACTGGAGCTGTCTCTCACTGTGGGCCTGGAGGCCCTGGCAGGGCACTTCAGGGGCTGGAAGGCTGTCTGATCTGCAAAGGAGGGGCTGGGGGCTTCTCTCAGCAGGAGTTGATTTCCGCTCCTCATTTCTAGCTCTTCAGACAGGTATTTCCACTCACCGAGTCCTCAGTGGCAGACAATCTGGTAACTCTCCACCGGTCTGGGGAATGCAATATGCAGGAATCCCTTTGTGGTAGCTCAACCTCATCTGTCTTTCAAGCCCTTGATGGTGGCAAGGCCATCTTGAGGCATCTGGAGTCTCCAATCTGATGACCAGATCACTCTCCTGGCTGCTTGGGTTTTGCACTCAGCTGGGAGGCCTGCAAAAGCTCCTTCTCCACTGGCTGACTAGCTGTTGCTTCCCCCCCCCCCGGGTAGCAGCTGCTTCCAGAGTGCTGGTTTCAGACAATTCCTTTTTCTCCATGATGAAATCGTCCCCAAATCTTTGTCAGTTTATCCCTCAAGTCTAGGACAGTGACTGGGGCTCGGGACCTCTAGATGGTTTGGAAAGTTTGGAAATTTTGGCTTAATGTCACGGTTCCAACTGATGAAACTCTCCAAAGAACTTTGAGGCATTGTTTACTTTAAGTAATCTTTATTGGAGTAGCATAGCTTCAGCACTAACATAGTTGAAGCCAAAATCTGGATCCCTCCCTTTAGCACATACTATCAAGCATAATTCCTTCCTCTAATTAACAGTCATAAATCACATTCTCCAATTAGTTTGAAATGCAGGCTTTCCCTCCTGTTCTCCAACCTGCCAATTCTTATCATCTCTTATTTCAAGCTCTGAATTCACACTCTAGTACAATATTGTTATGTCTGACTAACTCCCATCACATTCCTCCTCCTCCCCTAGCATCATCTAATTCTAAGAGTAAGGCATAAGAAAAAAAAGGCTGCATCTTCATATGTTGTCAAAGCAAGAACATCCAATGTTAACAGCGTTGACACAATACATTTGAATCATCAAATAATTTTTCCTTTGTTTTTGTATACATTGTTTGTAATGAGAATGAGAATTTGATTGAAGTATTTTTGGAAGAATGCCCAACCCATTTATATTCGTTAAACAGCCTTTATCTTCCTTCTTCAGTTTTTCTTTTCATTTCTTGTTTGTCAATATTCAGCATTTCTCCTAACAGCTTTTTCATTTGTTCAATTAGCTCTTCTTCCTTATGTGTTCTAAGATCTTGACAAGTAAGGTATCTTTTTCATTTCAAGTGTTATCACTGCATCTTCTAATTTTTCATCTGCCTGAATCTGTCTGTTAATTCCTTCCTTTAGGTCCTCTATCTTTGGATGTTTCTTCTGATTTTCCTTCTGTTTTGTGGGATACCAGTTCCTTCTTTGTAGTCATTGTCTGGATTTGTAAGATTAGATTAGAAAATTGTTCTTTTATCTCATTTGCATTATTTTTAGTCTCATCATGAAATAACACAGTTGTTGTCTGTTGGATTGATTTCAACATAGAAAGAATTTCTTTCTGAAATTCATTTGCGTTTCCTTGTTGATATATCAAGCTGGGACCTTTGGAGACAGGTATTAAAAATGATTTTTTACCATTTAAGGCTAAGTATGGAACACTCATTTTGGTTTTGTATGTAGCCTTTATAGTCCAGTAGGGCCCCCAACACAGATAAGCAGCCCAAGAGTTTTTTTCCCTTTTCCCATCTGCAAAAGTGAAAATTTCCAGGAACAACGAAGAAGTAGCCTAAGAGTTTTTTCCCTTTTCCCAGCTGCAGTCTTCAAAAGTGAAAGTTTCCAGAGATAACCAAAGTCTTACCTGAGTCTGGGCTTCAAGTCAAGTTCCTTTAGTAATAAATTGTAGTGCCATAGTTCAACACTAGATGTCATTAACACCATCTTCCAGCTTTTTAAATGCAAACTTTTCAAGTCTCTTTTCTAAAAAAGGCTCAAAAATACTTATAGTCCCTAAATTTCAACGTTATATATCTATATTGGTTCCAAATTAATCTTGTAATTTTCTCTATTTTTCCCCAAGCAGTTAGTTCACCACTTTTTTTCCTGAGGGAATGGGGCAGCAATTTCACTTCCCTCTCTCATAGGAGACGATTCTTTGCTTTGGGTGGTTTTTTCCAGCAAAAAGTCTTAAAATCATAAAGAGAGGATATAGTCTCACCCAGTTCCAACCACATTGCTCAAATATTGCTTGTTAATGCTTATTTTCTTCGGTTGTCAGCAGCTTCTGACTGGCCACACAAGTGTATCCAGTCTTTCCCCCACTGATTTGGTGGGTTTCTCTCGGATCAAACGGAGGGGCCACCACCCCTCCATGATCAATGAGGGTCCCCTCCTTCATCACTTCTCTGGGGTGACTTTCAACCCTTTTTAGGGTCCCCAGCGGGACAAAATCAAACGTGGAAGAGGGAGCCCAACTTCCTGCTTCCGTCACGCCATGACGCCTAATTGGAAGTCTCAAAAATAGCAAAAGTTTGTTAATGCATTTGCAAAATATGGGTGCATGTGAGGTGGACCCAGATTAAAACATGCAACAGGTTTTTATACTCCTTTGTGCTCAACACTGTTCTGTTTCCTGGGCCCCTCCTATGAGAATCATTTCAGTCAAAATTTCCAGTAGATACTGTATATTTGAGGGATTTTTTTTCCAAGTAAATCTTTACAGATTGGAAGGGTTTTTTTAAAAATCATTTGGATCCAATATTCATAAATCAGTGGTTAGAAGTTGCCTAGATTTCCTGCCTGTTGTTATTTTGCTATGTGAATCAAGAAATCTGTAAGCATCTTTTGGGTTATGAAGGAAAATAAAGCCTTGCCACTAGAATCCTACAACATTTACAGAATCAAATCATCATGAGGGAGCTGGGCCAGAGAAGGAGATGAACAGAAAATGTAATTTTTTAATGAGATATTCAGAGAAATTAGTACAAAAATTGTGCAGGTTTTGGAGAGAATGAAGTGTTGCTGGGACAATCACTATTTGAACAAGAGTTTTAATTCTTAAAAACAAATTATATTCATCTTGAGAAACATTTGTGTTTAGAAATTACTTTAAAAATCAATATATCCTAATTTGTGAATATTTGAAATTGTTGGAAATCAGTACTCACCCTACCTCCTAGAGAAGGAAATATTTGGGGGGGAATATTAAAAAAGACAGAATATTATATTTCCCAAAAAATATAATAAAAAATCTTAGGCAAAGACAGCCCAAGTCTCCCTCACCCAAAAAATCGAACACAAGACATAGCCATCAGCCACAGCCCCTGGGAAGCAGGGTATGACCTTTAGGACATAATAGGATTAACCCACCACCATCAGAATACCAAAAAGGACATACCCAAAGGCTCAGGATAAAATTCATACCACAGGAACAGGAAGCAACTCCAATCACAAAAGCCCAAAAAGGTATAAATACCCACCACTCCCAGCTACAAGTGGTCAGTTTTCCCAGAGCCACATTTCTGTCTGGCTTTGCTCGTCAATAAACTACAACCTTCTTTCTAAAGCAGTCTTCATTTTGTTTATTCCCGGATTGGACTGGACCCCGATGAAGATTTTTTCTTTCAACAAAATGAAACAATGCATTGCAGAAGATATTAAATGCTTTTTAAATCTTTTTAACTATTTAAAGTTACATATGTTCACTGCTGATAAAGGCAGGATACATAATATAAAATAAAATTTCCTACAAATCCTATAGATCCTCTGGCTACAGCTTTGGAAATCAAAGCTTTGTAAAGTGATGCATAATATTAGAATGGCTTATCATAGATTTTGCATTGAGTGATAATTGGATCCTGTAAGAGAAATTGAGTACTCTGTTTTGAACCTATCATTTCCTTAATATAAATATTTATTTCATTTGGGAGTTTTTTTTCTTTTTGGCTTCATGTTTTTACCTCTGCTGAAAGTTGTGATTAAGAAACTGCCAAGTTAAAATCAGATTTTTTTGTAGAAAATTTTAATTTAGTCAAAAAAGATTAAAATACAAAACAAAATATTTTAAATAAAAACAACAAAATAGAAAACACAATAGAAAAGACATTAACAAAAAGGTGTCTTAAAGAAACTAACACATATACTATTCTGATTCTGATATAAAATGCCTTTTTTAAATCAAGTCAGATAGATAATTCAAAATAAACGATCTCATAACAAAAATATATATATATATTTTTTTTTATTAAAAGTTTTATAAATTTTACAAGAAAAACAAGAACAATACAGAACAAAAAACAACATATATAAAAGAAAAAAAGTTAAACAATACATATATTAAAAAAAAAAAAAAAAAAACCCCACCCCACACCCCTCCCAAAAACCCTCCCTTCCCCCCCCCTGAGCTTCCCAGAGCAGAATATAGGCTTGAGAAATAAAAAAAAATAAAAATTAAATTAAAAACTTTATGTTTATATATATAAAAAAGATATCTATAATATATATAAAAATAAAACTTATGAAAAAGCTATATGATATTTTTGTATACCCAATCTAAATTGTATAAATTTTATCCATTTGTCCCAGATAGCAAAAAACTTCTCTTGCGTTTGTTGCTTTAAGAAAGCCGAAATCTTTGCCATTTCCGCCAGATAAGCTACTTTAAAAAACCATTCCTGCAATGTAGGCAAAGATTCCTTCTTCCAATATTGTCCAACTAACAGCCTCGCGGCTGTGATCAAATTTAACATCAATACAACCTCCTTTGTATCACAATCTGTAACAATACCTAACAAAAATAATTGCGGAGTAAATTTTACCCTCCTTCTAAAAATTCTCTGGATATTCCACCATATTTTGATCCAAAATGCTTTTATCTCTCTGCATGACCACCAAATATGATAATAGGAAGCCTCCTTATAACCACATCTCCAGCATTTAGGTTGCACGTCAGGGTACATGTAAGACATTTTTTGTGGATCAAGGTGCCATCTATAAAACATTTTATAAAAATTCTCCCTTAAATTCTGTGCTTGAGTAAATTTGACATTTCTCACCCAAATAATTTCCCAGGTGTCCAATGAAACTGGCTCACCAAAGTTCTGCGCCCATCTAATCATACAATCTTTAATTAGTTCCGTTTCTGAGTCCAATTCAACTAAAACCCCATAAATTCTCTTAATGTGGGTTTGTCTTTGATCCTTGACTTGCTTAATAAGATTTCCATCTTCTCTAAGAAAACCCAATTTACAATCCACCTTCCATTTATCTACTAGTTGCCTATATTGGAACCAAGAATAAGTAAAATTTTCTTGTGCTAATTCTTCCCGTGATTTTAATTGCCAGTTTTGTCCATCCCATTTAAGTAACTGTCTATAAGTCACCATATCCATTTTAACCCCTCTTTTTATTCCTTCTATCGCATGCCAAGGTATAGCCCATAATGGTACTTTAAAATCACTTTTATAATATTTTCTCCAGATCCTAAGTAAAGAAATTCTTAAAATATGAGATTTAAAAGCCCAATCTATTTTTTTATTAAATATTAAATAGGCATGCCACCCATAAAGTAAATCCCATCCCTCTAGATAAAGTATCTCAGAGTTTGTCAAATTTACCCAGTCACTAATTAATGTTAAAACCACCGCATCATAATATAATTTCAAATTTGGTACCTTGAGTCCACCCCTCTCACGGAAGTCTTGCATAATTTTGAACTTAACCCTTGGTTTTTTACCTGCCCAAATAAATTTATTGAGACCCTTCTGCCACTCATTTAAATTAATCTCATTTTTCAAAATTGGTAACATTTGAAACAAGAAAAGGAACTTGGGTAGAATATTCATTTTTATCACTGCAATTCTTCCCATGAGGGATAATTGCAACTTTTCCCAATTTTTCAAGTCTTTCTGTACCCTGACCCACAACCTTTCATAATTATTTTTAAATAATTTTGCATTAGAAACAGACAGCATCACCCCCAAATATTTTACCTTATTAACAAGCTCAAAACCCGTCGAGTTAACCAAAATCTGCTTCTCCTGACTCGACATATTTTTAGGTAAAATTTTAGTCTTATTTACATTAATCTTAAAACCCGAGACCAAACCATAATGGTGAATCAACTGTAATAAGTTTACTACAGAATAATCAGGTTGCGACAAAGTAACAACCAAGTCATCCGCAAAAGCTCTCAACTTATATTCTTTTTTATTAACATATATTCCTTTAATTTCCTGAGACTCTCGAATTTTGATCAATAATATTTCCAATGTTAAAACAAACAACAATGGCGATAAAGGACACCCCTGTCTAGTACCTTTCTCTATTGTAAAAACCTCCGACAAACCTCCATTAACAATAAGTTGTGCTGTTTGTTTTTGATATATTACCTTAAGGGCTTGTAATATGTTTTCACCAAAATTCATTTCTTCCATTACTCTTAGCATAAAATGCCAATTCAGTTGGTCAAATGCTTTTTCAGCATCTAAAAATATGAGCCCTGCAGGAACTTGGTTGTTCTTATCTAAGTATTCTAATAAATTAATAATTTGTCTAACATTGTTTTTCATATACCTTCCTGTTATAAACCCTGATTGATCTTTATGCACAAGATGATGCACCACCCTCATAAGCCTATTTACCAAAATTTTTACAAATATCTTATAATCCACGTTTAAAAGAGATATAGGCCTATAATTTTTTGGTAAAGTAAGATCTTGATCCTCCTTTGGAATCAATGATATAAAAGCACTACGCCATGAAGGAGGAATCTCTAAACCCTGTAAGATACCATTAAAAAGATCATTTAATGGTTGGATCATCTCCTCCATTAAGGCTTTATAATAAACAGCTGTTAACCCATCCGTACCCGGTGCTTTCCCTAATTTCAATTGTTGAATTGCTGAGGCAATTTCCTCCTTAGTAATTAAACCATTAATTTCATATTTCTGATCCTCAGTCAGTTTAGGAAAACTTGCCTCAGCTAAATATTTATTTATATCTAACAGTTGTACATTAGTAGATTTGTATAGGTTTTGATAATAATCCAAAAAAGATTTTTTAATTAATTCCTTCTGAGAAACTAGTTTACCCTTATAATTTATTTTCTCTATTATTCTCTGTCTCTGTTTCTTTCTTAATTGATAAGCCAACCATCTCCCCGGCTTATTAGCATTACAAAATGTATTTTGTTTCATAAATAATAAATTGGTTGCAGCTTGATCTGCTATCAACATATTAAATTGTGACCTTAATAACTTTACAGATTCTTTAGTACTTTCATCAGAAGGATTTAGAATCAAAGCCCTTTCTTTTAGTTTAATTTCATCTTCAAGTTCTCTACGTTTCTGAATCTGATTTCGCTTATAAAAATTATTCATTTTTATCAAAACACCGCGCATAAATGCTTTACCTGCATCCCATACCATTGACATTGAAGTCCCCTTGTACATATTCAAAGCAAAATAGTCCTTTAAACACTCCTTTAGTTTTTGAACATTCTTCTCTTGTCTAAACAAATTTTCATTAACTCTCCAGGATCTTCTTTCCTCTTTCTCTTGAATCAACTCCATCCAAACTGGACTATGATCCGTCAAATCCCAAGAATAAGTAGTAAAAGAGCAAACAATTCAAAAGAAAAAATTCTAAGCCAAAAGCAAAAGCAAAAGCAAAAAACAGTCCTTAAAAAGGGAAAGTAAAACAAAAGAGAAAGGAAAAAAAAACTCCGACACTTTCAAAACGCCATCTTAAGTCCTTTCACTAGTATAACAAAGAAAAGGAGGAAAAATAGTAAAAATCAAAAGATAAAAAAAATAAACACCTAAAATATAACAAAAAATCCTTTAAACTGCTCCGTCCGTTTAAAAATTACTCACCAAAATGCTGTAAACACGGAGATAGAAGCGGCGGTTTCTTTTGCTTCCTAGGAAGCAAAAACAGCTGGGAGGCGGAGATCAGCAAGAGCTCCGAGGGAACACTCCTTTCACCCCCTCTAGAAATAAATCCAGAGGGGGTTCAGGGGTTCTACCTCTACTCTTGCGTTCTCTATCCCTTCCCTTTGCCCGGGAAGGGATTTCCGAGCCGCGGGCCAGCTGATGCGCGCTGCGCTCCGCGGCTCTGACACTTCCCCAGCTGGACGGCTAAAAGCTAGCCGCCATCGCCGTCGCCTCCCACCGGAAGCTCTCCAACAAAAATATATTTTAATCAGAAAGATTACTTGCATTCACGCTGTGGTTGTTACTCCTGGAAAATACATCTTTTGTCCATTTCTTCAGACCATTTCTTTAGGTAAAAGTATGATGCTCTCTTCCATACCATCTTTATAATGACTCAAGCTCATTGTGTGACATTCGATGGCCCATGCTTCTTTCAGACAAAGAAATTCCACCCTGGCTTGCGTCCAGGAAGTCTCCCAATGACCCTTTGAGACTCCTCCCACTGACCCATCAACATACCTAGCATTTAACCCAATAACTGCCAGATATTCTAACATACTGATACCTGCTCTCTAGTTAGGGTTACATATGTTCCAGAATACTCCCTGCTTGGAAATTTATATTTCCACTATAACTAACTGAAATAGCAAAAACATAGCATCAAGGCATGCAATACTCATTGTTAACTAACTTGTGACTAAATAGGTAAAAACTTGGTATCAAACATGCATAACTATTGGTAAATATAAAACATGCACAATTATGCAAAAAGGCAAGTGTTACATCAAACAATGCATAAGACAATACATAATTTGAGTTTGATCTTCTGGTTCAGTCTTTATCAGCAACGGGAACAAATCGATGATCAGCCTGGTACAAGTGTCTTTGAGTCACGACTTGACTCACGTGGCTTAACGATCTGGACCTCAGCTGGGCAAACTAGTTCACCAAGTGGGTGGGACCGGTGTGCAAGTCCCATGGGCCAATAGTTCTGGTATGCATACTTGTCTTTCAGCGAGACAAGGTTTTCTTCCTGTAAAGGAAACTGGAACCAAATCTGGAACAGAAAAAGTGGAACCCAAGTTTCTCGGGAACGAGGAGAACTGGATTCACAGGATACTCAGGAACTGAAAAACCTGGAAAGACATAAACAGCTGGATTTGGAAACAGAACAGCTGGGGCTGAAGAATCAGGATCAGGAACATCTGGAAACTCGGGAACAGCTGGAGCTGGAAACTCAGGAACAGCTGGAACCGAAGAATCAGGAGCAACAGCAGCTGCAGGAAACTCATGATACTCAAGAACCGAAGGGCCTGGCACCACCGATGGAATATTGAAGACGGCTGCTACTGTTGTCGTCAGCATAGTGAGGACTTCATGTGTGGGTGTGGGTGTCTTTAATGACATGGAGTCCATGAGGGTCCATAAGTCCTTGCAGGTTCCTACAAGGCTAATTCTTGGGATACTAAGACAAGTGATCAAGACGATCAAAACTATGTCTAGTTTCAGGTGCTTCTGCTTAGATAGGGTTTTGAAGCGGATTGGTTGACGCTTATTGGATGTCTGAGGTTGAAGGTTGGCACTTTGATCTGAAGCTGGAAGTGCATAAGGTTTTGGTCTCTGTGGCATCTGTCTATTTGGACGGGCCAAGAACTCAAGACTTTCTAGCCAGATCAATTCTGTTAACTGTGTGGCAAGGATGGGCCACTTCACTTGGTTAACAAAGTTCTTATTTGTTGGCACATGTTGCCATTGTTCAGGGCTTAAAGATGTTTCAATCCTTTTCACTCTGTTGCTTACATAGACGTAGAAATGTCTGCTTTGTTTGCAGATGTAGTTTGACATCACCTTGCTGTCTGCGTAGAAGGTGGTGGACTGTAGTTCAAGGCACAACGTCTTCGCTGTCAAGTTGGTGAGCTTTACAGCCAAAGTGGTACTACATGGTTCTAACCTTGATACGGTGTGGCCTTCTTGTATTGTTAGTCTCGCTTTTCCAAAGAAGACACTGAGACTGCAGCACTCCCCGCTGTAGACTCTGATGCATCTTATGGTTGTAAACAAGATGACATAAGTGTGGCTCTCCCCGCTATAGAGTGAGACGTATCTTAAGGCTGCAGTCACCTTCGTAGACACATCTAAGGAAGTGTACAATTCTTTCTTCTGCACTGTGAGACATATATGCGCTGCACTTGCATGCTTTGGAGACATCTTGGGAGTACACTCCATGACTCCCAGTCTTGGAGACATTGTTTGTCTTGTTTTTCCTCTATGGACAAAGCTAAGTTGTTGTAATTCTTGCTTGTCTGGAACACTGTTGCTTCCAAAACAGGTTTGGTTGTCACAAGCGTGCAGTGTTCTAGGTGTGGTTGGAACACAGTTGTTACCAAAACAGATTTGGTTGTCATAAGTGTACAGTGTTGTAGGTGTGGTTTTAGGTGAGGTGCTGTTCCATTACTGGGAATGGAGATGTTTGAGATGCTCACCTGGGTTGGGGTTTCGCTAGGGAATGGTGGGTCATTACACACTGAAGTGCAGTTGACTTTGATGGGAGCCTCTGGTCGCTCTTCAGAGCCATGCTGGTGCTCCTTGGTTGCAGAATCCTCCCAAGGGCGAAATTACCCAAGCCAAAACTCTATTCCATGAGCCCACGGGAGCTAGAGGAGATGCAAAAGGTCATAGATAAAAACCTGGAAAGGGGTTTTATCCAACTGGCAAAGCCCAAGACCGCAGCCCCAATGCTATTTGGAGAAAAAGATGGGACTCTTCACCTCTGCATGGACTATAGATTTCTGAACGCAGTGAGTGAGAGTAACTTATAACCCCCCCCCCCTTTCATGAAAGACATGCTGGCACACCTATCGAAAGGAAAAATCTTTTCAAAGCTGGACTTAAGGGAGGCATATTACAGGTTTAGAATTAAAGAGGGAGACAAATGGGAAACAACTTTCAGTTGCCCCTTAGAATGTACCAGTTCAGGGTTCTACCCTTTGGCCTTCAAGCGGCACCTGCAGTGTTCAATCAGTTAATAAATGACATGTTCTGGGAGTACCTATATAAAGGGGTGCTTGTTTACCTGGACCAGGGGTAGGCAACCTTGGCTCTTTTATGACTCGTGGATTTGAACTCCCAGAATTCCTGAGCCAGCCATGCTGAGGGGAAAGGGAGAGGTTTCCAAGCTGAGCCACTAGGAAGCCAAGTTTCCTTGGATTTGTTCATTTTTACCAGCAATTCATCCCCTCCTTTGTGCAGATCACGCTACCAATTACTAACTTGCTAAAGACCAAAGAGGAGGGGAAGCTGAAGCCAAGTCAGCCACTGAAATGGACAGCAGAATGTCAAACCACATTTGAAAGGTTAAAAAGACTATTTTCTGCAGAACCAGTTTTAAGGCAACCTGACACTGAAAAGCCTTTCGTGATTCAGGCTGATCCTAGCGAAGTAGTTGTGGGGGTAGTACTGCTACAGGAAAATGATGAAGGGAAATTGCAGCCTTGCACATACACATCAAGGAAATTCACAGAGACAGAGCAAAGGTGGACAGTTTGGGAGAAGGAGGCTTATGTGGTCCGATGGGCCCTTCTAACCTGGTGGCACTTCCTGGAGGGGAACAAAATTCCTTTCCAGGTGTGGACCAACCATAAGAATGCTCCAGCCAGCAGTTCTGTCATCAAGTCAGCAAGATCTTATTCCTTGTCTTCTATTATGTTCTGAAATCTTAAAAAATGAGATGCCTTTTGCATTTCCAAAACCGTTATTAAATCTTCCAATTCTTTATTTGCCTGTACCAATCTTTGATTTTCATCTTTTATTTCTTCCAGCTTTTTATCTGTTTCTACTGATTTATCTTCTACTTTCTGAATCCTTTACTCATACTTTGTAATCTTCTGTTGAAAATTTTCTAATTGGGATTTCAGGTCATGAATTTCTTCCTTCATTTTATCAAAGTTATTTTTTGTCTCTTCATAATTTCTCTTTGTGTCTTCTTTGTATGAAGTAATAGCCTCCTGGATTAGTTGTAATGTGGTTTGCATTTCCTTCTGGAAGCTATTGATTTTTCTTGCTGTAACATAGCGTCAATTGATCTCTGACACATAGGACTGGGGGTAGTAGAAGATGGTGCTGAGGATGGTTTTTTGCTAATTTAGATAGATTAGGAATACTCATTTTTATTCCCACCCTCCAGACCGTCTCAGTTCTAATATATTCCCCAGTTATTAATCTTATACAAAACTTTCAATCTTATAGTCAATATTACAATGTGTCTTTAAGTTCATTTCAAAAAGTTCTTGTAGTTTTTATCTGTAGTCTTTTGTAATATAATAGGCTCCCCCAGACAGGAGGAAAGAGAAGCTGTAGTCCAGTTCTGTCTTTCATTCTCAACTCCAAATAATTATCCAAAACTCCAGCGTTATCAATCAGCTCCAATTTGTAATCCAAAAAGTCTTGTATAAAGTTAGTAATCCACAGGACCTCCCCTCAAGGGAGTTGCCAAGAGAGATTTCTTCTATCTCTCTTGAAAATAAAAATATGTAGACTTCTGGTTTTGCGTTGTGGCAAGACAGATGCAGGAAGGCAGGGCTCTGCCTTCTGTGTCCAATTTCACCCTGCTGGGGGCCCTAAAAGGGCCTAAAGTCACCCTGAAGAGGCGATGAAGAAGGAGGGGTGCCTCATCAATCATGGAGAGATGGCAGTCTTTCCATTCAATCTTAGGAAAGCCCTTTAAACCGACAGGGGAAAGACTGGCTACATTCCTGTGGCCAGCCATTAATTCAGGGATGTCAAACTCGCAACATCACATGATGTTGTGACATATTGTGACATTTTTTCCATTGCCAGCAATGGGGTGGCACAGTTTTGGCATGATGCATTCGGCCGTGGGCTGGCAGTTTGACACCCCTGCATTAGCTGCTGACAACAGAAGAAGAAAAGGCACCAATTAGCAGATTGTAAACAGCATGTTTGGAACTGGGTGAGAACATCCATCCTTTCTATACTATTTTACAACTGAATTTCCTGGGAAAGGCTCCCAAGAAGCTAAAACCTCCGAACGTGAACAGAAATGGTGTTTTAATATCTTTTATGGGGGACAGAAATACATAATACTGAAGTGGAAGTAACATAAAGCTACAGCTTTGATAAATTTGAGAACTGAGGTAATTGTTAAGATTTTCTGTTTGAAGAAAAAAAAACATTGAGGTGAAATATAAGAAATTAATCCTTTGTCTTAAGAGTGGAAAATGGATTTTGAATGACATCTAGTGGTATACTTGAGTATATCACTACAACTAACTTCCTGGCTGCTTGATGACTCCTAGTTTAATAGAGAACAGCTGGCAATAAAGGAAAATATTTTGGCATACTTATCACCCTGATCTTCTTGGACTATAAACACTTAACTGTGCTTAGACTTTTAATCTCAAAAACTACTGGGAGAGAAAGAAAAAATTGACTTTTGACTACATCTGGCTGGGAGAGACTTTTGAGCTGTTTTCTAGGTGGTTGAACATTTTGAACATTGTGGATTACAACCTTGCCTGACTGACAGTTGTTGGACACCTGAGACAAAAGATTACTACAAAATATTGCTTTTAGGACTGGTTCTACTCTTATTAAGATTGGTGATACCAGAGGATTTCCAGGGATGATGGCTCAAAAAAAATAAACATCTTTCAGAAGGAAACACTCTATACTACAACTAATTCACCAAACAATTGTCGCACACAAAGAGAACACAAAAAGAAACTATAATGAGACTAAATAAAATTTAGATAATATAAATGAGCAGATCTCCAAATTAAATCTGCAACTAGAAAATTCCCAGACAATTACTACAAAGTATGAACAAATAAACCAGAAATCAGAAAATGAAGCAGAGGAAATGGACCTAGAGACGGAAGAGATAAAAGAAGGGAAGTATAAGCTACCATATACACATAAAATACTGCAATGAAAATGGAAATATGCTTTACCCCTTAGGTCTGCAAAATGTCCCTGATGATAAGGAAGAAGATTTTAAAAAATGGAATATAGAGCTGCCAGGGGAAATGTCACAACTTGGGAGATAAAAAATGAAAAGAGAAATTGAGGGAGAAGGAAAGTGGGAGTTGCTTAAGGAATATAAATGGGCAGAATCCCCCCCCAAATACCCTACCTAAAATACCAAAATGCCCAAAATACTCTATCTTGGCTTGGAAAGCTACTTGGCAAAGAAAAGAAAGTGAGAGTTAGATTTAAAAAAACAAGATTTGACCTATTAGAGGGGGCATTACATATTTGTTTGGATATGATTAAAAGAACAGATAACCTGTTGGAACATTCATGAGCAGGAAGAGTCATGTGGTAACTTCATGTGGTGAAGAAAGTGCTACTGAGTCTGTGCAAAAGGTATTGAGTTAGGAGTTGAATTTTCAGTCTCAGGTTTGTCTCTGTATCTCTCTGTAAGAAGTCTTCGTTTGTGCTATGTTGCTGTAAAGAAGAATGTATGGTATTTTAAATATTTTGATATAAATATAAAGAAGTTATTTTGAATCAGCTAAATGCAGTCAACTGTGAAAGCTTCTGATTTATTTTTTTACCAATAGAGAAATTAAAATTCTCTAACAAGTTATGGGCCCAGAGCTTACTAAGGACTGCATTGTAATTTAAAGCTGGAAGAAATTACCTGTGTTTAGAAAGTATAAGAACAAGGTAGAATAAGCAGAATGGCTGCAATGGAATTTAAGGAAAGCTCTGTGCCTCGTTTGGGCCAGAAGAATTACATTGTGTGGACTGCTAAAATGGAATGTTTGCTGAAAGCAAAAGAGCTGTGGTATATCGTAGAAAATCCACCACACGTATTTGTAGCTACTGATCAGAAAACTCATGATCAAGCAATGGCGTATCTCATCTTGAATTTAGATGATGAACAATTTCTAAATGTTGCAAATTTAAAGACTGCAAAGGAGATTTAGTTGAAGTTGAGAGCTGTGCACGTGAATGTTTCTGCATGCAATATAGTGCAATTGTCAATAAAACTTTACAAGGCCTTTGCAACCAGGTGAATCTGTGGAACAGCATTTAAATAAAATACAAAGTTTACTTTTGTACTTAGAACAACATGGGATTAAATTCCCTGAGTCCCAGAAGGCTTTATTGGTGTTGAACAGTTTAGATAAAACCTGGGACACAGTTTCTGCGATATTTGAGTGTAAAGAAGAGCAAGACTTAAATTTTGAGGCTTTAAAGGCAAGTTTGCTTAATGAAGAAGAAAAGCGTCATTTTAGAAGCAGCTACGAGGAGGTGAAATTCCTGAGGAATTCCAGACTGCAAGTCTCCAAAGAAGAAACATTTTGCAAGCAGAGGGCTCAGCAAGAAAAGAATTGCTACATTTGTGCAGCAAAGACACATCTGAAAATGAACTGTTTCCAGAGGAACAATTTGCAGCGAAGGACATTTGTGCAAGCAAAAAAGACTGATTTGCAAAAGGAACATTTTGGTGTTGCAAAAGTCTGCTATAGCAACAACAGAGACAAGTGGCTAATAGATAGTGGGGCAAGTCAAACAATTATTAATGACTAAATTATTTTGCAGTTTTGTTCCAGTAGCACAAGAAGCTGTGACTTTGGCAAATGGCCAGAAAGCAAAAGTCATTGGAAGAGGCAATGTAAAAATTCCATATTTGGAATCAAAGTTTACCAATGTGCTTTGTGTACATGAGATGGAACATAATTTGTTAAGTGTATCTAATTTAGACAAACAAGGTTTTGAGATCATTTTTGTAAATGGGAAGTGTCTCATCAAAAGGAATGGGAATATTTGTGCAGAAGGCATAAAGGAAGATAATCTATATGTATTGCAGGGACAAAAGGTTCAATGTTCCTATATATTTAAGAATATTGCAGAGCATGATTCGTGTGTTCATCTTCTATATAGAAGACTTGGCCATGCAAGCTTTAAGGTTTTGCAGCAAATGTAAGAGTTTGCAAAAGGGCTAAATTTGAAGGGATGCAAAACATATTTGGACTGTGCAGTATGCAAAGCATCAAAGTCAAAGGCATTCCCAGTTAGTAAATATAGCACAAGACAATCAAAAAGAGTCTAGAGCTGGTCCATGCAGATCTGGTGGGACCTATGCAAGCCAGTTTGGGAGGAGCAAAATATGCACTGTTAATTGTTGATGATTATAGCAGGTATAGTTTTTGCTACTTGCTTAGAGCAAAGACAGAGGTGCTACAACAATTCAAACAATGGGTAAGTTTTGTAGAGAGAAGGTACAGAGAACAATTGTGTCAGTTGCAAACTGACAGAGGTGCTGAATTTATGTCAACTAAATAAATTCCAACAATGGTTGGGACAGTTGGGGATAAGACACAGATATACAAATCCTTACACAGCAGCAGAGAATGGTGTAGCTGAAAGAAGGAATGGTGTTTTGCAAACAATGAAAGATTCATTATTAGAGGATTCTGGTATGAGCAGGTCATATTGGGGAGAAGCTATATTGACTGCCAATTATATAGTTAACAGGCTTTGGAGTTCCTCCATTAATAATACTCCATATGCCATTCTATATGGGAGAAAGCCATCATTGGCACATTTGAGAATTTTTGGAAGTACTGCATGGGTACATATTCTGAAAGCAATCAGAAGAAATGGACAGCAAAAGGCAAGAAAGCTCAGGTTTGTGGGCTATGAGCCAGGGTCAAAAGGATATCGCTTTAGCGATAGAAGTAAAAGAATTGTAATTTCAAGATTGCTAATTTTGCAGAACAAAATTGGGACAGAATTAATGCAAATTCTGGGTATGTCTCACTTAATGATGGTGATCTATTCAATGACAATAACTCATCTAATGATAAAAAATGATTATTGAAGATGTCAATGTTCAGGGAGGAGAGGCTGAACAAGACATGAAGCCAGATAGACTTGAGACACAGGAGCAGTTAATACCACGTAGGTCAGAGCGATGTAATAAAGGAATTCCGCCTGACAGGTATTCTGCCCGCAAGGTAAAGGTTTGCAATGTGTGGTATGCGCCAAGAAGTTATAAAGAGGTGTTGGCATTACCAAACGCTGAACAAGAAAAATGGAAGGAGGCCATGGATAAAGAGATGAAATCCATGGGAGGAGACCATGAAGTATTTAAATCAGTGACTTTGCCACAGGGAACCAAAGCTGTGGGTTGTAAGTGGGTATATAAGAAAAAGGTATTGCCAAATGATGTACAGTATAAGGCCAGGTTAGTGGCACAAGGTTTTTCACAATTAAAGAATGTGCACTACGATGAAAATGTGCCAACTGTGAAAAGTGAGAGTATAAGATTAGTATTGGCGTTGGCAGCGGCATATAAGCATAAAATCTGGCACTTTGATATCACAACTGCATTCCTCAGTGCTGAGTTAGAGGAAGAAATTTATATGATCCAAGCACCAGGATATGAAATTGCAAAACCTAACATGGTGTATAAATTAAACACCATGTATGAGCTGAAGCAGTCAGCCAGAAACTGGAATATCTGTTTAGATACTGCTTTAAAGGATCTTGGATTTAAAAGTTGCAAAGATGATAATTGTATATATACTGGACAGTTACAAGTAGGGAATTGTCTACTGTTATCATGTGTGGATGATCTTTGCTTCATCGCAAAGGATGCATCACAAGTCAAGGAATTTGCTGATAGATTAGGAAAGAAATTCGAATTAAAGAATTTAGAGAAATAAATTATTATCTGTAAGGGCCCACCCCACTTTGCATCTTAAGAAGACAGAACTCTTGGTATAATTCTTCCAACAGGAATCCTTTATTAAGAGAAAATGGTTGCAGGCATGCTAGACAGGACTTGGGGTTCAAGCTCTCCCATTCAAGGTTTTAAGGGGTTCCCCAGTAGTCCCACCCAATCAACCCCCCTTCCAGTGATAGTTTCAAGTATCACAATTCCACCCCCTTTCTTCTTTCTTCCGTCTGGATGGAGACTTCAGATAACTACATGAAAGGCAAATACCCTTCTTTGTTACAATAAACACACATTCAGCATTCAGCTCTTTGAAGTGTACTGAAGGAAGTGAGGGCCATAAAGCCCCTTTGTTCTCCCCCTTCTCTCCCTCTGATGGCAGAATCCAGAGAAGGCAGAATTGGGAGTTTCTATATTTGATAATTAAAGATGAAATATAATTGGATTCTGACATCCGGCCCCTCTTAACAATAAGAGAGATCCACCTGCAAGAAAACAAAACAGGTATAAAAGTTAGTTAGGCTTGTTGGGATACTCTGTGTGAAACTTCTTCAATAGTTTCGGGGCTCTGACATGACGTTTATGGACCCACTCGTTTTGTGAGGCAGGGAGGTGTTTCCAGGCAACTAGGTACTGAGTTGCTCCATGATATCTCCTAGAGTCAAGGACTTCCTTTATTTCGAAGTGTTGTTCACCCTCCACCATGATTGGAGGTGGTGGGGGGGGATTTTTGGCCGTAGAGGTGACTGATGCTCTCTTTTCAGCAAGCTGCAATGAAAAATTGGGTGTATTTGCCTGAGATTTTTGGGTAATTCTAATTCTACTGTTACTGGATTTATGATTCTTTTAATTGGAAAAGGTCCTATATATTTTGGTCCAAGTTTTTTACAGGGCTGTAGGGACTTTAGGTATTTTGTAGATAAGTACACCATTTCTCCTATAATGAATGGTGTAGGCTCAACCCTTTTTTTATCGGCTTGTGCTTTGTATGCCCGCCTAGCTTCATCTAGTGATTTTCTGACTATTGGCCAGGTGTTTTGTAGGTTTTCCATCCATTCTTTCAGTGAAGGGATCGTTGGTTCTTTTGGGGTTAACTCTGGCATAGGATTGAAACTTTGACCGTTGGCTATTTGAAAAGGAGTGTAGCCTGTGCTGGAGTGGACTGCATTATTGTAGGCAACTTCTGCAAAAGGAAGTAAGTCCGTCCAATCACTCTGTTGGAAATTTAAAAAACATCTCAAATATTGCTCAAGTACCGACTGGCACCGTTCCGCTTGTCCATCCCCTTGAGGGTGGTGGCTAGATGTCAATCCCTGAGTGGTCCCTAAGAGGGATAAAAATTCCTTCCAAAATGCAGACGTAAATTGCACTCCCCTATCAGAGATGATGCGTTGGGGTGCCCCGTGCAATCTGTAAATGTGCTGGATGAAAAGTTTTGCTAAGGCCTTTGCAGTGGGAATTTTTTGGCAAGGGATAAAGTGCACCTGTTTGGAAAATAGGTCCGTGACTGTCCAGATAACAGTATTCCCATTGCTTTCTGGCAATTCCACTATAAAATCCATGGCTATTTCCCTCCAGGGGGCTGAGGGACTTGCCACTGGTTGTAATAGCCCTGGCGATTTCCCTTGCAACCTCTTTGCTGATGCACAGGTTGGGCAGCTGGCAACATAACTTTCTATGTCCTTTTTTATTGATGGCCACCAAAATTGCCGTTTAATTAAGTGTAAAGTTTTTACAAATCCAAAATGCCCTGCTGATTTTGTGTCATGGCAAAGGTGCATGAAAGTTAGTCTTTGAGTTGTTGGTATATATAACTTTTCCCCTACCCAAGGCAATCCGTCTCTCATTGTGCACACATGTTTGTTTTTCTGGAACCAATCATCTGTTTCCAAACTTTTTCTGAATTCAATCCCAGTTTGGCTGTCCAGTTGTGGTTTTATTTTGGCTTGGGTTCTTGTGGTTACTGGCGCTGCCAGTTGTGACTCTGCCATTATTGGTCTAGAGTCTGTGGTTCGTGCGCTGTTATATTGGGGCATGCGAGATAGTGCATCTGCCAGGAAGTTCTTTCTTCCTGGTAAATGTTTGAGCTTAAATTGGAATTGGTGAAAATGCTGGGACCAGCGGGCTTGTTTGGGATTGAGTTTCCTGGAAGTTTTCAGGGCTTCTAAATTTTTGTGATCAGTCCACACCTGGAAGGGGATTTTGTTGCCTTCCAGGAACTGTCGCCACGTGAGTAATGCCCAACGTATCCCATAAGCCTCCTTCTCCCATACGGGCCAGCGCTGTTCTGTTTCCGTGAGTTTCTTGGATGTATATGCACAGGGTTGCAATACTGCATCATCATTTTCTTGCAATAGCACAGCCCTCACTGCCACATCACTTGCATCTGCCTGTATTATGAAGGGCTTGTCCATGTCTGGGTGCCTTAGTACTGGTTCGGCAGAAAAAAGTCTCTTTAGTCTCTCAAACGCTGCTTGGCACTCCATTGTCCATGTTAGTGGCTGGCTAGGTTTTACTGAGGGTGTTCCCTTCGTTTTTAGTAAGTTAGTGAGGGGCAAGGCTATCTGTGCAAATGAGGGGATGAATTGGCGGTAAAAATTTGCAAAGCCCAGGAAACTTTGTAGTTGCTTTCTTGTGCGGGGTGGTGCCCAATTTAGTACTGCTTTGACCTTCTCCGGGTCCATTTCAATGCCCTGTGGGGATATGCGATAGCCTAGGTAGTCTATCCTTTCCTGGTGGAATTCGCATTTTGAGAGTTTGGCATATAGGTGAGCGGCTCGCAGCTTCTTTAAAACCGCTCTGACAAGTTTGACGTGTTCTTCTTTTGTTTCAGTAAAGATAAGAATGTCGTCCAAGTAAACAAGGACCCCCTTAAATAGGTGCTCCCTTAGAACGTCATTGATTAATTGCATAAAGACTGCAGGGCCCCCTTGTAATCCAAATGGCAAGACTTTGAATTGATAGCACCCCATGGGGCAGTTAAATGCAGTCTTCCATTCGTCCCCTTCCTTGATTCTCACGCGATAGTAAGCTTCCCTTAGGTCTAGTTTAGAAAAAAATTTCCCTTTCGATAGGTGTGACAGCATGTCTTTCATGAGGGGCAGCGGGTATAGGTTGCTTTCACTGATTGTATTCAGGGCCCTATAATCCACGCATAAACGTAAAGAGCCATCCTTCTTCTCTCTAAAAAGGACCGGGGCAGCCACTTTAGGCTTGGCTGGCTCAATGAAACCTCTCTCCAGGTTTTTTTTTATAAATCTTTCCATTTCCTCCTTCTCCTTTGGGCTCATGGAGTATAATCTGGGCTTCGGGAGTTTTGCCCCAGGCTTGAATTCAATGGTACAGTCTGTGGGTCGGTGGGGGGGAAGCTCATTCGCCCTCTCCTCACTGAAGACTTCAGCAAGGTCCCTATATTCCTCTGGTATTTCTGTTAATCTTTTTTCCTCTCCTATGGATGCTTTTTCTATTCTTGATTCTGGTAGCCTCCCTTGGGGTTTTAAGTCCATAGGGTCCCCCTTCGGGAATTTGATTTCTGTCGTCCTCCAATTTACCCAGGGGTTCCATTTTTTCAACCATTCCATCCCTAGAATCATTGGGCATTCCATACCTGGGGTCACCACAAACGTTAAGTCCTCTTCATGGTTGCCCAGGGAGAGGTGTATTGGCAGAGTGGCTAGGGTAGCTGGCACCCCCCCCTGCTATGGATCCATCTAACTGGCCAAATGAGATTGGTTGTTCCAGTCTCCTGGATGGGATGCCCAGATTCCCCACTAGTGTTGGGCTAATGAGGCAGCGGGTACAGCCAGAGTCTATTAAGGCGTTCACCTTCACAGCTTCGGGCATGGGGGGGATTAATATAGTCACTGTTTTGAAGATGGGTGTGATGCATCCACTTACCAGGGGTTCGCCCTCCGAGCTGTTATCTGAGGCATCCACCGTCCCTGTGGTGTAGGCTGGAGTTCTTTCCCCCTGGTGAGCAGAGGTGGGGGTTTCTGCAATTTCCATCATTCTCATGGCTGTTTCTTTTGGCTTAGTTGAATACTCTCTGGGTTTGTTGATTGGGGATCTGTCTGGGTTGTGCTGGGGGGCCTTTGAGCGGCATTCTACAGCTCGATGCCCTTCTCTTCCGCACTTGAAACACCCCATTTGCTTCTTGGCTGTATCCGATGATTTCACCGGTTGGTGTGTCAGCTCAGGTGTGTGCGGCTCCATTGTTTTCTTCGGCAGTGCCTCTTCAATATGTCGATCTCTGCTTCCTCTGCCAAGACGTACCATTCCTCAAGTCGATGTGGGTCCCCTCGGGGCAGGCAAGCATCATATAGATCATAGTTTAGTCCGTCTTTGAAATGGCCAAGGAGGATGTCTTCTGGCCAATTCAGTTTGCTGGCAATGGCCCGGAATTCTTGTGTATACTCGGCCACTGGGCGTTTGCCTTGCCTCATCGTTGTTATTCTTTCACGGGCTTTGCGATCAGCCAGGGGGTCTTCAAATCGTCTTCTCAAAGAGGACATGAAACGGTTGAAGTTACTGAGTTCTGGGGCATTGGAGTCATGCAAGTTCACTACCCAATCCGCAGCTGGTCCATCCAGGGCAGATTGCACGATCCGGATGCGGGCTTTGTCGCTGGGAATGTCCTGCCCATATTCCTCCATGTAGCTGAGGACTTGGGTTAGGAAAAACCCCAAGCGTGTTGGCTCCCCTTTGAATTTCACCTCCAACGGTGGACGTCTTGGAATGGATCGGTGCCTCCGTTGTGGGTGGTAGTGTCTTCCGTCCAGATTGCCATCTGTAGTCCGGTAGGGGGTGGGGGCTCCTGGATCAGTAGATGTCCCTGGGGTTGCAGGTTCCACGTCCCCCTCGGTGTCTCTCCCTTTGTGGCTCCAGGAACTGGGGCGGCCGTAGGGCTCAGTATTCTCCTCTCCCAGGGAGCTGAGAGTTCTCTTCATCAGGTCAATAGCTTTCTCTAGGATCCAGTCTGAGTACGGTACCCAGCTTCCTCCCTCTTCACTTGCGTGCAGGGATTTCTCCATCTCCTGCTTCCATTCTGGTTGCTTGGTCCCCCGTCTCAGGGTCACCTTTCTTGATTCCTTTCTCCACTCACTTTTCTTTCCAACGTTCATCGACCAGCGAGGCTTGTGGTCCTGTGTCTCCACCACTTCTTCTCCCGAGGAATCTGACCTCTCAGATCCCAACATCTGGCAAGGTTCCAACTGGGTCAGCGGCTCTCTTTCCAGGGAGTTTTTCCCCTCTCTTTCTCCATTGTCTGACATGGTAAATTTTTTGCAAAATCCCCCGGCAAGGGTCTCCCTTCCAGGTGGATTAATTTTGCAAGTCCTGTCTAATGTAAGGACCCACCCCACTTTGCATCTTAAGAAGACAGAACTCTTGGAATAATTCTTCCAACAGGAATCCTTTATTAAGAGAAAATGGTTGCAGGCATGCTAGACAGGACTTGGGGTTCAAGCTCTCCCATTCAAGGTTTTAAGGGGTTCCCCAGTAGTCCCACCCAATCAACCCCCCTTCCAGTGGTAGTTTCAAGTATCACAATTCCACCCCCTTTCTTCTTTCTTCCGTCTGGATGGAGACTTCAGATAACTACATGAAAGGCAAATACCCTTCTTTGTTACAATAAACACACATTCAGCATTCAGCTCTTTGAAGTGTACTGAAGGAAGTGAGGGCCATAAAGCCCCTTTGTTCTCCCCCTTCTCTCCCTCTGATGGCAGAATCCAGAGAAGGCAGAATTGGGAGTTTCTATATTTGATAATTAAAGATGAAATATAATTGGATTCTGACATTATCTCAGTGTAGAGATACAGAAAAATGAAAAAGGTAATTATATTCTCAATCAAAGGAGAAAAATTGAGCAGTTATTGGAAAAATATAATATGAAAGATTGCAATACTGCTCCCACACCCATGAGTACAGATTTTTATAATAGTTTAAGTGCGGATAAAGGTGAAACCTGTGATCAAGAGATATATCATTCAGCAATAGGGAGTTTGTTATATCTATCACAGTGGTCCAGACCAGACATAGTTTGCGCAGTAAGCATTTTGAGTCGTTTTACTGCTGCACCTACAAAGTTATATTGGATGGATGTAAAAAGGGTTCTCAGATATTTAAAAGGAACTATAAATTTGGGTCTTCAAATACAGATTACTGAGAAATTGAAATTAAAGTGTTATGCCGATAGTGACTATGCAAATGACATAAACACAAGGAAATCAAATTCTGGGATTATAATATTGTTTGGAGGAACTCTGATTGGATGGAAGTCCAGAAAACAAACAACTGTTGCTATTTCAACAGCAGAAGCAGAGTTTATTGCTTTATCTGAATTGTGTTCTGAAGTAACATGGTATGTACAGTTGTTGCAAGATTTAAACATTAATGTAAAAGAATCTGTAAAGGTATTTGGAGACAATGCTGCCTGTATAAAAATGGCAACTGGTGACAGGCTGAAGAACAGAAGTAAACATGTAGACATTAAATATTGTAATGTCAGGGAAGCTGTAAAAGGAAAATTGATTAGTTTACATCATTGTTCTTCTGAGGATAATTTGGTTGACATGGTGACTAAACCATTGGGTAGTGTTCACTATGGAGAATGTATTAAGTCAATAGGTCTGGTGTCTCTTCCTGTCATGAAGGGAGGAGTGTTGGAATATTGATGAGCAGGAAGAGTCATGTGGTAACTCAGTCAGCCAATGTAAAGAAAGTGCTACTGTGCAAAAGGTATTGAATTAGGAGCTGAATTTTCAGTCTCAGGTTTGTCTCTGTTTCTCTCTGTAAGAAGTCGTCATTTGTGCTATGTTGCTGTAAAGAAGAATGTATGATATTGTAAATATTTTGATATAAATATAAAGAAGTTATTCTGAATCAGCTAAATGCAGTCAACTATGAAAGCTTCTGATTTATTTTTTCACCAATAGAGAAATTAAAATTCTTTAACATAACCCTTAGATATAATTAGACTTTTATAATGAAAGATACGGTTTAGAATTAAAATAGCATTCTTTTTTCTTCTTTTGATATGGAAAATATGAAAATAAGAGGATGAATAAAACTTTTTGATAAATGTAATTAATATTGAGAAAATCATAACTGACAAAGTTATTTCAAATAGTGATGGGAAATTAAACCTTAATAAGAACATGAAAAACAGGATATTGATTTATGAATTGATTTTATTGTTATATTAGTAAAATATGATGATGTTTATATTTAACTTTGTATACATCAATAGTAACAAGAATTGTAATGAGGAGAAAATGGAAAAAATATGGGGAAGAAAGGAACAGGGGAAAATATTGGATTGTGCAGTATTGAACAGATTTATATTGAGGAGGTTAATGTTAAATATGTGAATTCAGACAACATGTTATTTACTAAGCACTAAAGATTGTAATTTTTAAGAATCAATAAAACATTTTAAAAAATAAAATAAAAATCTGTAATCCAATAGGTTCCCCATAAAAAAGAAAAAAAGGGGAAGAAAAAAATTATAATCTACTTTTGTCTTTCAGCACCAACTCCAGTTATTCAATAAACCAAAATCATCAGTCAGATAAAATTTATAATCCTCAAGGCCCTACTGTTCCAAATTAATAATCCATAAGGCCTCTCCCAAAGCAAATAACCAAAGATCAGATTTCTTCTATCTCTGAATAATTCTTGATATTGCAGCTCAAACAATGTTTATAAGAGCCAAGGTGGCGCCGCAGTTAGGGTGCAGTACTGCAGGCCACTTTAGCTGACTGTGTTCAGCAGGTCAGCGGTTCAAATCTCACCAGCTCAAGGTTGACTCAGCCTTCCATCCTTCCGGGGTAGGTAAAATGAGGACCCAGATTGTTGGGGGCAATGTAAATATATATATATATATATATACATTGCTTACTGGTGTACACCGCTTAGAGAGTGCTTGCACTTAAAGCGGTATATAAGTCTCACAAATAAATAAATAAATAATCTAGGAAAGCCAGCTGACTTCAGAGTAGTTTATATTTATAACCCACCCTGCAGAAAAACAGCCCAAAGAGTTCTTCTCTTCCAGCTGCAATCTGCAGGACTGAGGAGTTCAGGCAGATCAAAGAGCCGAGCTTGCTATCTCTGTCTAGGCTTCAAGCCAAGGTATTTTTTTTTTCCAAACAGAGTGGAAAATAAAAAAAGAAAAGTCTTAGTGCTGTTTCCCTTTTCCACCACTAGATGTCATTCAAAGTTTATCTTTCAACCAGGACTTATTTCTCAAAAGTTCAGTCTGATATTTTTTAAAGCAAATAAAGTTTCCAAAATACTTTGAGTCTCCCAATTTTTTCAGTATTGCAACTTTAAATTATTTCCAATTTAGTTTTATAAACTGACTATTTTTCTTCCCAAAGATGTTAAACCGCCACCATTCTTCTATGAGGAAGGGCACCAAGAAACCCCCCCTCTTCTGGGAGGTTTACTTTTTGTGATTCTTTTCTCCAGGGAAGTTTTTTTTTTTAAAAAAAAATAATAGAGCAGGAAAAATACTCTCACCCAGTTCCAAATGCATTGCTTAGATTTTGCTAGTTGGTGCTTTTCCCCCCGGCTGTCAGTAGCTTCCGACTGGCTGCCATATTGCGGCCAGTCTTTCACCTGCTGGTTCAGAGGGCTTATTCAAATTGAATGGATTGACTGCTGTCTCTCTGTGATCTATGAGGGTCCCCTCCTTCTTCATTGCTTCTCTGGGATGATTTTAGGTCCTTTTCGGGTCTCCAGCAGGACAACATCAGATGTGGGAGGCAGAGCCCTGTCTTACTATGATGGGAAACCAGAAGTCCTGAAGGCCTCTAACTTCTTTGCAGTTCTAAAATCAATAGGCTGCTGCTGGGGAGGAGAATCAAATAGGGCAAAACAAGAGTAATCCACCATGGTTTATTGATTGCAAAGTTTTCCTTGGGTTTTCCTATCCTTTCCTCGGTTATTAAAATCATATTGGTCTGTACCAAACTCCTGGCTGAAAACTAGTCAATCGGATTTTAGTCTAGCCCCTTGTGCAATCCCAGCCCACATTCTGGAGGTAAGAGGATGTAGTTACAGAAGAGAGTTGCAAAATTGATTCGTTATTTATTCTTGCCTTTAGCAGCAATAATTACATTCTTTGATGACTTTGCTAGCAACCTGCAGATTGGGGAAAGAATTCAGAAGTGCTAGATTTATTTTTCCTGCTAATTACAATATACCTTGTGGGTTTTTTAAGGAACTGTGAGAAAAAGATGTGTCTGAAAATTACAGAATTATGGATTGAGTTGTGAGACAGGAAAGGGAAGTACGTGGACTTATGCTCTTCCAGTTCCTGAGAATAGAATAGAATAAGGATAGAGCAGAGCAGAGCAGAACAGAACAGAACAGAACAGAACAGAACAGAACAGAACAGAATAGAATAGGAGCAAAGGACCTTGGAAGCTTTCTAGTCCAGCCCCCTGCTCAAGCAAGAGGACCTATACCATCTCGGACAAGTGGATGTCTAGCCTCTTTTTAAAAATCTCCAATGATGGAGTGCCCATGATTTCTGGGGGCAAGCTATTCTAGTGGTTAATTGTCCTCACTGTCAAGAGGTTTCTCCTTAATTCCAGATTGCTTCTCTCTTTGATCAGTTTCCAACTGTTTCTCATCCTTCCCTCTGGTGCTTTGGTGAATAATGTGACCCTCTCTTCTTTGTGGCAGCCCCTCAAATATTAGAATACTGCTATCATGCCTCCCCTATTTTTTTTTTTTTTAGACTAGCCAAACCCAAGTCCTGCAGCCATTCTTCGTATGTTTTAGTTTTCAGGCTTTTGATCATCTTAGTTGCTCTTCTCTGAATTTTTTCCAAACTCTCAACATCTTTTTTGTGATGTGGTGACTAAAATTGGCTGAGGAATTCCAGGTGCGGTCTTACTAGGATTTTATAAAGCAGTACTAATACCTCGCGTGGTCTTGATTCTACGCCTCTGTTTATACAACCCAGGATTGTATTAGCTTTTTTGGCTGCTGCTGCACACTGCTGGTTCATGGTTAAGTGATCGTCCACTAGGACTCCAAGGTCCCTCTCACAGTTACTGTTTTTAAGCCAGGTCTTGCCCAATCTGTACGTGTACCTTTGATTTTTCTTACCTAAA
Organism: Crotalus tigris; assembly: GCF_016545835.1. Taxonomy (NCBI): domain Eukaryota; kingdom Metazoa; phylum Chordata; class Lepidosauria; order Squamata; family Viperidae; genus Crotalus; species Crotalus tigris. The sequence continues at coordinate 118,026 of NW_024100078.1, forward strand.
TGTAAAACTTTGCTTTTTTCCACATTGAAATTCATTTTGTTGGATAGGGCCCATTGTTCAAATTTGTCAAGATCTTTTTGGATACTGAGTTTGCTACTCCTGCCAATTTGTTGTCATCTGCAAATTTCATGAGTTCCCCTTCAATTCCCTCATCTAAGTCATTGATGAAGATATTGAAGAATACTGGGCCTAAGACGGAACCTTGTGGTACCCCAGTGGTTATTTCTCTCCATGTGGATGTAGTGCCATTGAGGACTACTCGTTGAGTACGGTTTTCCAGCCAGCTATAGATCCATTTGGTGGTGATGTTGTCAAATGCCTTACTGAAGTCTAAATATACTACGTTCACAGTATTTTGCTGGTCTATTAGTTTAGTTTCTTTGTCAAAGAATGAGATAAGATTGGTTTGGCATGAGTGCTGGCTACTAGTTATAACTTTGTTTGCCTCTAGTTCGCAGATCTGTTTTTTATTATCTTTTCTAGGATCTTCCCAGGTATTGATGTTAAACTGGTTGGTCTGTAATTTCCTGGGTCCATTTTTTTTCCCTTTCTTGAAGATGGGAACCACATCAGCCCTTTTCCGATTCTCAGGTACTTCCCCAGTGCTCCAGGATTTTTGAAAGATGTGGTACAATGTTTCTAAAATAACATCTGCCAGCTCATTCAGAACTCTGAGATGTAATCTGTCAGGTCCTGGTGATGGATATTGGTCATGGTTGAATAGGTGTTCTGTTACCATTCTTGCTTATTTTAATTTTTGTTTCTAGTTTGTCTTTTGCAGTGGCTTTTTGGTGTGTTGGGCTATAGGTCCTTTTTGTGTGAAGACTGATGCAAAGAATAAGTTAAGCAGCTCTGCTTTCTCCCTGTTGTCTGTTATTTCCTTGCCTGTAATATGCATCTATGGCAGTGGTGGCAAACCTATGGCACGGGTGCCAGAGGCGGCACTCGGAGCCCTCTCTGTGGGCACACGTGCCGTTGCCCCAGCCTTGCCTCCCCCATGACCCCCTCCTCTCCAGCAGCCCCCCTGAAGGAGAGTCACCCCTGAGCATGTCCCACGCAGAGCAGAGCAGCCAAGGACATGGCAGCCAGGCAGCATAGACAAGACTCTGCCCTCACACCCCATCGTGCACAGTTGATGCTGCAGGGCACGGGCAGAGAGCGTGACTGCCATAGCACTGCTGGGCTGCCTGGGCGATCTACAGCAAGCCCTGGAGGCAGTGAGTGGCCCTGTGGGCAGGAAGGTGGGGGATGGGGGGGTGGAATGGGGGGTGGGACCAGTTTTTGGGCACTCGGTTTCTAAAAGGTTCGCCATCACTGACCTATGGTAATGTCATTTTTTTCTCTTTTATATTGACCCATTCTGGAGAGATTTTGTCTTGGATCATGTGCATTTCTGTAGATATGTAGTATTCTCTTACATATAGTGCAGCTCTCCCTCCTCTAGATGTGCCACTAATATTCTGACTTGATACCTGCATGCTCTCATGACTCAAAGATTATCTTCATTCTTCATAGTGTTGTATTGTGGATTAACTAAATTTTTCTGGGTTCTGATTTTAAGATCAGTATCCTGAGTTACGGAGGCCTTTGATTTTCTTAAATACTTAATAATAAAATAATGAAAATTAAAGTCTCAAAGGGAAGGCAGATTAGAAAGAATGAGATTTTTGGGGGTCTTCAATTCCTTTCCTTAAGAGTTCCTTAATAAGATTTGCTCTTCCTTACTAAGATCAATAAAGGTGATTTTTCCAGGAAATATATGAAGAGCTATAATTAGCGATTTAAAATGTGTTTTCTTTTTAGCTGTGTTTTAATTTATGTATAATGTATGTTTAATCAAGGAGAGCATGGAGAGGTAGAAGTGGCCAATATGGAGGCTGCACCTTGCCCTCCAGATCTCTGTCTCCCCTGCAGATCTCTGGAGAGGAGGAGGGGGTGGCAAGGGAGCTATGTGAGGGAAGGCTGTCCCAACAAGCCAGCATCCTTACTACACATGAGTGAAAATGGGAATTCTCTTTCTAGGAGGGCCAGCCTCCCTTGTGCAGGACCTGTGAGTGCTGTTCTCCTGCCTCCTCCTCTTGCTCTCCAGAGTTCTGTCAAGGCAGAAGTTGGACTCAGAGAAAACGGCTTCTTGCAAACTCTCTCCTCCACGCTTCCACACATAGGAGCGTTGTCCTCCTCCTCCTGCTTTGCCAGGAGGGGGCACCGGACAGGGAAACACCAATGATGTCTGGGATTGGGAGAAGAACACACACACACACACACACACACACACACACACACACACACACACCCCAAGCTTGGAGACTTGTATCCACATCTGAGCTAACAAACTGCCAATCATGCCTGGGCTTGGGGAGAAGGCCCTCTTCTTCCTCTGTGGATAAAAGTCCCCAAACTTGGAACGTGGTGTATGTGCATGTGTGTGAGTGTGCACATGCATGTGCTTGGCTGCTACCAGTTTTGGGAGGCAAGGAATTTGTAGGACACTGAGTTGTCCCCACATCGAGTTAGTCGGTGCAACGTGTTCCGTTCTGACCCAGCTGTCTCGAGTCAGCTGTGTCCTGTGAGTGGTGTCAAGCAGGCCATGCCCACCTGCTAGGTGACTGGTGGTATTCGAATATTGCCATATCCTAAAAGTGGTACAATCTCTGAAAAGGTTGAAAAGCACTGCTCTAGATCCCTTACTTTTTTCTCTACTAGTAGTAGCAGCTTACATTTAATGCATGTATAATTTGGGTGTTCTTTGGGCATAAACATATACATGGAATATGTATTGCATACCACAATAGTGTCTTGCCTGTTCCATGAATTTGTTGTTTGAAAATCCCTCTTTTATGGTTGGTGGATGTGCTTTGCTGTTAGCCATGCTTCTGTGTTCTAGGTAATTATGTCTATTTTTTTTCTATCCTATGTCTTGCAAATCTTTTTCCCCCAAGAGTCTGCTGTGCGGTTGCCGTTCACAGTCCCTGGCCTATTGGTCTGCTGCCTTTCACAATCCCTGTTCTACTGGTTTGCTTCTGTTCACAGTCCTAGTCTACTGGTCTGTTTCTGTTTGCAGTCGCCAGCCTAGTGGTCTGCTGCCTTTCACAGTCCCTGGTCTGTTGGTTTTCCGCCATTCAAAGTCCCCAGTCTACTGCCGTTTGCAGTCCCTGGTTTACTGTCATCCACAGCACCCAGTCAAGTGCTGTCCACAGCACCCGATTTACTGCTGTTCGCAGTCCCCGGTCTACTGTCATTCACACCACCCAGTCTACTGCCGTTCACAGTTCCTGGTCTACTGTTGTTCGCAGCACCCAGTCTACTGCCATTGGCAGTCCTCAGTCTATTGTCGTTCACAGCACCTGGTCTACTGCCATCAGAAATCATTCTGATGCAAATGGAAATAAAAGTGTTATTGTGTGTGATTTTTTGATTCTGACTCATTAATCATAAAGCAACTACTCTTAAATGGTATGTCAGAACATTATTACAGGTGGCCCTCAATTTATGATTGGCACTTAATAAGTGACATTACAATGGACTTTAAAAAGCTACTTTTATGATCTAGCGTCAAAGTTGCAATTGCCATACACATCCACCATAGACACATGATTGCATTTCAGGCATTTGGCAACTAGCTTACATTTAGACCTGGTTGCAGCATCCTGCAATCACATGACTGTGATTTGCAACATTTTATTCTGGTTTCTGATAGAAAAAGCCCTTTAGGAAGAATGGATTTGCTTAACAACCATGTGATTCACTAAATGACTGTAGTAACTCATTTTATGAATATCATAAAAGCAGTCATAAAATCAAGTCATGACAAAAAGTCTTAGCTCCATTGTGGTCCTAAGTCAACTACATGTGAAAAGTTAGAATGAGAAAAAAGGTTTTCTCCCCAATAATTCCTCTATAAATCAATCTATTTTGTTCATTGAGAACAGAACTTTTCTTCAGAACACTGGTGATATTAAAATACATTTGGTTATGTTTATTTTCCATCTAGGATTGATACTAAAAAGCAAGAAAGCTTTGTCCCAAAGTTTCTGATTCCCAGTCACTGAGCAACAATAACAAAAACCTTCCCTTCTCTTCAGCAAAGCAGACTGTTAGAAACATTGCTATAGGGCAGCGATTCTCAACCTGTGGGTCGTGATCCTTTTGAGGTCGAACGACCCTTTCACAGGGGTCGCCTAAGACCATCGGAAAACACATATTTCCGATGGTCTTAGGAACTGAGGCATCTTTATTAAGAGAAGATGGTTGCAGACGTTCTAGACAGGACCTGGGGCCCAAATCCTCCCATTCAAGGTTTTAAGTAGTCCTAAGCAGCCTCCTCCACCCACCGTCCTTCCAGTGACAATCCCAGGTGTTACATTTCCACCCCCTTTTTCCTCATGGCCGGCGGAAGGGAGACTTCAGAGAGGAGTACATGAAAGGTGATAGGCCCTATTTTTATGGTTAGTCCTTTTGGTGATATCCGCATTCAGTCCCTTTGAAGTTGTAAGGAAGGAAATGAGAGCCATAAAACCCCTTTGCTCATCCCCCTTCCCCTTCGTAGTATGACAGAATCCAGAGAGGGCAGAAATGGGGTTTTCCATAGTTGATAACTAGACATGAAATATAATTGGATTCTGACATCCTGTCCCCTTAAAAATAAGATAGAGCCACCTGAAAAGAAAACAAAAGCGGTATAAAAGTTAGTCTGGCTTGTTAGAATACTCTGTGTGAAACTTCTTTAATAGCTTCAGGCTCTGACATGACGTTTATGGACCCACTTGTTTTATGAGGCAGGGAGGTGTTTCCATGCTACTAGATACTGAGTTGCTCCATGATATCTCCTAGAACAGCAGTTCTCAACCTGTGGATCGGGACCCCATTTGGGATCAAACGACCATTTCACGGGGGTCGCCAAATAACGCAGTCTGCCATTTTTCCCCCTTTTCCTTAGCTGTGCTACTCCCTTTTATTTTATTGGCTTTTGAAAGCCAATAGAATAGACTCTCTTGAATAAAGTCTAATTCTATTGGCTTTCAAAAGCCAATAGGAATTGTCCAGGCTCTCTCTGCCCTGCTGAGCCCGCCAAAAGTCCCATTCTGCAAACGGTGCTGCAAGTTGTCTGCAGCGAAGGCGAGCTGTCTGGAAGTTTCCACCCCTCCCTGCTGAGCAACTACTAAAAATGTAAGTAAAAGAGAGAGACAGGGGTGGGACGTGGGAGGCTGGCAGGCGCAGTGAGAGTTGCTGGCGTGCATGGGGCCTGGCGGGTGCCTTACCTCCCTTGGGCTGGGCCAGCTGGTGGCCCAGCCGGTGGTCGGCCTGCGCCATCTCTGCCGCTTGCCAACTACACCTCGGCCGGCACAGGGGGTGGCACCATGCATGCATGGCGGTCCCGGGCAGGGAAGGTACTCGACTTATGACCAGTTGGTTAGTCCTCGACTTACGACTGGTTGGGTAGTCCTCGACTTACGACTGGTTGGGGGTCGTAGCATTAGAAAGGTTGAGAACCACTGTCCTAGAATTTAGGATTTCCTTTATCTCGAACTGTTGTTCGCCCTCCACCATGATTGGAGGTGGTGGTGGTGGTGGCGATTTTTGGCTGTAACGATGACTGATGCTCTCTTTTCAGCAAGCTGCAATGAAAAATTGGGTGTATTTGCCTGAGAGTTTTGGGTAATTCTAATTCTACTGTTACTGGGTTTATGATTCTTTTAATTGGAAAAGGCCCTATATATTTTGGTCCAAGTTTTTTACAGGGTTGTAGGGACTTTAGGTATTTTGTAGATAAGTACACCATTTCTCCTTTAATGAATGGTGTAGGCTAAATCCTTTTTTTATCGGCTTGTGCTTTGTATGCCTGCCTAGCTTCATCTAGTGCTTTTCTAACTATTGGCCTGGTAATTGTTCCATCCATTCTTTCAGTGATGGGATCGCCGGTTCGTTTGGGGTTAATTCTGGCATGGGGTTGAAACTTTGACCGGTGGCTATTTGAAAAGGAGTGTAACCTGTGCTGCATTATTGTAGGCAACTTCTGCAAAAGGGAGTAGGTCCGTCCAATCGGACTGCTGGAAGTTAAGAAAGCATCTTAAATATTGCTCAAGTACTGAGTTCGACTGTTCCGCTTGTTCATTTCCTTGTGGGTGATGGCTAGATGTCAGTCCCTGAGTGGTCCCTAAGAGGGATAAAAATTCCTTCCAAAATGCATGTGTAAATTGCACTCTCCTATCAGAGATGATGCGTTGGGGTGCCCCATGCAGTCGGTAAATATGCTGGACAAAAAGTTTCGCTAAGGCTTTTGCGGTGGGAATCTTTTGGCAAGGGATAAAGTTCACCTGTTTGGAAAACAAGTCCGTGACCATCCAGACGATACTATTCCCATTGCTTTCTGGTAATTCCACTATAAAATCCATGGCTATTTCCCTCCAGGAGGCTGAGGGATTTGCCACTGTTTGTAACAGTCCTGGCGATTTCCCTTGCAACCTCTTTGCAGTTGCACACTTTGGGCAACTGGCTACATAACGTTCTATGTCCTTTTTTATTGATGGCCACCAAAATTGCCGTTTAATTAAGTGTAATGTTTTTACAAATCCAAAATGTCATGGCAAAGCTACATGAATGTGACTTTTTGGGTTGTTGGTATATATAACTTTTTCTCCACCCAAGGTAGCCCGTCTATCATGGTGCACAGGTGTTTATTTTTCTGGAACCATTAATCTGTTTCCAAACTTTTCTGGAATGCAATTCTGGTTTGGCAGCCCAGCTGTGGTTTTAATTTAGCTTGGGCTCTGGTGGTTACTGGTGCTGCCAGTTGTGATTCTACTATCATCGGTTTAGAGTTGGTAGCTTGCGTGCTGTTATATTGGGGCATATGAGTGCATCTGCCAGGAAGTTCTTTCCCCCTGGCAAATGCTTGAGCGTAAATTGGAACTGGTGAAAATCCTGGGAGCAGCAGGCTTGCTTGGGGTTGAGCTTCGTGGGTGTTTTCAGGGCTTCCAAATTTTTGTGGTCTGTCCACACCTGGAAAGGGATTTTGTTGCTTTCAAGGAACTAGCACCACGTGAGTAATGACCAACGTATCCTGTATGCCTCTTTCTCCCACATGGACCAACGCTGTTCCGTTTCCCTGAGTTTCTTGGATGTATACGCACAGGGTTGCAATACCCCTTCATCGTTTTCTTGTAATAGTACAGCCCCCACTGCCACATCACTTGCATCTGCCTGTATTACGAAGGGCTTGTCCATGTCTGGGTGCCTCAGTACTGGTTCGGCAGAAAAAAGTCTCTGTAATCTCTCAAACGCTGCTTGGCACTCCATTGTCCATGTTAGTGGCTGGCTAGGTTTTACTGAGGATGCTCCCTTTGTTTTTAGTAAGTTCGTGAGGGGCAGGGCTATCTGGGCAAATGAGGGATGAATTAGCGGTAAAAGTTTGCGAAGCCCAGGAAACTTTGCAGTTGCTTTCTTGTGCGGGGTGGTGCCCATTTTAATACTTCTCAGGGTCCATTTCAGTGCCCTGTGGGGATATGCGATAACCTAGGTAGTCTATCCTTTCCTGGTGGAATTCGCATTTTGAGAGTTTGGCATAAAGGTGGGTGGCTCGCAGTTTCTTTAAAACCGCTCGGACTAGGTTGACATGTACCTCTTTTGATTCGGTGAAGATAAGAATGTCGTCTAAGTAAACCAGGACTCCCTTAAACAGGTGCTCCCTTAGAAAGTCATTGATTAATTGCATAAATATTGCGGGGGGGGCCCTTGTAATCCAAATGGCAAGACTTTGAATTGGTAACACCATTGGGCCGTTTAATGCGGTTTTCCATTCATCCCCTCCCTTAATTCTCACGTGATAGTAAGCTTCCCTTAGGTCTAGTTTAGAAAAATTTCCCTTTCGAGAGGTGTGACAACATGTCCTTCATGAGGGGCAGAGGGTATAGGTTGCTTTCACTGATTGTATTCAGGGCCCTATAATCCAGGAATAATTGTAAAGAGCCATCCTTCTTCTCTCTAAAGAGGACAGGGGCAGCCTCTTTAGGCTTGGCTGGCTCAACGAACCCCCTTTCTAGTTTTTTTTTATGAATCTTTCCATTTTCTCCTTCTCCTTTGGGCTCATGGAGTATAATGTGGGCTTCGGGAGTTTTGCCCCAGGCTTGAATTCAATGGCACAGTGTGTGGGTTGGTGGTGGGAGGAGCTCTGTATTCTTCTGGTATTTCTGTTAGTCCCTTTTCCTCTCCCATGAATGCTTTTTCTGTTCTTAATTTTGGTAGCTCCCCTTGGGATTTTAAGTCAATAGGGTCCTCTTTTGGGAATTTGATTTCTGCCATCCTCCAATTCACCCAGGGGTTCCATTTTTTTAACCATTCCATCCCTAGGATCATCGGGCATTCCATACCTGGGGTCACTACAAACGTTATGTCCTCCTCATGTTTGCCCAGGGAGTGGTGTATTGGTAAAGTGGCTAGGGTAGCTGGCACCCCCACTGCTATGGACCTATCTAACTGGTCAAATGAGATTGGTTGTTCCAGTCTCCTCGACGGAATGCCCAGATTCCCCACTAGCGTCACGCTAATGAGGCAGCGAGTGCAGCCAGAGTCTATTAAGGCTTTCACCTTCACGGTTTCGGGCATGGGGGGGAATTAATATAGTCACTGTCTTGAGGATGGGTGCAATGTGTCCACTTATCAGAGTTCGCTCTCCAAGCTGTCGTCTGAGGCGTCCACTGGCCCTGCAGTGTAGGCTGGAATTCTTTCCCCCTGATGAGCAGAGGTAGGTGATCTGTCTGGGTTGTGCTGGGCAACTTTTGAGCAGCATTCTACAGCCCGATGCCCTTCTCTCCTGCACTTGAAACACCCCATTCTCCAGCACTGGAGGTGGAGAATCCACCAATGGGTTTAGACTGTATTCTTGCCCAATCAGATCAAGTCAGCCAAAGTTGCCACACCCGTCCTGGACCATAGAGATCCCAGTCTTGACTTGATCTTGCCCATGGACAGACATGCAACTTTTGCTCTTAGGCAGGTACAGGTTCTATTGTTGGATTCTCCTTTCCCCAGTAGCTGTTAGTCTGAGATAACTAATTGGATTTAGCTCCCTTCTCAAATTGTTTAGTAGTACCAAATTCTAATTCTTCCCCACAGGAACTGAACTTATACCTAGGACTACTCAAGCCCCAGCTAAGGAAGGGGCTCTTTCTTCTGCCCCCCCTTCCCCCCTCAGCCAAATTAAAAAGAGAAAAATTTTTCTACTCACCGGATGGCTCGGGACTAACGGCTGTTAGCCCCAACCCGCTGAAGAGTTCAACCTGCCGATCGGAGCTTGTGGCTGCAGCTCCGATCAGAGATACAACAGAAGGCAATCCCGAGACTCTCTCAGCCCGTTTGGGAGCCGCTGGCGCGGACAGAGCATCGGAGAGCAATTTGGGCCGTTCAGCCCCTGGGCTTCGAACAACAGGCGTTCAAAGGGAGGAGGTGTGCGCGCGCGCAATGAAAGCATCGATCAGCTGTTCGGTGGCTACGGTTTGGTGAGATACGAAGAAACTGGGAAGCCTTTTGGATTTTTGCTTAACTGTTTGCTCTAAGATCGGGTCGGCCCTAGCTCCAGGAGGCAATCTACATGCACGGCCGCCATCTTGGAATTGTGTGGGTTCGGTCACAGCCACCATTTTGGGACCACGTGGCCTCGGTAGGCCCAGCGGGCCCTGGCCTCGGTGAAAGGGATCTCTCCTTTATCCCGGCCAGGAGACACCAAAGGGAGGGGCCGCAACGGGGGGTGATGGTCTGCAAGGAGAAAAACAACAGAATCAGATGGTTCCTTCTCTTAGATGGCCGTCAGGCCTAGTACAAGCTAAGGCCTGCAGATGGAGAAGGGGCCTAGTCGCCTCTTCATCTCATATCAATACAGGTCTCCCTCTCCAGCTTGAACTGACTGGGGTGCTTATTCACCCAGGCTTCCTGGGAATCCCCTCCCCCCCCCTTTTTCAAGACCTGGTGTCTCCTGCCTCCTTCGTCATAATATTCAAATAATTTGGCTCCATCCTGACTCCATCCCAGCAGTGTGTCTGTCCTTATCTGTGATCATATACTTGGATTCCAGGCGCCCCCAGTAGTGTGTCTGTCCTTATCCACAGTATTTCAAGCCAGATTCCAGGCACCCCCAGTAGTGTGCCTGTCCTTATCTGTGCACAGCCGTAGTTGGGTTCCAGGTGTCCCCAGTCATGTGCCTGTCCTTATCCATGCAAAGGCTGTACCTGGGTTCCAGGCGTCCCCTGTAGTACGTCTGTCCTTACCCAGTGTGAACACTCTCCAGATACCAGGGGCCCCCTATCGTGTCCCTGAGCTATCAGAGAATGGAGGAATCTCATATTTCCCTGAAGGGAGCCTTGCCATCCTCATCAGGTACACCTGGTCCAGAAGGTATCGAAAAGGCAGCTGCCACCAGCATCAGACCTTCAAAAAAGGCCTCAAAGAAAACAGATAAACTGGCCAGCAGGAGACACCAAGCCTTGGAAAAGGAGTTCTCCAAGGCGCAAAAAAGGGCCAGGTTGGAAGCACCTCAGACCGGAGGGTTAGCCCTTGAGTTACCCCTGGGGGTCCAACCTCCCCTCTAGGAATCTGGACAACAGGGGAATCCCCGCATTCTCCAGCTCAGGGCGAGGCAGGCAAGCCTCCTTCCTTTTCTCAATCATCCTTGGCATGGGTGGTCCAAGGGGGGGGGGCAGGCCACCTTCACGCTTATGGCAGCAGGGCTTCGCCGTAGTGGGCCGGCTTCTTTCCCTACAGAGAAATGACTAGCCCTACTGATTGCACAAGCAGTAGACCGAGCCCTTGAGGCCAGAGCTCAGGCTCCCAGACCAGGAGCAGCTATACCCCGTCCCGTTCAACAACCAGGGACGGAGACCTATTATAACTCTTCTTCCCCATTGGGGTCATCAGTGTCCAAAAATTCTTACCTCGATCAACCCACCACAGAGCAGGAGGTCCAAATGTCTGAAGAGGAAGACATTCCTCCAGAGGTGCCATCCTTTACTATTTAATCCCTCATTCCTTGTTATCCTGCTATGTAAGGCTACATCCACCACCCATCTAGGACTGGGGACTTCAGCAGAATCGACTCCCGCTCCCCCAGACGCGGAGGCAGACCCAAACTTCGTTGAGCCGATTGCGGCCCAACACCGCATCCCCTGCCTTCCTTATTCTTGAATGCAGTAACGGAAACAATGGACCTCTCCGGCTTCGCTTCCCCTCCCAGGTAACACTGACAAAAGGCTGTACAACATGGCCAAAGAGCTGGAGAAGGCATTGGAGGTACCGATGGTGGACGAGCCCTTAGGGCCCCTAATATTGGCCACCGCCATCTCTGGGGATTTTTCAGAGGCCCTTAAGGCCGAGGACTGCAAATGCAAGTCCACTTACCGCAGAACTCACCAAACGGCTGTGTGGGCGATCAGGGTCGCAACCTCCACCTCTTTTTTCAACAGAGCCACACTCAGCTGGCTCCGACAACTCCAAGCCCAGGTTCCAGCGGAGGATATCCGCACCCACCAGGACCTTAGCAAAATGGGTGGCAGCCACGGAGTATGCTTCAGATGCAACACTCCAGGCTGCCAGGTTTTCAGGCAGAGCTATGGCGTCCAATATCACTGGTTGGCGTATGCTTTGGTTGAAGCACTGGCAAGCAGATGCCAAGTCCAAATGGAAGCTGGCAACTGCCCCATACCAGGGAGGCAAACTATTTGGGGAAGTATTGAATCCCTATTTAACGGAAAACAAGGACAAACACAAGGTCCTTAACCATGTCCTTAAAAGGCTAGACAAACGCTCCGGTTACTACTCAAGGAGACAGTCCTTTCGCACAGGAACCAGATACAGTTACACCCCACTCTCACAACCTTTTCAGGCCAGACAAGATAAGCAGGAGAGGCAGGCTGATAGACAAGCCCCTAGATCCAGGCAACAGACATAGGGCAAGCGACCCTTTCGAGGGAACAGCAGGCCATTCTGCCATTCCAGGTGACTCCCCACCAGTACCTCCCATTGGGGGCAGACTCCCTGTTTGCACACCAGTAGGAGACCGCCACCATGGACGCATGGGTGCTCAGCACCATCTGTCACAGTCTTTCTCTGGAGTTTATCTCCAACACCCCAAATTGGTTCCTCTCATGTCCATCTCCCTGGAACCAAACAAAGAAAAGGCTAATGAACAAAGCTGTCCAACATTTATTACATATACGGGCCATAGAACCGGTACCACTGGACCAGAGAGGTCAGGGATTTTACTCCATCTTCTTTGTTGTTCCCAAAGTGTCAGGAGGGTGTAGAGTCATTCTAGATCTCAAAGGCTTGAATTTTCATCTTGAATACCGCAAGTTCAAGATGCAAACGCTCCATTCCATCTTGGGAAGGGTAAGAAAGGGGGACCTCCTGACGTCTATCGACCTCACGGAGGCTGATGTGATTCAGTGCCAGCCTGTGCTCCCAACAGCTGAGTCGGAAGAATCTGAGGAGGAGGTGGAAGAGGCATTTGAAGGGCCATCAGAATCAGAGGGAGGCTCTGAAGTACAGGACTCACAGTTGGATGCAGAGCCTGGGCCCTCCAGTTGTTTTTCTGATGAAGCTCAGCTGGGTGAGGAGCATGAATCAGACTTGGAAGAATCACAACAGATGGACTTGCTAATTGACGCATGCAAGCGGCGTCAATTAGCCAGAGTAAGGTAACAGAGATCAATGAAGCACCTCCAAAGTAAGAAGAAACGGCAAGGGGAGGCACCACCTTAGGACTGCTAATTAAAGGGAGGAGGTGTGGGTGGTGCTGGTTGCTGAAGGCAACCGTTTGAAAACCGCATCTTGGAATCTTGATCTGTGACTTCTCTTGTGATTTCTTGTTTGTTTTTCATTGTGCTCTTTTGGACTTAAGTTTGCTGTATTTGGCAGATTTGTCTACGATATTAAAAGGGGTTTTTGTTTTTGTTTGTAAGTCTCCAGCCTATTGCAGCAGCAGGGGTTTTGTCCTTGTGAAGTTAACAAGGACGGCAATAGGCTGGAACAAAACAGTTTGCCTTCAGTCTCACCTCCTACTGTCATGGAGCAGCTATGTGCTGAGAACGCCCAGCTTGCTCAGCAGCTGGTTTTGTTATCTACTCCATGTTCATCCAGAGATCCGTAAGCCCCCCATTGTGAGTGCGACCCCGATCCAGAGGGAGGAGCCAATGGAGTTAGGTGCTGCCAGACCTCGTCTATTGGTGGCAGAGATGAACAGGCGGCGTTCAGGGGGGTTGTGTTTTTATTGTGGGGACCCTGGACATTTGGCTGCTTTTTGCCCCAAGAAACGACGAGGGACATCTGTGACGGAGCCGGTCCCCTGTCGGGAAACGGGCCATGCCTGACCTAAAAGGCCTTTTGGGTTGGGCGTCCGGCAACTCTGAATCACGTTCTTCTGATACTGCCCACGGACCCCCAAAACATCTGATCTTGGAGGCGCGCCTGCTTCTTCCTACATTGCCCAAGGGGATTCCTGCCCATGCGTTGATTGACTCTGGGGCCACTATGAACTTTATGGACGCAGCATTTGTGCCTAAATGGGCAATTCCCCAATGCCCGATGGATCCGCCAATGTTAGTGGAGACCATTGATGGTCGAGTGCTTCTGTATGGGCCAATTAAAGCTGCCACGCAACCTCTATGTATGGCCATCAGTAATCATGAGGGGGCCATTCAGTTTTATATGACCTCAGACCTGCATTTTCCCGTGGTCTTGGGAATGGCGTGGCTCCGGGCATGACCCCCAGATCTATTGGTCTCAGAACTTGGTCACCTTTCCAAGCCTGCAGTGTGTGGACCACACCCGCCACATCTATGCCGGCCCATGGGGGTCTCCTTACCCTCTGAATTGGCAGAGTATGCTGATGTGTTCAGTGAGACTGAGGCGGATCGACTACCCCCGCACAGGCCTTATGACTGCCCCATTGACTTAGTCCCTAACGCGCCTCTCCCCGTGGGGCATTGGTATTCCATGTCGGACCCTGGGTTGGCTGCATTGAGGGATTTTTTGGACAAGAATTTGGCTCGGGGGTTTATTCGGCCCTCGTCCTTGCCAGTATCTGCACCCATACTCTTCGTCAAGAAGAAGTCCGGTGAATTGCGGCTTTGCTGCGATTATCGGAAATTAAACTTCATCACACTGCGCAACCGATACCTGCTGCCCCTCATTCCTGAACTCTTGGATCGGCTCCGTGAGGCCAAAATCTTCACAAAACTGGACTTGCGCGGAGCATATAACCTTGTCAGAGTTCGGTCGGGTGATGAGTGGAAGATGGCATTTGGTACTCTGTATAGGCACTTCGAGTACACGGTGATGCCCTTTGGCCTAACCAATGCCCCTGCTGTTTTCCAACACTTTATGAATGGCATTTTCCAGGACTTGTTAGATCAGTTTGTGGTGATTTACCTGGATGACATCCTGATCTATTCCCCTATCGCGAGACGATCATCATCGACATCTCCGTCAGGTCTTGCAGCGGCTTCGAGAACATCAGCTCTATGCTAAATTAGAGAAATGCCAGTTTTATCAGACGACTATCGAGTTCCTGGGTCATCACATTTCTCCTGAGGGCATCGCTATGGACCCGAGTAAGGTGGAGTCTTTGCAGAGTTGGCAACCACCACATCATGTGAAGGATGTCCAGTGATTTCTTGGGTTCGCCAAATATTATTGGACTTTCATCCCCGGATTTGCTACCATGACAGCTCCCCTTACTCGGCTCCTGCAGAAAAAGACTCGGTTTCAGTGGGAAACTCCAGAACAACGGGCTTTCCAGGCTTTGAAGGAAGCCTTCATGAAGGAGCCCATCCTGAAGCACCCTGACCCGCAACGGCCATTTGTCGTGGAGACGGATGCCTCCGACATTGCCATTGGGGCGGTGTTACTCTAGGCGACGACGCCCGGCGGTGCCCTCTTTCTTTGCGCATACTATTCACGGAAATTGAATCTGGCGGAGCGCAATTATACCATTTGGGAGAAGGAGCTATTGGCCATTAAAGTGGCATTCGAGACCTGGAGGCATCATCTGGAAGGGGCGTGGCATCAAATCGAGGTCTGGACAGACTATAAGAATTTAGAAAGCCTGCAGACCACTTGGAAATTGAACCAATGCCAGATCCGATGGTCTCTCTTCTTTGCAAGGTTCAATTTCCGGGTGACGTACATACCAAGCGGTCACAATCAAAGAGCGGATGCTCTGTCCAGGAAGCCCGAATATTCCCGAGCAGAAGACAAGTTTCTGCCAGGACAGTGCTCCCTATTGAGTCTTTTGCTGCGTGAGAGAGCCAATAGATGTATGGGCTCGGATTCAGAAGGCCCAGCAGCAGAATGGGTGGGTGGCTCAGCGAAAGGAGGAAGTGGGGCCCAATTCACCATGGACAGTCGTGGATGGACTCCTCCACTATCGTGATCGGCTCTATGTGCCTGGAGGGCCGCTCAGAGGACTCATCCTCAGCCACGATAATCCAGCAGCAGGGCACTTTGGCCTGTTCACGACCTTGAATTTGGTATCCCATACCTTCTGGTGGCCTTGAATCCGACATGACGTTCAGACCTACGTCTCATTGTGTATTTCCTGTAGGCAAGCCAAGTCAGTGACGGGCCCCACGTGGACTAGTGCAGCCCTTGCCGACACCCGAAAGACCCTGGGGGGTGGTGTCCATGGATTTTTTGACAGATCTACCCCCGTCTTCTGTATTCACGACGGTATTCATGGTGGTTGACATGTTGACCAAGATGGCACATTTCATTCCATGCCGTGGCTTACCGTCTGCCTGCACTACCGCTCGCATGTTCATCCAGCAAGTGTTCCGTCTGCATGGTCTTCCTGATAAGATCGTGTCCGATAGAGGGGCCCAGTTCACAGCCCGTTTCTGGCAGGAGTTGATGCAGGCGCTGGATGTCAAGATCTGCCTCTTGTCCGCACATCATCCTCAAACTGACGGAGGGACCGAGAAGATCATTGGAATCCTGGAGCAATATCTGCGCTGCTATATCGGTCAGCAGCAGAACAATTGGGTGGACTATCTGGCAGTGGCTGAGTTTTCATTCAATAACTCTCAGCACACTTCCACGCAGATGACACCATTCTTAGCCAATGTGGGCTATCACCCTTGGTTTTTTCCTCTTTCCCCAGTAGATGCACCGGAACCACCAGTGAATGACTACCTGGCAGAGTTACAGGTGATCCATCGATTGGTGCAGTGACAGTTGGAGAAGGCCAAGACTGACTACAAACGGTTTGCTGATCGGTCAAGGTGGGATACGCCTCCACTATCGGTGGGAGATCGGGTATGGCTGTCCACCAGGAATTTACCATCAACCCAGCCAACCAAGAAATTAGATCACTGATATGTCGGACCGTTCCCAATTGAGGCTGTCATCAATCTGGTCGCCTATCACTTAACTCTGCATTCCATGCAGGTACATCCGGTCTTTCACCGTTCTCTGTTGGTCCCTGAGCAATCGGCGTGTCCACTCTGCCGAGCCGAACTGCCCCCACCGGAACAACGTGACAGAAACAGTGCCCCCGAGTATGAGGTTGCCAACATTTGGGACTCCCGTTGGGTGAAAGGACGCTTCCAATACTTGATTGAATGGAAAGGCTACGGACCGGAGGAGTTCACCTGGGAGGATGCGTCTACCGTTAATGCTCCTGCCTTGGTGACTGCCTTTCATGAACAATTCCCATCTCGACCGCATCTGGATCGGCAGACTTGGGGGCAGGGCCCTACGGTGCAGGATAGTATTGATTCAGTGCCAGCCTGTGCTCCCAACAGCTGAGGAGGAGGAATCTGAGGAGGAGGTGGAGGAGGCATTTGAAGGGCCATCAGAGTCAGAGGGAGGCTCTGAAGTACAGGACTCACAGTTGGATGCAGAGCCTGGGCCCTCCAGTCGTGTTTCTGATGATGCTCAGCTGGGTGAGGAGCATGAATCAGACTTGGAAGAATCACAACAGATGGACTTGCTAATTGACGCACGCAGGTGGCATCAATTAGCCAGAGTAAGGCAACAGAGGTCAATGAAGCACCTCCAAAGTAAGAAGAAACGGCAAAGGGAGGCACCGCCTTAGGACTGCTAATTAAAGGGAGGAGGTGTGGGTGGTGCTGGTTGCTGAAGGCAACCGTTTGAAAACCGCGTCTTGGAATCTTGATCTGTGACTTCTCTTGTGATTTCTTGTTTGTTTTTCATTGTGCTCTTTTGGACTTAAGTTTGCTGTATTTGACAGATTTGTCTACGATATTAAAAGGGGTTTTTGTTTTTGTTTGTAAGTCTCCAGCCTATTGCAGCAGCAGGGGTTTTGTCCTTGTGAAATTAACAAGGACGGCAATAGGCTGGAACAGAACAGAGACATACCTTCATATCCCCATCTCTTTGGCCCACCGCCGGTTTCTACAGTTCGCATACAAGGTGCGCCACTTTCAGTACAGGGCGTTCCCATTTGGCCTATCATCAGCTCCCAGGGTATTTACCAAGATCCTGGCAGTTCTAGCAGCTCACCTAAGGATGGTGCCAGTCAGAGTCCAATGCTATCTGGACGATATATTAATCCAGTCATCATCCACCCAATCCGCCGTATCAGACCTCGAACTAGTGGTAAAGCTGCTCCAGGACCACGGGTTCTTGGTAAACTTCCCCAAAAATCACCTGGTTCCCACAACAAGACTGTTTCACCTCAGCGCCATCATAGACACGGTGGAGTGCCAAGTTTACCTATCCCAAGAACACCGGGACAGGATAAGGGAGTCAGTCCTCCAAATACGCAGGGGTCGGTTAGTAACACTTGCCAGCCTCTCCCAATTGTTAGGGAAGATGATTTCAGCCATAGCAATTGTACTGTGATCCAGACTCCACTCCCAGGAACTACAATGGTTCATGCTTCCCTTCCAGAGGCAGAACCTCAGTGCATCTCAACAAAGGGTAAGACTCCCACAACAGGTGTTGCGCTCCCTCACGTGGTGGCTGTCTCCAGCCATGCTCAGAGGGTCATGCTTCAAAGAGCCAGACAGGCTAGTACTCATGACTGATGCCAGCCTATTTGGCTGGGGAGCATACCTTCGGTCTCAGTGGGCACAGGGCCGTTGGTCCACATCGGATCTCCAACACAACATAAACTGGCTCGAACTATGAGCCATCCATCTAGTCCTTCGTCACTTCAGCAGCCTAGTGGCACGGCGACACATACTGGTCCTCACGGACAATGTGGCAGCCAAGGCTCACGTAAATCGCCAAGGGGGCACTGCTCTTGGACTCTGTTGACTGAGGCTCTCTTACTAGGATCCTGGACAGAACAGAATCTGACCTGCATCAAGGCCGATCATATTTCAGGGGAAGCGAACACTCAGGCCGATCTTCTGAGCAGGACAATGATAGATCACTTGGAATGGCATCTACATCTGAGGGTCTTCAAAGAAATTTGTCACTGCTTCGGTCTCCCACTGGTAGACCTCTTCGCGTCCCTGTCCAATGCCCAGCTGACTCGCTTCTTCTCCCAGTTCCCAGCAGCAGGGGCAGAACAGACAGATGGTCTCTGGAGCCCATGGCTGCAGGGGCTGCTTTACGCCTTCCCCCCCCACCTCTCCTCCCGGCGGTAATACACAAACTTCTTCAGGAGCGAGCGGAGCTAATACTGGTGGCTCAGTATTGGCCAAGGAGACCTTGGTTTGCCGACCTGATGAGCCTCTCCCTCACGGACCCCTGGCGGATCCCTCTGGATCAGGTCTCTCTCAGCCAAGGGGTCATCCTTCATCCAGAGCCCCAATGGCTCCAGTTAACCATCTGGCACTTGAGTGCTCAATCTTAGCTAGGGAGCGTTGCTCACAGGGAGTCATCACAGTAATTCAGGCCTCCTGCCATCCTTCCACGAATCGGATATACGAGGCCACGTGAAAGAATTTTCAATCATGGTGCTCCGGCCGGCACTTGTACATCGAGGGACTTACGATTCCCAATATCTTGGACTACTTGTTAGATGGTCTGGAAAGGGGCTTGGCCCCAAGCACATTACGCAGGCAAATCGCTGCCCTTTCCATGGTCCTCACTTGTCGCTCAGTGGAGTCGTTGGGTCATCACCCATTGATCCGCTCATTCCTAAAAGGGGCCGTTAACACCAGGCCCCCCACTGTGCACAGGTACCCTTCATGGGAGCTACCATGGGTCCTATGGGCTCTTACCAAGTCACCTTTTGAACCCCTCTGGTACATGTCCCAGAAGGTGGCATTCTTGGTGGCTATCACGTCGGCACGACATATCTCTGAAATGGCAGTGCTCTCAATCTGAGAGGACCTGTGTGTCTTCCACAGGGATTGAGTGGTCCTTCGACTTGACCCTACCTTCATCCCAAAAGTCAATTACTTATTTCATAGGACACAGGAGATAGTGCTGCCAGATTTTTGCCCAGATCCATCGCACGCCCTGGAATGACAATGGCGTACCTTAGATGTTCACAGGGCTCTTCGGTACTATATTTCATGGACAGTGGAATTCCGCAAGTCAGAAGCCCTGTTTGTATCTTTCCACTCTCGCTCCAGAAGTCGGAAGGTTTCCTCTTCCACCATTGTCAGGTGGATTAGAGCATGCATCGCCGGGGCGTATCAGGCCGAGTCATTGCTGGTTCCAAGACGGGTTACAGCACACTCCACTCGAAGTGCAGCCACCTCGGTGGCATGGGCCACTCAAGCTTCCATTGAGGAAGTCTGCAGGGCAGCCACATGGGCTTCGCCATCGCCCTTCATTCGGCACTATAAGATCGATAGGTTTTCCTCTGCAGAGGCCTCCTTCAGTAGGAGGGTTCTTCAACAGGTTGTAAACCAAAGTGCCACACCAGTCCAGTCTATTCCCCACCCTCAGGGACAGTAGGCTTTGGTATGTCCCATTGGTGGATTCTCCATCTCCAGTGCTGGAGAAGGGGCGTTGTCTTACCTGAACGCCTTTTCTCGGCACAGAGATGGAGAATCCACACCCACCCTCGTAGGTCATCTAGGCCTAGGATCAGTTAGTTTGTGAGCCACAATGTCTTGCTGTCAGTCAATGGCTTCGCTCGCATCAAGACTGGGATCTCTATGGTCCAGGACGGGCATGGTAACTTTGGCTGACTTGATCTGATTGGGCAGGAATACAGTCTAAACCCATTGGTGGATTCTCCATCTCCATGCTGAGAAAAGGTGTTCAGGTAAGACAACGCCCCTTTGCTTCTTGGTAGTAGCCGATAGTTTCACTGGTTCACATGTCAACTCAGGCGGGGAGCAGCTCCATTGTTTTCCTCACTGGTACCTCTTCAGTATGTCAATTTCTTCTTCCTCTGCCAAGACGTACCATTCATCAAGTTGGTGTGGGTCCCCTTGGAGCAGACAAGCATCATATAGGTCTTAATTTAGTCCGTCTTTATAATGGCTAAGGAGGATGTCTTCCAGCCAGTTCAGTTTGCTGGCAATGGCCCGAAATTCTTGCGTATATTCGGCTACCGGGCGTTTGCCTTGTCTCATCAGTTTGATCTTTTTGCGGGCTTTGCGATCAGCCAAGGGGTCCTCAAATCACCTTCTCAGTGAGGACATGAAACAGTTGAAATCGTTGAGCTCTGGGGCATTGGAGTCGTGCAAGTTCACCACCCAATCTGCAGCCAGCCCGTCCAGGGCAGATTGCACAATCCGGATATGGGCTTTGTCGCTGGGGATGTCCCGCCCATATTCCTTCATGTAGCTGAGGACTTGGGTTAGGAAAAACCCCAAGCGTGTTGGCTCCCCCTTGGATCTCACGTCCAGCGGTGTGAGTCTTTGAATGGATCGGTGCCTTCATTGTCAGTAGTGTCTTCAATCCAGATCGCCATCTGCGGGTCGGCGGGAAGTGGGGACTAATGGATCAGCAGATGTCCCCGAGGCTGCAGGTTCCACTTCCCCCTTGGTGTCTCTACCTTTGCGGTTCCAGGAGCTGGGGCAGCCGTAGGGCTCAGAATTCTCTTCTCCTAGGGAGCTGAGGGTTCTCTTCATCAGGTCGATAGTTTTCTGTAGGATCCAGCCCAAGTACGATGCCCAGCTCCCTTCCTCTTCACTTGTGGGCAGGGATTTCTCCATCTCCTGCTTCCATTCTGGTTGCTTGGCCCCCTGTCTCAGGGTCATCTTTCTTGATTTCTTTTCCCACTTGCCTTTCTTTCCAACGCCCATTGACCAGTGAGGTTTGTGGTCCCGTCTCTCTACCACCTCTTCTCCTGAGGAATCTGACCTCTCAGATCCTGACATCTGGCAGGGTTTCAGTTGGGGCAGCGGTTCCCTTTCCGGGGAGTTTTCTCCCTTCCCTCCTCCATCGTCTGACGTGGTAATTTTTTCAAAGTCCCCCAGCAAGGTTCTCCCTTCCAGGTGGACTAATTCTGCAAGTCCTGTCTAATGTAAGGACCCACCCCAGTTTGCATCTTAAGAAGACAGAACTCTTGGAATATTTCTTCCAACAGGCATCTTTATTAAGAGAAGATGGTTGCAGGCGTTCTAGACAGGACCTGAGGCCCAAGTCCTCCCATTGAAGGTTTTAAGTGGTCCCAATCAGCCCCCCCAGCCTGCCATCCAGTGACAATCCCAGGCGTTACATTTTCACCCCCTTTTTCCTCATGGCCGGCGGAAGGGAGACTTCAGAGAGGAGTACATGAAAGGTAATGAGCCCCATTGTTATGGTTAATCCGTTTGGTGATTTCCACATTCAGTCCCTTTGAAGTTGTAAGGAAGGAAGTGAGAGCCATAAAACCCCTTTGCTCATCCCTCTTCCCCTTCGTAGTATGACAGAATCCAGGGAGGGCAGAAATGGGGTTTTCCATAGTCAATAACTAGAGATGAAATATAATTGGATTCTGACACAATGATAAAACAACATATAGATTTAAAACCAGAGATATGCTTATTAGGCATGTTTCCAGGGAAGTATAATAAAGGTAATACTTAGTTTTACATATGTTAACAGCAGCTAGAATAGTATATGCACAATTTTGGAAAAATGAAGAAACCCCTATAGAGGAGAATATAATTTAAAAAATACTGGAATGTGCAGAAATGGATAGGTTAACATTAAAGATTAAAGAAAAAGAAGAAACTGAATACCATATAACATGGGACTTATTTTAACAATGGTTAGCTGATAAAAACAGAGGTTAGAAAGTTGGAAATATGAGAAAATGTGGATTATGTTAGGAAGACCTATAACGAATTAGTAAATATTTTAATTGTTATACAATTAATGTTATTGTGGGAAATACTATTTTTAACAAAATGATTGCTACTTCTTAGTATATGATTATATTCTAATAAGATTGTTGTGAATGTGATGATTTTTATATTGTAATATTTGTATACCTAGAGAACACACTGTTCAATACAGTGGAATTTTCAAGATAGAATAATAATAAAAAGAAAAAGAAAGAAAAAGGAATCTGCTTCAGAATCGTATGGTTTTTGTGGAGTTCCAAGGAAGGCAAAGTAGATAGAGGAACCAAAGGAACGGCTTACCATAGGGTAGTGTATTAGCTCCAAGGTTTTTTTTTAATATTTACATAATTATTAGCCACTTCATGAAGGTAGCAATAAATATATATATATGTTGATGATCAAGCAATGGCTGTACAGGGAAAAACATTTGAGAAGGTTCAACAACCTAGATTGACTGACACAGATTAGAACCTACAATGTTATTCTGGGACACATATATTTACCTTCATCCATGAGGTTGAACAATGTTTAACTGAAGCCCTGATTGAGCTGGTTCGATACTATTGTGATAGTTAAGACCAAGTTAAGACCAAATGCAGCAAAAATTCAGGTATGTACATTTCATTTTTGCAATAAGTAGGCTGCATATTATATGGAAAGGGATGTTATTGGAACATTGCCACAGCCTAAATACTTAGAAGTCACTCCAGCTAGGGCCCTTACATATAAGCAGCACTGTACCAACACTAAACCGAAGGTGAGCGGATGAAATAACATCGTCAGGAAATTAATGAGCTCTATTTGAGGTGCTAAACCAAGGGTCCTTAAGACAAAGCTTTAGCTCTTTGCTACTCAGCAGGCAAATATACCTGCCCAGTCTGGTATAAATCAGCATATGCTGGAAAAGTAGATGTTGCTCTGAATGAAGCTAGCAGAATTATTACCAGATGCCTTACTTAAACCAATCCTTCTAGATAATATCTATCACCTAGCCAGCATTGCCCTGCCTGCTATTTGCAGAGAAGCAGTAGCATACAGAGACAGACTCAAATCATCAATATCTAGACCAGGGGTCCCCAACCCCCGGGCCATCGATTGGCACCAGGCCACAGCATGCCAGAAACCAGTCCATGTAAACAAGCAAAGATCCATCCACGGATGCAGTACATGAAACCACACCCCCTCTGGTCCACAGAATAACCTCTCAAAAGGTTGGGGACCTCTGATCTAGACAACATCCGTTCCATGGCCTGCAACAGCTCAGCAGAGAATAAAATCCAGGAAAAGCTTCCTTGGATTAACAAAAAACTTTGAAGAATTTGAAAGCAGAATGGATCTATAAAAAGCTACAAAGAACCAACACTAGATGGAAGCAATGGAGGAGTTGGCACTTGGGGCTGATGAAAGCTTGGAAGTATAGAAATCATTGATATTGTACAAGGGTACAATATCCAGAGACCTTCTGAAGAAATGGGGCTATCCAGTTGCTTCTGCTCTTTGCAGTTCTGGTGACATGTAGGCAACATGTATGTATACCTGCTGTTTATGCTCCAATCAGTGTACACTTGAAGCCCTCAAGGCAACACAACAGAATGCAATTAATGTTGTTAGTTTCTAGATAAGATCTAGATACATTCAGCTCTGTCATAAGTTCAAATGGTCCCTGAATGAATAATTATTAAATAAGGATCACATGTAGTTACACAGCAACTATTTTCTTTCTCCTTTTATCTTTTTTAGTTTGCATGTTTATAATTCTACCGAGAATATAAATCCATATATAAATCCAAATCCTAGCTTAAATGTATCCCTTAAACCCCCATTCTGCAACTATATTCACTCTCTCTCTCAGTTTGGTGGAACTCAAAGATCTAGCAGAAAAAAAAGTTTGAGAGTTAAATCAAGAATTTTCATGTCAGGTCCCTATAGATCTCTGTCAGAACACTGCCATTGTGAGGGGAGGGGAAACCTTTGGAGCTCTACTTTATTGTACTGTGCTTAGTTTGTTTTATTTACTCAGTTCCTCTTCGCTTTGAAGTATCTTTCTGGGGAATATAACGGGGAGGGAATTGCCCAGGCTATCTGCTCCGCTTCACCATAGAAGAAATACCTGGGAAATATCTTCTTATCACTTATCCGTCCTGAATTCTCACAACATTTTAACACCTCTGGATTGGCTCTTCTGGACTGGGCAGTTGGGAGGGGTTTTAAATTTTGGTGTGCAACCTAGCAAATTTGTGCAGGCTTTTCAGATCCTGCCTGCCTTCTCTTGCTTTCATTAACTCTCAATGAAAATTCCTGTTGAAATGATGCCAGTTTCAAGAGTTCTGCTTTCTTGAGAGATTCAGCTGAGGCAGAGTCTTACATTTCAGCACCTTAACCTTAACATGCTTTGATTTATTTTTAGGTTTCATCTTGTGAGAAATGTCGCTGTGAAGCCAATGGTGAAGTAGTGTGCACTGTGTCTGCTTGTCCTCAGACTGATTGTGTGGATCCTGTATATGAACCAGATCAGTGTTGTCCCATGTGCAAAAATGGTAGGTAACAGATGCAAATGTCTTTGCATAAGCACTTCAGCCCTCCCCCAACTGAACCCCAGCCTCATTGGTACATGCTGTCATTAGCTGAATAAGTACATTCCAAAATCATTTTTGTCTGCACATGATCCAGAAGTATAAAGCTGAGCAAATGTAACATAATTGAAATATGCCATATTCTTAGTGTAAAATGCCTAAAGAAAGAATTGCTTCAGATAACATAGAGAAACTAAGAAAAAGAAGAAAAAGAAATGTAGGAGAACACACCAAGGACAATAAAAAAATGTTGCATGTTTGACTTGCTGATTTTTAATTTATGCATTATGTTTAAATGATGTATCTAATAGCAGATTATTGATTTAATAGATTGTTTTGAAATATATATTGCATATCTTTCTGGTTTAAGTGTTCACTTGAGTTAAGTATAAAACCTGGACATGCTATCTGTGTTAATTTATACAGTTTTCCTGTCATATTCTTATTATCTTCCAATATTTTCAAACTTATTTTATTTATTTTACTTTTGGTACAGTTAATCTGTATTTCAGAATAACTAAGGTTTTTGATTACAGATAGTCCTCAACTTACAATCATAACTGAGCCCAAAATTTCCATTGCTAAATAAGATAGTTGTTAAGAGAATTTTGCCCCATTTTACAATCTTTTTTGGCACAGTTAAGTGAATCACTGTAGTTGTTAAGTTAGCAACACAGTTGTTAAGTGAATCAAGCTTCCCCTTTTACTTTGCTTGTCAGAAGTTCACAAAAGATAATCACATGACCCCTGGTGCTGCAACAATCATAAATACATGCCAGTTGCCAAGCATCCAAATTTGATCAGATATTCTTTTCCCATTCCAAAGGCTTTTTCAAGGCTTTAATAAACCTCTTTTGTAAGTCCAGTAAGGAGTCATTATCCAGGTCACTGTTTTTTATTTTAACTGTCATCTCTTATAATCCATTTTGTTCATTTTTCAGTATTTCATCCTGATGTTCTAATTTTTCAGCATCAGATAAAGCTTGTTTCTTTTTTTTCTTTTTAAAAGTTTTATTAGTTTATAATATACGATACAATGAAAATACAAAAGTAAATAGTGGAAAACATGGGGAAGGGAAAAGGGAATAGAGAACTGAGGTAAGGGAGAAAAAAAAGAAAAAAAGGCATTGACTTCTGACTTGGTGCAGCAAAGTAGAATATCAACTTCAAATCTCAACTTTTTACTTTTAATATAAATAATATACGCTAGCCATTTCAATAACATCAAGTCTATCTAATTGGGTAAAACCCAAAATCAAAATTTCATTTTTTTTCCATCTCAAGCACAAAGTCTAGAAGCGGTTTCCATGTGGCAATAAAAGTGTTCATATTCTTTTCTTTAATCAGTGATTAGTTTAGCCATCTCTGCTAGCCACATCAGCTTTTGTAACCATTCCTCCATTATGGCAATCAACGTAGCCCTCCATTTCTGAGTGTAGAGTAATCTTGCTACTGTCAACATGTATAGCATATATAACATCAAAGTTCCATATTTTTTGATCTTTGTCCATTAGCCCCAAGAGAAAAGTCTCTGGTTTTCTTTCTATATCCACTTTAAGAATTTTCTGCATTAACATTTGAATCCTGCTCCAATATTTTCTTGCTTTATCACATGTCGACCATAAATGATAAAAAGTCCCTTCTTTATCTTTACATTTCCAACATTGAAATGTACCTTTATACATTTTTGATAACTTGTCTGGTGTTATGTACCAATGGTACATCATCTTATAAAAATTTTCTTTTAAATTATAATTTAATGTAAATTTTAATCCTTTATTCCACATATTTTCCCATTGTTCAAGCACTATATTGTACCCAAAATTCCTTGCCCACTGAATCATACAATTTTTAACTTATTCATTTTCCAGATTCAAATTCAATAACATTTTATAAACTTTAGCAATAATATGTTCATCACTATTGCACAGTAGGGTTTCCAGTTCATTTTTAACAAAATTAAACCCATGATTCTTTTTATCTAACTTAAATTTTATTTTCAACTTCATATATGTAAACCAATGGCAAACATGACCTTCTGATTCTACCTCCTCCTTGGATTTGAAATATTATTTTACCATAGGTCTACCAATTTGGCCTCATCACCATCTCTTTTCTAAAAAAGGCTTCTCATGGGGAAACCCAAAGTGGCAAATTTTTGAAAGTTTATTACAAACTTTCCAAATAGTACACCTAGTAAAATGGTTATTAAAATCAACATTTAGTTTAACTTTATCATACCACAAGTAATCATGCCAACCTCTTATTCTAAAGGTTTACTCATTCTTTTAGCCAAACCAAACAAAAAGTATCAAAATACAGTTTCAAATTGGGTAAACTCAAACCCTTTCTTTCCTTAGCATCTTGCAATAATTTATATCTAATTCTCGTTTTTTTCCCCTGTCATATAAATTTAGAGATATCCCTCTGCCATTGTTTAAATGGAGTATGAGTTGCAAGTATTGGTAATGTTTGAAACAGGAAGAGCATCTTTGGTAAAACATTCAATAACAGAAATTCTACCCAGTAATGATAAATGCAATCTGTCCCATCTTAATAAATCTTTTTTGATGCCATTCAAGAGAGGCACATAATTATCTTTGAATAAGTTTGTGTTTGAGTTGTTAATGTAACCCTCAAATATTTCATCTTTTTCTCAACTATAAATCTGCACTTTTTAGTCAGTATATTACCATCCTGTGCTGTCATATTCTTAATCAATATTGATGTTTCCTGCTTATTAATTTTGAAAGCAGCCAAGGATCCAAACTCATTTAGTTTCCTCATCGATATTATTTTTTGGGTCTTGCAGAAATGTCACCAAATCATCAGCAAAGGCCTTCAATTTATAAACTTCCTTCTTAACATTAATACCTTTTATTTTCTCCTGCCCATTAGATCAAGTCAGTCAAACTTGCCACGCCCGTCCTGGACTAGGACACACCCAGTCTCGACTTGATCTCAGCCCAGGACAGACGTGCAAGTTTGGCTCCTAGATCAGGAAGATAGACAAAAACATTGGTGAATTCTCCATTTTCTTAGCCTTCATCAGATTTCAGTCTCCTGAGTAGCGCTGGGCTTAGTGCTACCACAGCTGACTGTCAGAGGCTTTACCTATTTTCCCCAGCTCCCAGGAGGAGTGGAGGCTTCCTCTCTCCTTTTTATCGCTTAGCGCCGCAATCTACACCCCTCCCCCTTCTGTCTCTAGGAGCCCTTCCTTTGCTTCCATCCCCTCTCAGAGGCACCGGAAGGCTCTCCCTGCGGCCGCGGCATTGCAGCTGCCATTTTGAAAGCTGCGTGGTGCTCCACCATGCCTAAACCGGCTAGCCCCCATTGCTACCAGCCTCTCTGGAGGCACCGGAAGGCTCTCCCTGCGCATTGCAGCCACCATTTTTAAAGCCGCGTGGTAATCCGTCGTGGCTAAATCGACCGTTTCTCAGCATGCGGCAGCCAGGTGATTCCCTAGGCCTCACAAGGCTTGTGCAGGCCTTGGCCTGCAGACCCCACTGGGGTCCGTGGCAATTCCATCAGTGCGGCTGCCATTTTGGACATGTGGCTGCCGCAGCTACCATCCAAGAGATACGACAGGGGCGCTCGGGGGGAGGATTCCTGACTTTATCACATAATCCGCCTTGTTTCCCCCTACAGGGGAACTGAGGGAGGAACTGAAGATTTACGGCTGCCATCTTGTACGGCCTACATATTTGAATTTTTCTCCTTCGCCGAATATGAGGGCAGGATTGGGACTAGCTCAGTTCACATTCAGACTCCCTTTCCTGAAACAGGGAGAGTCTTTCGCTCAGAGGGGACACTATGTGCCCTGACAGGCTGGTCGCATAAACTAGGCCCCAACAGGCCTCAATCTGGTACCTCATCTCCCTACTGGCCACCATTTAGCGAGCTGTGCATTGGATTGCGGTCATCACGCAAGTAGTTGTGCCAACTCTGCAGATCCACCCCCTGCGCATACTGTGCTGACACTCATCATCTTGCTGGCCTTGTCACCACTTTCGCATCCTACGAGCAAGCTGGCTATCGTCACTTATCTGACATTGCCGCGGCCGTAGACACATCTGAGCCCCCCAGGGTCATTACTGGTCTGGTGGCCAGGGGAGCAGGGTGAACATTAACATTCCCCTGCTCCAACTACTTACCTGCCAATTGATCCACTGCCAGAGTTACCTCTCAGCACTCCTGAGATAACTCTCCTCAGGATGGAGGATACCACGGCTCCCCAGCCTAAGGATACCTCACCTCCATCCACTAGTTGGAAAAGACACAGATCCTCCAACCAGGAGGTGGTAGGCAGGATCAAGGCCAAGGCTAAGGCCATCTCCGGCAGGAAGCCTTCTAAATTGGCAGAGAAACAGGCCAGCAGGAGGTACCAGGCTTTGGAGAAAGAATTCTCCAAAGCGCAGAAACAGGCCAGGGCAAAGGCGGAACAGGCGGAGGCCTCATTCTTTGATCTTTCACTGGGGCCCTTGATCTCTGCCTAGGGGGTCTGGTCACCTCACCCCCCCTTCTCCTGGGGTGGATCAAGGTCCCACCATCCACCAACCTCCATTGGCGCCGCAGGTCCCATATTCAGGCCCAGAGGCGACTTTCACCCCCACGGCTGCTGGACTCAGTGCAACTGAGCCCGAAACCATCCCTCCTGATGATCACGTTCAAACCCTAATTTCTCAGGCGGTTGACTGGGTGCTTGCTGCCAGGTCCTACCACATGCCGAGAGCCGAATCAATGGTATCTTTTCCCCCATCCTACCCTCACCAGTCGGGAGCACTAGAGTACCATGGGCCTCCCTCACCATCCCGTTCTTCTTACAGCAGAGCTTCATCTCCTCTGAATTATGAACAACCTGATATACCATGGTCAGAGGAGGAGGACCCTTCCCTGGACCCCCTCCCTGCCATTTGGAGGTCTTTTTAACCCAGCTCTTTTCTTGCCTCTGCTTTGCAAGGCCAGTGCCAATATAGGCCCCGATAGGATTCCTCAGTCGGACCCTGAACCTGCTTCAGATCTGAACCCGGTGTTTTCTAGGCTAGTTGTGACTCAACACCATGTCCCTTGTCCATCTCTTTTCCTGAACACTTTTCGGAAGCAATGGGTCTCCCCTGGCACCTTCCCTCCTCTGGGGGAATGGACAAGAAATTGTTCAGTGCTGCAACAGACTTGGCTGACGCACTGGAGGTCCAACAGTGGATGAACCCCTGGCCCCCTTCTTGTCCTCATTCACACTCTCCGGCAATATGGCCGAGGCGCTGAAGGCCGAGGACAGGAGATGGGAATTGACCTTCTGCAGGTCTCACCAGGCAGCGGCATGGGCCATAAGGGCAGCTACTTGCACATTCTTCTTCACTAGGTACTCTCTCCTTTGGCTACATCAACTTCAGGCTAGGTTGCCTCTGGAGGATGTACGCACACATCAAGATCTGAGCAAGCTGGTCACAGCATCGGAATATGTCTCCGATGCAATTCTGCATGTGGCTAGGTTCTCCTCCAGGACCATGGCCTCCAATGTTACAACTCGGTGTATGCTATGGCTCAAACATTGGCAAGCTGATGCCAAATCTAAGTGGCATCTGGCTGCAGCCCCTTATCAGGATAGTCTGCTGTTTGGAGGGGCCCTAGCACCCTACGTGACTGAGAACAAGGACAAGCAGCAGGTATTGACCCACCTCAGCAGGCGCGCTGATAGGTGTTCCAATTCTTACACCCGCAGGCAGTCCTTTTGGTCTGGAGCGAGTTCGGGCTCCGTGCAGCCCCCTTGCCCCTTTGTGGCCAGACAGGATCGCCCACCTGACAGATCGAGCTCCAGACCTAGACAACAGTACCTGGGCAAGCAGCCTTTTTGGGGGGGTTAACCCTTTAGAAGGTCCAAGAGACTCTCGGGTAGCCCCTCCCATAGGGGGCAGATTGTCCCTCTTTGCCCATCAGTGGGAGGCCACCACCACAGACTCCTGGGTCCTGCAAACCATCCAACATGGTTGTCCCTGGAATTCGTGTCCAGACCTTCAGAACGCTTCATTTCTTGCCCTCAATCAAAGAACCCCGTAAAGAAGGGCCTCATGCAGGAGGCCATTTGTCATCTTTTAGACATAAGGGCCATAGAACTGGTGCCGGCCAGTCAGAGGGGCGGGGGATTTTATTCCATTCTCTTTGTGGTTCCCAAGACCTCGGGAGGATGGAGGGCGATTCTAGACCTCAAAGGTCTGAATTTCCGTATTGCATACCAGAAATTCAAGATGTAAACACTCTAGTCCATTTTGGGAAGCATAAGAAACGGGGACTTCCTGACATCCATAGATCTCACGGAAGCATATCTCCACATCCCCATCCTCCCCGGCCACCGGCGGTTCCTCAGGTTCACTTATATAGGCCATCACTAACAGTACAGGGCCCTGCCGTTCAACCTGTCATCGGCTCTGAGGGTGTTTACCAAGATCCTGGCAGTACTCCCCACACACCTGAGACTGGTACTGGTACACATTCAATGCTACCTGGATGACATCCTCATCCAATTGTCGTCCCTCCAGGATGCCCAGTCGGACCTGATATTGGTGATCAGGGTCCTCCAGGACCACGGGTTCTCAGTAAACTTTCAAAAGAGCCAGACAGTTCCCTCGACCAGGCTCTTACATCTAGGTGCCATCATAGACATGGTCAGCTGCCAGATTTACCTGTCCCAGGAACGTCAGGACAGTATCTGGAACCTGGTCCTCAAAGTATGCAGGGAACGCGTAGTGTTGCTTGCAGTTCTTTCCCAGCTTCTGGGAAAGATGATATAGTACATAGCGATTGTACCCTGGGCCAGGCTACATTCCAGGAATCTCCAGTGGTTCCTGCTCCCCTTCCAAAGGTTGGGCACCAGCTCCTCCAACCAAAGGGTAAGGGTCCCTCCCCAGACCTTACAGTCTCTAAGGTGATGGTCCTCACCAACGGTAGCCAGGGGGTCCTTCTTCAAGGAGGCCGTTTGGCTCACGCTTATGACAGACACCAGTCTGTTCGGTTGGGGAGCGCACCTTCAGTCGCAGTTGGCTCAAGGGTGGTGGTCCCAGTCAAACCTGAGGCACAACATCAAGTGGTTGGAGCTCAGAGCCATACACTTGGCTCGCCACCACTTCCGCAACAGGGTTGTGAAGCAACACGTGCTGGTCCTTACGGACAATGTGGCGGCAAAGGCCCATGTGAACCGGCAAGGGAGTACCTGTTCCAGGACCCTCATGGCTGAGGCCCAGTTGTTGGGCTCCTGGGCAGAGATCATCCTCGCCTCCATCAAAGCTGACCATATCTCAGGGGAGGTGAACTGACAGGCAGACTTCCTGAGCAGGTCAACAGTGGACCACTCAGAATGGCACCTGCTCCTGGACCTCTTCACGGAGATACCCGACAGATTCAGCCTGCCGGTCATAGACCTGTTTGCCTCTCCGGTGAACTCCCAACTCCTGAGGTTCTTCTCCAGATTCCCGTCCCCAGGGGCAGAGAGAGTGGATGGTCTTCGAAGTCCTTGGCCGGAGGGCCTGCTTTATGCGTTTCCTCCTCTCCCCTTGATTCCGGCTGTCATCCGCAAACTCCTGTAGGAGAGGGCAGAGGTGCTCCTCATGGTTCCATATTGGCCACGGAGGCCGTGGTTTGCCGACCTGGTGAGCCTCTCCAGGTCTCCTCCATGGAGGATTCCCTCAGGTCGCATTTCTCTCAGCCAGGGGGTTCTCCATCATCCAGACCCTCAGTGGCTCCAGTTAACCGCCTGGCACTTGAACGCCGGATCCTGTTGGAGGAATCCTGTTCACCAGGCATCATCTCCATGATTCAGGCCTCCCGAAGGCCTGCGACAAACCGTATCTATGATTCCACATGGAAGAATTTCTGTCAGTGGTGCGAAGGACACCATTTGACTATCTCGGATTTAACAGTTCCACAAATATTGGACTACTTACTGGAGGGTCTTGACAGGGGCTTGGCACCTAATACCATATGCAGGCAGGTGGCGTTTCTTTCCACCTTATTTATCTGTGACAACTTGGTGCCGTTAGGTCAACATCCTCTGATTCGCTCCTTCATCAAAGGCGCCACCAACACCAAACCCCCCGTAATTCATAAGTATCCCTCTTGGGAATTGCCGCAGATTCTACAGGCCCTCACAAGGCCGCCCTTTGAGCCTCTCAGAACTTGTGATCTGCGATCCTTGTCTCTCAAGGTGGTGATTACATCTGCCAGGTGGATTTCTGAGTTGGTGGCACTTTCCATCAGGGATGACCTATTCATTTTTCTTCAGGACCGGGTGGTCCTTCATTTGGACCCACCTTTATTCCAAAAGTCAACACTCTGTTCCATAGGACTCAGGAAATCATACTTCCAGATTTCTGCCCTAATCCGTCTCATGACCTGGAATGGCAATAGCATTCTCTAGACGTCCATAGGGCCCTCCGCTGCTATATCAAGCAGACGGCTGCTTTCCGCACTTCTGAAGCCCTCTTTGTTTCCTTTCATCATTCTTCTAAGGGACGGAGGGTGTCTGCCTCTACGATAGGCAGATGGATCAGGGCTTGCATTGCGGGGGTGTACCAGTCGCATTCCCTGCCAGTTCTGTGTCATGTCATGGCCCACTCGATGCGCAGTGCAGCTACTTCTGCAGCATGGACCACTCAGGCGGCCATCAAGGAAGTTTGTAGAGTGGCAACATGGTCTTAGCCTTCACCATTTGTGAGGAATTGCAAGCTAGACAAGTTTGCCTCTGTGGAGGCCTCCTTTAGTCGGAGGGTCCTCCAACAAGTGGTACCTAGGGACGTGACACCGGACCTGACTGCTTCCTTCCCGCAGGAAGGAAGCAGTCCCATTAGTGGATTCTCCATCTCCTGTGCTGAGAAAAGGCGTTCAGGTAAGACAATGCCCCTTCTTATCTTGCCTGATATCTCTATTCAGGACTCAAATAAACAACAGTGGAGATAACAGACATCCTTGTCTTGTACCCTTTCAAATTTCACGAGTTAGTTAGATCACCATTAATAACAATTTTTGTTTGCTGTAATATATAAATAGCTTTGACCCTTGAATAAAATGCCCCCCAAAGTCTATTTCTTGCAGAACTTTAAACATGAAGACCCAATTTAACTTGTCAGAGGCCTTCTCAGCATCTAGGAATATTAAAGCTGCCTGTTGTTTGTTGTGGTAGTATAAGCAGTGCTTTTTTTCTTAAAAAAAAAAGGTGGTGGAACTCACACACGTTATACAATCCACCTTGCCTACCCTACAAGGTTCCATCCAAAAAAGGTGCCGGAACTCTATGAGAAAAAAAGCCCTGAGTGTAAGTATTCAAAACCATTCTCACGTTATTCCTTAGCTGTCTTTTTTGGCAGAAAGCCATCTTAGTCATCCTGAATATATACCTGTAAAACTTTTTTTTTACTTTGCTGCCAAAATTGCAGCAAATAGTTTATAATCCTTATTTAATAACGATATTGGTCTGTAATTCTTTATCGTTGGGGCATCCTGACCCTCCTTCAGAAGAAACCCAATATTAGCTTCTGTCCATATTGGGGGTATAATATAATATAATATAATGTAATGTAATTACATCTCTTAATGGAGAGATCATTACATTTTGAAGTTCATCTTCAAAACATTTATAATATTGACCTGTAAGTCCGTCTGGGCCAGGGCATTTGCCTAATTTCATTTTTCTTATAACTTCTCATATTTCAAAGGAAGTTACTGGGTCATTCATAAATTGTCTCCGAGTTTGTGAAAGTTTCGGCAAATTTTGTCTGAGCAAATATTCATCTATTTTTGACCTATTTCTGCATCCTATACAAACTAGAATAAAAATTGTGAAAAGATTTTTTTAATCTGATCATTTCAGTTATTATTTTATTATCTTCACAATTTTTTTCAATCATTCTCTTTTCCCTCTACTTTCTTAATCTATATGCCAGCCATCACCCTGGTTTATTTGCAAACTCAAAATGTCTTTGCTTCACATAACTCAATTTTGTTTCTATTTCTTGGACTGACGTAGTAAGTTAATTTGGTGCAAAATTTTAGAATCCGTAGGTGACTTTTGTAGATCAATTACTTTCTGTCTAATTGCATTGAATATCTTTTGGGTTTTTTCAAAAAAAAATTCTTCTCTAACAGATTGTATTGTATAAAATAACCCCTCGTAACTGCCTTACTACCCTCTCGAAGTTATTAGATCTGTCCCTTTACCTAAGTTGTTATCAAAATATTAGTGTAATTTCTTTTTACAGTCCTCTACAATTGTCTCCTTTTGTAAAATAGATTCATTTAATCTCCATCTATAACTCAAATTCTTTTTTCTAAGGACCAATACAACTGGGTTATGTTCAGAAAAAGATTTGTCAACTTTCAAAATTCTATTTGCTAAGTTTTTAGAGATCCATATCATATCGATCCTTGAAAAGGATTTGTGTCTTTCTGAGAAAAAGGTATATTCTCTTGCAGAGCCATTTTTATGCTTCCATGATTTTATTAGCATTAAATTATCCATCATTTCAAAAAATAACTTTGGTAGTGTGCCCTAGGATGGTTTGATCCCTTTAGTAGATGTTCTATCCCAAAGTGGCAAAGTTATTCCAATCCAATCCCCCAGCATAAGCCAGTTTTCATATGAAAAAGGCAAGAGTTGGTCCATAAGACACTCAAAAAAGTTGCTTTTCCCCTCATTTGGCACATATAGACCAATCACTATTGATAAAGCTTGTTTCAATGCAATTATATTGTAAGGACCCTCTTCAATCCCACATCTTAAGAAAGCAGAACTTTTGGAGACGGTTTCCTCCAACAGGAACTTTTATTAAAACTAGCCAATAGCAGGCATAATAGACAATATCTGAGGGATTATTTTGCAAATTGATACTTTAAAGTGTCCCCAAGCAAACCCCCCTCACAGTTCATCCAGACGGTTCAAACCGGCCAATTCCTATGTGTTAAGTCCATTGGGGGAAAGGGGAGATAACATCGGTCCAGCTCCGGTCGTAGCATGCTGTTCAAGCAGCTTTTCGCACCTCCTTTTGAGAACGGAGAAATAAGCCATGCTCCGGAGGTTGTATTTCTTTCCCCCCCTTTTCCTAGCTGACAGGGAGAAGAAAGTTCAGAGAGAGATACAGTGCAGGAATCAAATTGTTATATTGTAGTGGGCAACGGACACAAGCAATAAATGAAGCAAAAGGTTACATTGTAGCAAATAGAGGAAGGGAAAGCAATAACCCCACAGGCACATCCCCCCTCCCCTTGGGAGTATGGCAGAACCCAGGGCCAGGTGAGATTTGTTTTTAGGTCAGAGGGAATAGGTAGAAATGAAATAGGAATGGGTTCTGACAGATATGTGGGAATGACCTTGGGTATGACAAGGGATACTATCTTGTAAAAGGTTGTAAAAGAACAGCAGGAGATTTGTACTATCAGATTTGCAAGATTCTATTAGTGTATCCTTAAAAGTAGAATTACCTCATCTAGTCATATTTCCTTACCTGGAAAATCCAACTGTTTATCCTATAGGTTCTCTAAGACACAGGTTGGCAACTGCAGCTTCGGAGCTGCATGCGGCTCTTTAAGCCTTCTCCTGTGGCTCCCAGCCTCTTCTGCCATTTGCAGAGAGAGGCTGAGACAGAGAGAGGCACTTGCGCCACCCCCTCTCTGTGTTTGTGTAAAAAAGAGAGTGGCCTCGCCCTGTTCGACGAGCTGAAAAGCTTATTGGGCGGGGCTCCTCCCTTTGCTGCGTCTCTGCAGGAAGCAGGAAGGGGAGGAGAGAGCCAGCTTGTTGGAGAAGAGCTTGAAGCCAGCTTGCCAGGTGAGCAGAAGATCGGAGAGAGGGAGAGAGATGGGGAGAGAGAAAGAGAGAGGGAGAGAAAGAGAGAGAGAGATGAAAAAGAAAGAGAGAGGGAGAGAGGGAGAGGAAAGAGAGAGGGGAAGAGGAAAGCAAAAAAGAAAGAGAGAGAGGAAAGAGAAAGAGAAAGAGAGAGAAAGGGAGGGAGGGAGATAAACACACAGAGAGATCCTTTTGACATCTAAAATGAAGATAACGCTGTATATATTCTTTTTTACCTTTATGATACACATACACACACCTATATATATACACACACACACATATACACACACACATACATATATACACACACATACCTATAATAAAGGTAAAAAAGGATATATGCAGTGTTATCTTCATTTTAGATATCAAAAGGGTTTTGCACAAGAAAAACCAGAATTAAACTGAAAAGAGAAATTTAAAATTGTGTAATGGATTAAAAGGCAAAACTGGATTTATGGACTGTTTTAAGGATTAAGATTTAGATTGGAAGCAAGAAAACATATATATGAGCGTGATTATTAGAATAGATATTTTAAACAAATTAAGAATATACTGGATTTGTGTATTTACGTAGCATTTGGGAATAAAATGAAAATCATTATGTATTGGAATTGAAAAAAAAAAGGGTTTTGCGGCTCCCAGTGTTTTGTTTTCGGCGGGAACGGGTCCAAGTGGCTCTGAGTGTTTTGGGTTGCCTATTTCTGCTCTTAAGATATTCTTTTTTGCACATCAGTCATTTTTTAAAATATCTTTTGGGCATATTCTATCCATAGATGCAGAGACCATTGCTGACATTACATCTGCTATTTCCTGACCCCATTCTTCATATATCTCCCAGAGCATTTCAGCTGTCATATCGTTTTTGTCATTTTGCTGCAATGCTGACCAAAGGCAAAAGGCAAGCCTGTCTCTCTTTTTTTTATGCCTGGAATCTTTAGCCCCTCTAGTATCCAATTTCTGGAATCATAAAATCTTGATTTTTCTCTTATGATTTATTTAGGGTAGACAAGGTAATTTAGTTCTCATGAGGGAGGTATTTATTATTTCTAAAGTCTTATGGCAAAATTCTTTTTTATATAATATTTTATTAATTTTTCAATTTTACATTTGAATATTTAAAAAGCAACGTGGTGACTGGGTTAATGAATAGCTCAATAACAAAATCTTAGTACAAATCTTCGGCTACAACATCAAATATTTCTTCTCTTTTTCCTTTAACAATTACTGTTTCATGTTCAGGTTGATACATTTCTAATTATATCAGTTCAATAAGGACATTATTATTACATTTATCAATAAATTTTTAGCTTATACATATCTTAATTACATTCAATCTTCATAAACAATCCATATCCTGTTATGATTTTAGTCAATTTTTAATTTCTTGTCAATATTCCAATTTAATCTTTGATATTTATAATATTCAGACTTTGGGTAACCAAAATTTCCCTTATTTCACTACATAACAAACTATAATATCCACATTTTATCTATTTAAATATAACCTTGTTCTATTTCCTAAGAATTATCTATTTCCCACCATATTAAATCATCTACTTAATAACCCAATATCTCCTTTCATAAAACAAAAACCATTATATATATATTGCTCAGAATAATCAATAAATCAAACACATTTATAGTATTTAATTTTCTTTTCCCTTTTAGATCTAATTTTTAAATATTGAACCGATAAAATCCTTATTTTTGACTAATTTCCAAATATTTTAAATCTAATAACCAAAATTTCCCTTGTCCCAACATCTCCCTTTAGCCCACTAATTGGCAATATAAAATCCCCTCTAATGAGTCAGTCCCAATTTTTTCAACCTAATTCTAGTTTTCTTCTTTTGCCAACTAGGCTTCCATATCAGCACTTTTAAATCATCAAACAGATCTCCCTCTATTCTTATATATGTTATTTGAGTTAAAGGAGACTATTTGATTGCCAGTTTTTGGGAAGGACTAGCCCATTTGTATTTATTAAATTGTCTCCCTGTTATTCCAGTTCCCTATGCTTGCTCTAATATATTTGTCTTTAATTCAATCTGTTCTGCTTCTTTCTCAAATTCCTTCTGGTTCACATAGAAAGTCATTTCCATTTTCAGTGTTGTCACTTCCTTTTCTGGATTTTCCATCAGCTGTATTTGTTGGTCAATTGAGTCCTCTGTTTTAATATTTGGTTGTCCCACTTCTTCTGTTATCTTCTGCATTGTTAGTTCTTTGGTAGTAGTCAAAATTTGGCTTTGTACATCTGAGCTGGCATCTTGATCTTTTATTTTAAGTCTCATTTTGTCACAAGCTAAAAGAATGGTTACATGTATTGCTTTCAGCATAGCAAGAATCTTTTCCTGGTCTTCATCCATCTCTTTCACTTCTTTGTGGATAGTCTTTCTAGTAAAAATTATTTGTTAAGCAAAAGTCAGTAAAGATTTACATTCCCAGTTCAGATAAGCCAATTTTGCTGCCCAGCTGTTCTCTTGCAGCTAAGTCTTCAGAGATAGTACCAAGGACAAGGAGGTCTTATCAAGGTCTGGGCTTTGAGCCAAGTCTCTTTTTGGGAAATAACAAATTGCCATACCAAGTGTTGTGGTTCTGGCTAATGAAACATTCCAAAGAACTTCCAGGCATTTATTTTCTTAAAAGTCTTTTATTGTTATAAAATGTCGGCACAGGCACAATGGAGGGATGCTAGGATTTAAGTTCTCTTCCTCTGAGCAGTTAAATTATCAGCATGTTCCCTCCCTAAATTAACCGTGATATCTCACATTATCCAATTAATGTGAAGGTCAAATATTTTCTTCCTTTTTCTTTTTCCGGGTTTTACCCCCAACTCCCCCTTCTGCTCTGTATTAACCCCATAATTACCAGACAATTCTGCATATTGTCAAAAGCAAGAATATACAATATTTGCAGCGTTGACATCTGGCCCCACTTACAAAAAGGGCAGATCCTGTAAAGTAAACAAAAGCATATATTAAGGGTTATCTTTCTTTCTCCATAATGAGATCTTCCCCGAATCTTTACCAGCTCCTCTCAAGCATAGAGATAGTGGATGGAGTTCAGGACCCCAGGTCGTTTGAAAAGAATGTTGATCCTAGCATGATGTTGTGGTTCCGGCTAATGAAACATTCCAAAGAACTTCCAGGCATTTATTTTCCTAAAAGTCTTTTATTGTTACAAAATGTCGGCACAGGCACAATGGAGGGATGCTAGTATCTAAGTTCTCTTCCTCTGAGCAGTTAAATTATCAGCATGTTCCCTCCCTAAATTAGCCGTCATATCTCACATTATCCAATTAGTGTGAAGGTCAAATGTTTTCTTCCTCTTTATTTCCCGAGTTTTACCCCCAACTCCCCCTTTTGCTCTGTATTAACCCCATAATTACCAGACAATTCTGCATATTGTCAAAAGCAAGAATATACAATATTTGCACCATTGACACCAAGTTTTACCTCCAGATGTTGCTGGTGCAATTTAAGGATTTTTTAAGTCCCGATTTTTTCTAATTCTTTTTCCAATTTTATTTCTTTTTTGTAGATAAAAGAGTCTCCAGTAAAAACAGGAAAATTTTGAGTCCCCAAGTTTCAGAAATATATAAATCCACTTAGATTAAAGTTGTTCTTTTTAATGCTTTGATTTCCCTGGGTAGTTAGACATCGCTATTCTTAGAGGGTGGGGTAGAAATTCCCTTCCCTCTCTCCTCACAGGGGGAAGATACTTCAAAGAGCTTTTACAGGAAGAAGGTACTTAGGGTAAAAAGAAGAGAAGATCTCATCCAGTTTTATCCGCATGCTTTCAAAGTGCTTGGTAGTAAATTTGACTTTGGCTGTTGGCAGCTTAGTGACGAGCCATATTACTATGGCCGGTCTTTTCCCTGTCAGTTTGAAGAGATGCCCCAGATCAAGAGGAAGGGCTGCCGCCCTTCCACGATCAGTGGAGGTCCTCTTCTTGCTCATCGCCCCTACAGGGCAACTTTTAATCCTTTCAAGGGTCCCCGGGATAAAACCAGACGCTGGATACAAGGCTCACCTTCATGCGTCTGCCCAGGCTACAGTGGCAAACCGGAAGTCTTATGGCAAAATTCTTTTTCCAAATTTGTCTGGTCCCTTAATTTATTCATAATTTTTTTGAATTAAAAAAAAGATTTTGTCATTTATTTTATAGTCTTTCAATTCTTAAATTTATTATTACATTTTCCTTTGTTCTAGAATGAAGTCACTAGGTCAGTGTTTCTCAAATCTTGGCCATTTTAAGAGGTGTGGACTTCAACTCCCAGAATTTCCCAGACAGCATAGCTGGCTGAGAAATTCTGGGAGTTGAAGTCCATACCTTTTAAAGTGGCCAAGGTTGAGAAACACTGCACTAGATGCACTTTGATTTGCAAACTTGTCTTTTTGAAGATGTCTATTA
This sequence comes from Crotalus tigris, assembly GCF_016545835.1. NCBI lineage: Eukaryota > Metazoa > Chordata > Lepidosauria > Squamata > Viperidae > Crotalus > Crotalus tigris. Next base: position 159,035 of record NW_024100078.1, read on the forward strand.
GCTTTGAGATAGATCATTTCCAAAAGTTATTAGAAAGTGAAGTTTGCAAACCCAATATCCTTAAATAGGCTCTGCTACAGATAAGTATATGATGGCTTCCCTTTGTCTCTCAGAACCCAAGGTAATCACTATCCTGCAGTCTCTTTGGAAGGAGCAGCCATCAAAAAGTAGACAATCTTCCATTTTCTTCTTATAAGGAGACACTCCACGGGAATGGTCTCCTTGCTGGTCCTTTGGTCGTACCCACATCATCACCTCTACTCATTCAGAGATGTTCTAGCTCATCATTCTCATTAAATAACAAATATATAGGTCTTAATCTTCTTCCGCATGATGTTCCTTCAGATGTTTGAGAAGTACTAAAGCATCCTCCCTATGTTTGATATAACTATACTTCTTGTTTAACAGTCAAATTCCAAAGTTTTAGTATGTAATGTTAAGATCTTTAACATTTAAAGATTTTCCCATAAATCTGCTTTATTCATTAATATATTGGTGGTCCAGTGGCACAGTGGTTAGAATGCAGTATTGCAGGCTAATTCTGCTGACATCCAGGAGTTTGATTCTGACCAGATCAAGGTTGACTCAGCCTTCCATCCTTTCAAGGTCGATAAAATGAGAACTCAGATTGTTGGAGGCAACATCTCTAAACTGATTAGAGAGGTCTCTAAAGCACTGTGAAGCAGTATATAAGTCTAAATGCTATTGCTATTGCTATTATTCCCCAAAGAAATCAAATAATAACTAGTAATATTATCTTGAATCAACAGGATGTTTAAAAAATTGTACTTATTATTCCTTTTTTATTATTTCAGGATTTTAAAGCATTACAAGCTATATCTAATAAAAAATGTTCACAACAAGAGCATACCAGATTTTCATTCATATTATGAGTCCATTAAAACTAATCTTTAGCAAGATTAGGATTTGGAGAATATTTCTGAAATAAATTGAAACCTCACAAAGAAACAGCTTTAGTCATTGTATAACTGACTTTTGGTAATGAAGAAATTATTCTATGTACATTGAGCCAAGATGACTGGAGAAACAAGATTAAGTAGCTATATGTTGTTTTTCACATTCTCTTCTTTTTGATATTTTATGATTTCTTGATTTCTTGCATTCCTTCCTAAATATAGTTGTGCTTAAGTTATTGCTATTTGTTCTCTGTCATGAGCATCTAATATACCAGGAGTAATCATCACTGGGTTTTTATCAGCTGAGATTGAGAAAGACAGTATTCAATTTTTCGAAAACTACATTAGCTGACAATATTGTGGAAAAATGGGAGATAAGTTTTTTTTTACAGAAAAAGTGAAATTATACATTCCATATAATTTGCAATTCAGTTTCACTTAGACCTTCTGAAAATATCCTTTTCTCTGGTCATTTTCACTATGAACAAAATGACTTTGCAGCCATTTTTTGAGGTTAAACTTTTAAAAGCTTGCTTTTGATTCATTAGAAAGGGATATACATATGCAGCACCAGGGACATATGCACCACCAAGGACAAAATTAAAAGGATACCTCAACTTATAACATGGTTTATTTGTTATTTTAATACATACTACATAAGATGCCTTATTTTGTCATTTTTCTAATAAATCTAGAATACTTTTCCAAATGTAAAAAAAAATGTTTTTGCAGTAAATTAAATAGATTTTTACTGTTACGTTAAGTTCTACCCAAATTATGATACTTCTGGCTTATGCGTGATAGAAAACAGCACTTTACAGTTTGCATTTTTTATTCTGTAAATATAAAAAATAAAGCAGAAACAGTTCACTTATTCTGCACATGTGGAAATCTCAATGCCTCAGCAAATTGCAAAGAATGTTAATTTCTCTGAGACTTAGAGAGCATGCCAATTAAAAAAGCCCAATCTAATCAGCTTTCTAAACATCAGAACTTCCCTTATTTTAAGAATGCAGAGATGTTTAGAGCTGATTTATGTATGGGGAAACATGATGTACTTTTGTTAATATTGGCATACAATTCTAAGATTAGAGACAGAGTGAGGACTACGATGATTGAAGGATGAACCTTTTCACCAATTGAACTCATTTCACCTATTAAAGAATTTCAGACTGGCAAATTCCCAGATCGATTTTTGCCTGCCAAAATACCACTAGTTTGGATACCTGTACCCTATTAAAAATCTCACATTGTTGCTCAAAATTTCCAAATGTGAGATATTTTTGTCAGTAGAAATGCTTAAAGTGGCTGCAAATTTATTACCAGTGTAATGGATACACAGCAATTTTCATTTATTTTGCTGGAGAGAAAAAGATCCACTGAAAGGTTTCCCCTTTCTTTTCTATCAAGAAATTGAAAATTGAAAGATGGATGGATGTGGAGGTCAGCTGGGTAAGTGCTTCCAAAGGGCTGATTAGAGCCTGATATAGTTCTCAGGACCCTGTAAGTTACACATTCTTAGAAGGAGTTTTGCATTGTAAATATTATTATTGTATAGAAAAGATAGAATTCTATTGTTGTCTACTAGACCAAACATTCTATTCTATTTTAAGGGTTTGCTTCTTTCTTGACCTTTGATGTATGTGTCCAATCACAACATGTCAACAAAATTTTATTTACTATGAATAAATAGGACATAATTAGTTTTTTAAGTATCATGGAATTATAGGTAAAGTTGTTTTATTTTATAACATGGCATTCCTCAGGAAAAATGCCAGACTTCCAAAAATGTGTAAAATTTTAAATCTATATTTATTATGATGTTTATTTAGGTATGATTAGCCACTTTTAAGGTAACCCAGTTTCTATAGTCTTTCAGAGTCAAGTCTTCTTAATATGAAAGAACACTTGACTATTTTCCATCTTGATACTAATGTTTTAGTGGTTTAAATACACTATAACTTCTCATAGATATTTTTCATTTGAAAATATTTGAAATGCAGCTCACATTTATTTTCTAATTTTGATCAATGTTTTCATTTCCTTGGGGTCAGCTAAATCTTATTTTTGCCTTAATTTCAGAGTTATTTTAACTGTGCAGATAAATAGTCATTATAATTGGATTCTTTCAGTTTGGAAAACATAATTAAGCTTTATGTATTGTCCTTATACTACATTTTCTTTAGCTGAAATAATATTTACTACAACTTTCCCATAACTTTTAGCAAGTTAATGGTACGTCTTGGCAGAGGAAGCAGAGATTGACATATTGAAGAGACACCACCGAGGAAAACAATGGAGCCGCTCCCCGCCTGAGTTGACACACGAACCAGTGAAACCATTGGCTACAGCCAAGAAGCAAATGGGGTGTTTCAAGTGCGGAAGAGAAGGGCATCGAGCTGTAGAATGCCGCTCCAAAGCCCCCCAGCACAACCCAGACAGATCCCCAATAAGCAAATCCGGAAAGTCTTCAGCTAAGCCAAAAAAAACCTACCATGAGAATGATGGAAATTGTGGAATCCCCCCCCACCTCTTCTCATCAGGGGGAAAGAACTCCAGCCTACACTGCAGGGCCAGTGGACGCCTCAGATGACAGGTCAAAGGGTGAACCCCTGGTAACTGGACGCATTGCACCCATCCTCAAGACAGTGACTATATTAATTCCCCCCATGCCCGAAGCCGTGAAGGTGAAAGCCTTAATAGACTCTAGCTGCACCCGCTGCCTCATTAGCCCGACACTAGTGAGGAATCTGGGCATTCCATCGAGGAGACTGGAACAACCAATCTCATTTGGCCAGTTAGATGGATCCATGGCGGGGGGGGGGGTGCCAGCTACCCTAGCCACTTTACCAATACATCTCTCCCTGGGCAAATATGAGGAGGACATAACATTTGTGGTGACCCCAGGCATGGAATGCCCAATGATCCTAGGGATGGAATGGTTAAAAAAATGGAACCCCTGGGTAAATTGGAGGATGACAGAAATCAAATTCCCGAAGGGGGACCCTATGGACTTAAAATCCCAAGGGGGCTACCAGAATCAAGAATAGAAAAAGCATCCATGGGAAAGGAAGAGAGACTACCAGAAATACCAGAGGAATACAGAGACCTTGCTGAAGTTTTCAGTGAGGAGAGGCCGGATGAGCTCCCTCCCCCACCGACCCACAGACTATGCCATTGAATTCAAGCCTGGGGAAAAACTCCCATGAGCCCAAAGGAGAAGGAGGAAATGGAAAGATTCATAAAAAAAAAACCTAGAGAGAGGATTCATTGAGCAAGCCAAGCCTAAAGTGGCTGCCCCGGTCCTCTTTAGAGATGATGGCTCCTTACCCTTATGCGTGGATTATAGGGCCCTGAATACAATCAGTGAAAGCAACCTATACCCTCTGCCCCTCATGAAAGACATGCTGTCACACCTCTCGAAAGGGAAATTATTTTCTAAACTAGACCTAAGGGAAGCTTACTATCGCATGAGAATTAAGTAAGGGTACGAATGGAAAACTGCATTTAACTTCCCCATGGGGTGCTATCAATTCAAAGTCTTGCCATTTGGTTTACAAGGGGGCCCTGCAGTCTTTATGCAATTAATCAATGACGTTCTAAGGGAGCACCTGTTTAAGGGGGTTCTTGTTTACTTAGACGACATTCTTATCTTCACCGAAACAAAAGAGGAACATGTCAACCTTGTCAGAGCGGTTTTAAAGAAACTGCGAGCCGCCCACCTATATGCCAAACTCTCAAAATGCGAATTCTACCAGGAAAGGATAGACTACCTAGGTTATCGCATATCCCCCCAGGGCATTGAAATGGACCCAGAGAAGATCAAAGCAGTATTAGATTGGGCACCACCCCGCACAAGAAAGCAACTACAAAGTTTCCTGGGCTTTGCAAACTTTTACCGCCAATTCATCCCCTCATTTGCCCAGATAGCCTTGCCCCTCACTAACTTACTAAAAATGAAGGGAGCATCCTCAGTAAAACCCAGCCAGCCACTAACATGGACAATGGAGTGCCAAGCAGTGTTTGAGAGACTAAAGAGACTTTTTTCTGCCGAACAAGTACTAAGGCACCCAGACATGGATAAGCCCTTCATAATACAGGCGGATGCAAGTGATGTGGCAGTGGGGGCTGTTCTATTACAAGAAAAAAGTATTGCAACCCTGTGCATATATATCCAAGAAACTCACGGAAACAGAACAGCGCTGGCCCATATGGGAGAAAGAGGCATACGGCCATTACTCACGGGGCGACAGTTCCTGGAAAGCAACAAAATCCCCTTCCAGGGGTGGACTGATCACAAAAATTTGGAAGCCCTGAAAGCGCCCAGGAAGCTCAATCCCAAACAAGCCCGTGGTCCCAGCATTTTCACCAGTTCCAATTTAAGCTCAAACATTTACCAGGGAGAAAGAACTTCCTGGCAGATGCACTCACATGCCCCAATATAACAGCGCGCGAGCCACAGACTCTATACCAATGATGGCAGAGTCATAACTGGCAGCACCAGTAACCACAAGAACCCAAGCTAAATTAAAACCACAACTGGGCAGCCAAACTGGAATTGAATTCCGGAAAAGTTTGGAAATAGATGAATGGTTCCAGAAAAACAAAAATGAGAGACTTGCACAATGAGAGACGGGTTCCCTTGGGTAGGGGAAAAGTTATATATACCAACAACCCAAAGAGTCACATTCATGCAGCTTTGCCATGACACAAAATCAGCAAGGCATTTTGGATTTGTAAAAACTTTACACTTAATTAAATGGCAATTTTGGTGGCCATCCATAAAAAAGGACATAGAAAGCTACGTGGCCAGCTGCCCAAAATGTGCTACTGCAAAGAGGTTGCAAGGGAAATCGCCACGACTATTACAGACAGTGGCAAATCCCTCAGCCCCCTGGAGAGAAATAGCCGTGGATTTTATAGTGGAATTGCCAGAAAGCAATGGGAATACTGTTGTCTGGACGGTCACGGACTTGTTTTCCAAACAGGTGCACTTATCCCTTGCCAAAAGATTCCCATCGCAAAAGCCTTAGTGAAACTTTTCATCCAGCACATTTACAGATTGCACGGAGCACCCCAACACATCATCTCTGATAGGGGAGTGCAATTTACGTCTGCATTTTGGAAGGAATTTTTATCCCTTTTAGGAACTACTCAGGGACTGACATCTAGCCAACACCCACAAGGGAAGGGGGGGGGCTGAAAAAATGAACTCAGTACTTGAGCAATATCTAAGATGTTTTCTTAATTTCCAACAGACCGGATGGGCAGACTTACTCTCTTTTGCAGAAGTTGCCTACAATAATGCAGTCCACTCCAGCACAGGTTACACTCCTTTTCAAATAGCCAATGGTCAAAGTTTCAACCCCATGCCAGAATTAACTCCAAACGAACCAACGATCCCGTCACTGAAAGAATGGATGGAACAATTACAAGACACCTGGCCAATAGTTAGAAAAGCACTAGATGAAGCTAGGCAGGCATACAAAGCACAAGCCAATAAAAAAAGGGTTGAGCCTACACCATTCATTATAGGAGAAATGGTGTACTTATCCACAAAATACCTAAAGTCCCTACAGCCCTGTAAAAAACTTGGACCAAAATATATAGGACCTTTTCCAATTAAAGAAATCATAAACCCAGTAACAGTAGAATTAGAATTACCCCAAAATATCAGGCAAATACATCCAATTTTTCATTGCAGCTTGCTGAAAAGAGAGCATCAGTCACCTTTACGGCCAAAAATCCCCCCCCCTCCAATCATGGTGGAGGGCGAACAACATTTCGAAATAAAGGAAGTCCTTGACTCTAGGAGATATCATGGAGCGACTCAGTACCTAGTTGCCTGGAAACACCTCCCTGCCTCACAAAACGAGTGGGTCGATAAACATCATGTCAGAGCCTCAAAGCTATTAAAGAAGTTTCACACAGAATATCCTAACAAACATGACTAACTTTTATACCTGTTTTGTTTCCTTTCAGGTGGATCTGACTTTTTTTAAGGGGGCAGGATGTCAGAATCCAATTATATTTCATCTCTAGTTATCAATTATAGAAAACCCCATTTCTAACTTCTCTGGATCTTGTCATATGATGAAGGGAAGTGGGTGAACAAAGTGTAAAGTTTTTACAAATCCAAAATGCCCTGCTGATTTTGTGTCATGCAAAGTTGCATGAATGTGACTCTTTGGGTGGTTGGTATATATAACTTTTCCCCTACCCAAGGGAACCCGTCTTTCATTGTGCACACATTTTTGTTTTTCTGGGACCATTCATCTGTTTCCAAACGTTTCCGGAATTCAATTCCAGTTTGGCTGCCCAATTGTGGTTTTAATTTAGCTTGGGTTCTTGTGGTTACTGGTGCTGTCAGTTGTGACTCTGCCATCATTGGTTTAGAGTCTGTGGCTCGCGCGCTGTTATATTGGGGCATGTGAGTGCATCTGCCAGGAAGTTCTTTTTCCCTGGTAAATGTTTGAGCTTAAATTGGAACTGGTGAAAATGCTGGGACCAGCGGGCTTGTTTGGGATTGAGCTTCCTGGGCGCTTTCAGGGCTTCCAAATTTTTGTGATCAGTCCACCCCTGGAAGGGGATTTTGTTGCCTTCCAGGAACTGTCGCCACGTGAGTAATGCCCAACGTATCCCGTATGCCTCTTTCTCCCATACGGGCCAGCGCTGTTCTGTTTCCACGAGTTTCTTGGATGTATATGCACAGGGTTGCAATACTCCATCATCATTTTCTTGTAATAGAACAGCCCCCACTGCCACATCACTTGCATCCGCCTGTATTACGAAGGGCTTATCCATGTCTGGGTGCCTTAGTACTGGTTCGGCAGAAAAAAGTCTCTTTAGTCTCTCAAACGCTGCTTGGCACTCTATTGTCTATGTTAATGGCTGGCTGGGTTTTACTGAGGCTGCTCTCTTCGTTTTTAGTAAGTTAGTGAGGGGCAAGGCTATCTGGGCAAATGAGGGGATGAATTGGCGGTAAAAGTTTGCAAAGCCCAGGAAACTTTGTAATTGCTTTCTTGTGTGGGGTGGTGCCCAATCTAATACTGCTCTGATCTTCTCAGGGTCCATTTCAATGCCCTGGGGGGATATGCGATAACCTAGGTAGTCTATCCTTTCCTGGCGGAATTTGCATTTTGAGAGTTTGGCATATAGGTGGGCGGCTCGCAGTTTCTTTAAAACCGCTCTGACAAGGTTGACATGTTCCTCTTTTGTTTCGGTGAAGATAAGAATGTCGTCTAAGTAAACAAGGACCCCCTTAAACAGGTAGTCCCTTAGAACGTCATTGATTAATTGCATAAAGACTACAGGGCCCCCTTGTAAACCAAATGGCAAGACTTTGAATTGATAGCACCCCATGGGGCAGTTAAATGCGGTTTTCCATTCGTACCCTTACTTAATTCTCATGCGATAGTAAGCTTCCCTTAGGTCTAGTTTAGAAAATTTTTTCCCTTTAGAGAGGTGTGACAGCATGTCTTTCATGAGGGGCAGAAGGTATAGATTGCTTTCACTGATTGTATTCAGGACCCTATAATCCACGCATAAGCATAAAGAGCCATCCTTCTTCTCTCTAAAGAGGACCAGGGCAGCCACTTTAGGCTTGGCTGGCTCAATGAATCCTCTCTCTAGGTTTTTTTTTTATGAATCTTTCCATTTCCTCCTTCTCCTTTGGGCTCATGGAGTATAATCTGGGCTTTGGGAGTTTTGCCCCAGGCTTGAATTCAATGGTACCGTCTGTGGGTCGGTGGGGGGGGAGCTCATCCGCCCTCTCCTCACTGAAAACTTCAGCAAGGTCTCTGTATTCCTCAAGGTATTTCTGGTAGTCTCTCTTCCTTTCCCATGGATGCTTTTTCTATTCTTGATTCTGGTAGCCCCCTTGGGATTTTAAGTCCATAGGGTCCCCCTTCGGGAATTTGATTTCTGTCATCCTCCAATTTACCCAGGGGTTCCATTTTTTTTAACCATTCCATCCCTAGGATCATTGGGCATTCCATGCCTGGGGTCACCACAAACGTTATGTCCTCATATTTGCCCAGGGAGAGGTGTATTGGTAGAGTGGCTAGGGTAGCTGCCCCCCTCCCCTTCTATGGATCCATCTAACTGGCCAAATGAGATTGGTTGTTCCAGTTTCCTCGACGGAATGCCCAGATTCCTCACTAGTGTGGGGCTAATGAGGCAGCGGGTGCAGCCAGAATCTATTAAGGCTTTCACCTTCACGGCTTTGGGCATGGGGGGAATTAATATAGTCACTGTCTTGAGGATGGGTGCAATGCGTCCACTTACCAGGGGTTCGCCCTTTGAGCTGTCATCTGAGGCATCCACTGGCCCTGCGTTGTAGGCTGGAGTTCTTTCCCCCTGATGAGAAGAGGTGGGGGGGGTTTTCCACAATTTCCATCATTCTCATGGTAGGTTTTTTTGGCTTAGCTGAAGACTTTCTGGATTTGCTGATTGGGGATCTGTCTGGGTTGTGCTGGGGGGCTTTGGAGTGGCATTCTACAGCTCGATGCCCTTCTCTTCCACACTTGAAATATCCCATTTGCTTCTTGGCTGTAGCCAATGGTTTCACTGGTTCGTGTGTCAACTCAGGCGGAGAGCAGCTCCATTGTTTTCCTCGGCAGTGTCTCTTCAATATGTCGATCTCTGCTTCCTCTGCCAAGATGTACCATTCCTCAAGTTGGTGTGGGTCCCCTCGGGGCAGGGAAGCGTCATATAGGTCATAATTTAGTCCGTTTTTGAAATGGCTAAGGAGGATGTCTTCTGGCCAGTTCAGTTTGCTGGCAATGGCCCGGAATTCTTGTGTATATTCAGCTACCGGGCATTTGCCTTGCCTCATCGTGTTTATCCTTTCGCGGGCTTTGCGATCAGCCAGGGGGTCTTTAAATCGCCTTCTCAGAGAGGACATGAAACAGTTGAACTCGTTGAGCTCTGGGGCATTGGAGTCGTGCAAGTTCATGGCAGACTGCACAATCCGGATGTGGGCTTTGTCGCTGGGGATGTCCCGCCCATATTCCTCCATGTAGCTGAGGACTTGGGTTAGGAAAAACCCCAAGTGTGTTGGCTCCCCTTTGAATTTCACATCCAACGGCGGACGTCTTGGAATGGATCGGTGCCTCCGTTGTTGGTGGTAGTGTCTTCCGTCCAGATCGCCATCTGTGGTTCAGTAGAGGGTGGGGACTACTGGACCAGCAGATATCTCCAAGGCTGCAGGTTCCACTTCCCCCACGGTGACTCTCCCTTTGCGCCTCCAGGAGCTAGGGCAGGCGTAGGGCTCAGGATTCTCCTCTCCTAGGGAGCTGAGAGTTCTCTTCATCAGGTCAATAACTTTCTCTAGGATCCAGTCTGAGTACAGTGCCCAGCTTTCTCCCTCTTCACTTGAGTGCAGGGATTTGTCCATCTCCTGCTTCCATTCTGGTTGCTTGGCCCCCCGTCTCAGGGTCATCTTTCTTGATTCCTTTCCCCACTTGCTTTTCTTTCCAACGCCCATTGACCAACGAGGTTAGTGGTCCCGTGTCTCCACCACTTCTTCTCCTGAGGAATCTGACCTCTCGGATCCCGACATCCAGCAAGGTTCCAGTCGAGGCAGCGGCTCTCTTTCTGGGGAGTTTTCCCCCTTTCTTGCTCCATTGTCTGACATGGTAATTCTTTGCAAAATTCCCTGGCAAGGGTCTCCCTTCCAGGTGGATTAATTTTGCAAGTCCTGCCTAATGTAAGGACCCACCCCACTTTGCATCTTAAGAAGACAGAACTCTTGAAATAATTCTTCCAACAGGCATCCTTTATTAAGAGAAAATGGTTGCAGGTGTTCTAGACAGGACTTGGGGTCCAAGCTCTCCCATTCGAGGTTTTAAGGGGTTTCCCAGTAGCCCCACCCAATCACCCCCTTCTTCCAGCGACAGTCTCAGGCATTACACTCCCACCTCCTTTTCCTTAGTGCCGACTGGATGGAGACGTCAGAGAGAACTACATGAAAGGTAATAGCCCCATTCTTATGGTTAGTCCTTTTGGTGCTATCCACATTCAGTCACTTTGAAGTGTACTGAAGGAAGCGAGGGCCATAAAGCCCCTTTGTTCACCCCCTTCCCTTCATCGTATGACAGAATCCAGAGAAGGTAGAAAAGGGGTTTTCTATAGTTGATAACTACAGATGAAATATTGGATTCTGACAGATTCTATATATTCCAAATTTGTAATTTTATTAGTCTATTATTGTAAGCAATTATTTAGTTACCATGTACATCATATTTTACTACTTTAATTTTTAAATCTCAAATTCTTAAACATTAACTTACATTTTCACTTCTATTGTTTTATGATTTTATAGCTTGATTTACTCTAATCAATTTTGACTTTTGTTTTGCCAGTCAATGATTGAAATAAAATGATTAATTTAGAGATAAATTGTTTTGTCTTTGTCAGAACCCATTCCTATTTCATGTCTATCTATCCCTTAAAAACAAATCTCACTTTTCCCTGAGTTCTGCCATATTCCCAAGGGAGAGGGGGATGTGCCTGTGGGGTTATTGCTTTTGCTTCCTCTATTCGCTACAATGTAACCTTTTGCTTCATTTATTGCCTCAGTGTTCACTGCCCACTACAATGTAACAAATTGCTTCCTGTGCTATGTCTTTCTCTGAACTTTATCTGCCTAAACTGTCAGTTAGAACAAGGGAGGAAATATGGAATGTAACCCAGTGCCTGGTTTATTTCTACGCTCTCAGAGGAAGGTGTGAAGAAGCCGCTGTCCATCTCTGCATGAACTGGAGACAGGCCAATGTTATCTCCCCTTTTCCCACGATGGACTTAACTCCTGGGGATTGGCTGTCTATGGGGTGGGGTCTAAATTGGGGGTACCTTAATCTATCACTCTGCATAGGAAATCTCAGATCCTGTCTATTATGCCCGCTATCAACTACTCTTAATAAAAGTTCCTGTTAGAAGAAATTGTCTCCAAGAATTCTGCTTTCTTAAGATGTGGGGTTGAAGTGGATCCTTACATTAGACAGGATCTGCAGTAATAGTCAACCTGGAAGAAAGACCCTTACCAGGGGACTTTGCAAAATCTACAATGTCGGACGATGGGGCAGGGAAGAACCCACCATGAAAGGGGAACCCTCCCTCTGGCAGGGACCCTGCCAGCTGTCGGGATCTGAGGCATCCTATTCCTCAGAAAAAGAAGTGTTGGAAACGTGTGACCACAAACCTCGGTGGTTGATGGGCGTTGTAAAGAAAGACGAGTGGGAAAAGAAATCAAAGAAGGTGACCCTGAGGCGGGGCAGCCACCAACCCGGATGGAAGCAAGAAATGGAGAAATCCCTGCACCTTAGTGAAGAGGAAGGAGGTCATGCGCAGCACTCTTATTGGATCCTAGAGAAAGCTATTGACCTGATGAAAAGAACCCTCCACTCTCTTATGGAGGAGAAACCTGAACCCCACAGGCACACCAATACCTTGGGCTGCAACCGGAGAGACACTGAGGGGGGATCAGAACCTGTAGCCCCAGGGACGTCCGCTGAGACAGCAGCTATTGCTTTGCCAGCCCCCACTCCCCATCGACACGCAGATGGCAATCAGGATGGGAGACAACAACGTTGGTGGCAAAGGCATCAAGCCATCCAAAGATTCCTGCTGCTGGATGCAAAATTCAGGGGGGAGCTGCCACGCTTGGGGTTCTTCCTAACCCAAGTCCTTAGCTACATGGAAGAATATGGACTGGACATCCCCAGCGACAAAGCCCCTATCCGTATCGTGCAATCTGCTCTGGACAGGGTGCCCGCAGACTGGATGGTGAACCTGCATGATTCCAATGCTCCAGAACTCAACGACTTCAACTGCTTCATGTCCTCTCTGAGAAGGCGATTCAGAACCACCTGGCTGATCGAAAGGCCCATGAGAGAATCAAAATGGTGAGACAGGGCAGATGCCCAGTAGCCGAATATACACAAGAATTCCAGGCCATCGCCAACAAGTTAAACTGGCTGGAATATATCCTCCTTAGCCATTTCAAAGATGGCCTAAACTACGACCTGTATGATGCTTGCTTGCCTTGAGGGGATCCACACCAACTTGACAGATGGTACATCTTGGCGGAGGAAGCAGAGATTGACCTACTGAAGAGGTACTGCCGAGGAAAACCATGGGGCTGCTCACCTCCTGAGCCAACAAGCGAACCAGCAAAACAACCGGCCATGGCCAAGAAGTCAACAGATTGTTTCAAATGCGGGACAGGGTCATCATGCTGTAGAGTGCCACTTGAAAGCCCCTCAACGCAACCCAGACCAATCACTGACCAGGAAATCAGGGAAGTCCCCAGCCAAGCCACAAGAACCCACAATGAAGGTGACAGAGACTGTGAAGTTGCCACACTCTGCCGGGGAAGGAACTCCAGCCTACACCACAGGGGCGGCGGATACCTCGGACGACAACTTGGAGGGCAAACCCTGGTAAGTGGATCCATTGCATCTCTCCTCAAGACAGTGACTATATTAGCCCCCTCCACACCTAGAGGTGTCAAAGTGAAAGCCTTAATAGACTTTGGCTGCACCTGCTGCCTCACTAGCCCGACGCTAGTGGGGAACTTGGGAATCCCAGTGAGGAGGCTGAAACAACCGATCTCATTCGGCCAGTTAGATGGGTCCATAGCAGGGTGGGTGCCAGCTACCCTAGCCACTTTACCAATCCACCTATCCCTGGGGAGCCACAAGGAATACATAACGTTTGTAGTGACCCCAGGCATCGAATGCCCGATGATCCTAGGGCTGGAATGGCTAAAGCAGCGGTTCTCAACCTATGGGTCGGGACCCCATTTGGGGTCAATCGACCATTTCACGGGGGTCAGCAAGCAAGGCTGTCCGCCATTTTTTCCCCCTTTTCCGGCGGGTGCCTTACCTCCCTTAGGCTGGGCCAGCTGGTGGCCCAGCCAGTGGTCGGCCTGCTCCATCTCTGCCGCTTGCCAGTTACGTCTCAGCTGGCGCAGGGGGCGGCACCACGCATGTGCGGCGCTCCTGGGCAGGGAAAGTCCTTGACTTACGACTAGTTGGGTAGTCCTTGACTTATGACCGGTTTAGTCCTCGACTTACGACTGGTTTAGTCCTCAACTTACGACCGGTTGGGGGTCGCGGCATTAAAAAGATTGAGAACCACTGGGCTAAAGAAATGGAACCCCTCAGTAAATTGGAGGATGGCAGAATTCAATTTCCTGAAAGGGGATCATGTGAACTTAACACCCCAAAGACCCCTATCAAGCCCAGGAGTGGAGAAAGCATCAGTGGGAAAGGAAAAGGGGTTACCCGAAATACCAGAGGAATACCGAAACCTTGCTGAAGTCTTCAGTGAGGAGCAGGCGGATGAGCTCCCCCCTCACTGACCCACAGATTGTGCCATAGAATTCAAACCCGGGGCAAAATTCCTGAAGCCCAGACTATACTCCATGAGCTCTAAAGAGTAGGAGGAGATGGAAAGATTCATAAATAAAAACTTAGAAAGGGGATTTATCGAACATGCCAAACCTAAGATAGCTGCCCCGGTCTTCTTCTCGTTGCAAAATTAGGCTTAAATTGAAGAAAGTAGGAAAAAGCACTAGGTCACTCAGGTATAAACTAAATCATATCCCTGATGAATATACAGTAGAGGTGACAAATAGATTTAAGGAATTAGATCTAATAAGCAGAGTGCCTGAAGAATTATGGATGGAGGTTCACAACATTGTACAAGAGGTAGCAACTAAACTGGTTTTTCTTGATGCCCAGAAGGCATTTGATAATCTGAATTGGAATTTTATTATAACACAATTGTACTATATGTATTTTGGGACAAAATTTGGAAAGATGGTTGAGAAAATATCTACTAAACGAACAACTAGGGTAATTATAAATGAGGAAATGACAGAAAAAAATTGATATAACCAAAGGAGTAAGACAAGGATGCCCACTTTCCCCTCTTCTATTTATTTTATCATTAGAAATACTCCTGACAAAAATCAGAGAGGACCAAGAAATAAAGGGTTTAAACATTAAGAAGGAAGAATATAAGGTCCAGGCCTTCACTGAGGGTTTGATATTTATTTTGGAAGATCCATTAAAAACCAGCTTTAAATTGATTTAAAAAATAGAAGAATTTGGTGAGGTAGCGGGACTTAAGATTAATAAGAATAAATCCAAATTAATAACCAAAAATCTTATAAAGGCACAGGAAAGTGAACTGGAAGATAAAACAAAGATAAATATAACCAAGAAAATAAAATATTTAGGATCTGGCTTACAGCGAAATGTTCCTCGATTAAGGAGGACAATTATGATAAAATATTACACCAGATAAAAAAAGATTTAGAAAATTGGGAAAATTTGCAAATTTCATTTTTAGGGAGGACCACTATGGTCAAAATGAATATATTGCCAAAAATATTATTTCTGTTCCAAGTTATTCCAATAAAATTAGGGAAAACATTCTTTCAAGAATTAAATAAATTGGTCACTAAATTTATATGGCAAAGGAAAAAGCCAGTATTAAATTAACTCTTGCAAGATGTGAAAGATAAAGGGGGATTGGCATTACCAGAGTGGGAAATATACTACCAAGCATCGAGCTTAACTTGGCTAAAAGATTGGATGGATTTGAAAAATACTAGAGTTTTAAGAATAGAAGGACATGACTTGCAAGCAGGGTGGCATGCATTCCTATGGGACAAAAATATAAAATACACAGATACTTTCAAAGACACATAGTTAGGAATGCATTGCTACAGACTTGGGAAAAAATAAAACAAAAACATTATATAAGAATTCCAATGTGGTTATCCCCAGCAGAAGCTCTGAAATACCCAAACCTACTGAATATAAATAAGATAATTAGATACAAGGAATTAGTAAACGAACAGGGAAATCTGAAAACAAAACAAGAATTGGAACAAGATATAGGCAGAAAAATTGATTGGTGGACATTTACACAAATTCAATCTAAATATACAGAGGACAAAAAATTATATGAAATACAAAAAGAGCTGCAAGAATTGGATAAAATTATACATGGAACAGAAATAAAATTAATTAGCTATTTATACAAATACCTATTGAGATATAAAATAGAAGACGCGGTTGTCAAAGACACAATGATTAGATGGGCAAAAATTTTTGGATATAATATAGAATTGGAGAAATGGGAAAAAATACGGGAAATAAACATAAAATTGACTATGTCAGCGGCATTCAAGGAAAACCAGTTGAAGATGTTTTACAGATGGCATCTTCCACCAGCAAAGCTTGCCAAGATGTTCTAGAACAATTCGCCAACATGTTGGAAATGTAAAAAAGTACATGGAACATATTATCATTTATAGTGGACATGCCCAGTTGCGAAAAAATACTGGACTACAATAAGAAGATGGATCGAAGAAATAATAGACCAACCCGTAGACTGAAAACCAGAGATCTTTTTGCTGGGTATTTTAAACAGAAAATATAGTAAAGAAATGCAGTACTTAATCTTAAATATAACAACAGCAGCAAGAATAGCATATGCACAGTTCTGGAAAAATGAGAATATACCATCAGAGGAAGAAGTGATAAGAAAAATCCTGGACTGTGCTGAGATAGACAAATTAACAAAAGAGATAAAAGAAAAGGAAGACACAGTAATATCTAATATGGAACAAGTGGTATGACTGGTTGGAGACTAGAAATAATAGAGGAGAATAAATGTGGAAAGGTCAAAAGTGAAAATGTGTGTATAATAATGTATAATAATAATAATATGTATTATTCTTAATATGAAGTATAGTATGAAGGAAGAAAAATGCAAATAAGAAACAACGGGGCAACAAGGACAAATATTCTAAAGAAGAATAAGGGGGGGAAATGTAAATAATAGAAGATTACCATTACAAAATCGCTGATAAAAAAAGGGGAGGAGTATATACTGTGTGCGTATGTGTGATATGTTTTGTTTTGTCTTGTTTTGTTGGTTTAAAAATAAAAAAATTAAATTTAGAAATTAAAAAAAAGAGGTAGCAACTAAAACCATCCCAAAGAAAAAGAAATGTAAGAAAGCAAAATGGCTGTCTGAGGAAGCTTTGCAAATAGCTGAGGAAAGAAGGGAAGCAAAAGGCAAGGGAGAAAGAGAAAGATATGCCCAATTGAATGCAGAATTCCAGAGAATAACTAGAAGAGATAAGAATGCCCTCTTAAAAGAACAGTGCAAAGAAATAGAAGAAAATAATAGAATAGGGAGAACCAGAGATCTCTTCAAGAAAATTGGAGATGTGAAGGGAACATTTCATGCAAAGATGGGCATGATAAAGGACCAAAATGGCAGGGACCTAACAGAGGCAGAAGAGATTAAGAAGAGGTGGCAAAATTACACAGAAGAACTATACAAGAATGAGCTTAGCATCTCTGATAACCACGATGGGGTGGTCACTGACCTCGAGCCAGATATTCTAGAATGTGAAGTGAAATGAGCCTTAGGAAAGCTGAGCAACAACAAAGCTAGTGGAGGTGACAGTATTCCAGCTGAGCTATTCAAAATCTTAAAAGACGATGCAGTAAAAGTGCTACACTCAATTTGCCAGCAAATTTGGAAAACTCAACAGTGGCCTCAGGATTGGAAAAGGTCAGTTTACATTCCAATTCCAAAGAAAGGCAATGCCAAAGAATGTTCAAACTATCGCACCATTACATTCATTTCACATGCTAGTAAAGTTATGCTTAAAATCCTACTAGCTAGACTCCAGCAGTACATGGATCGAGAACTTCCAGAAGTATAGGCAGGATTTTGAAGAGGCAGAGGAATTAGAGATCAAATTGCCAACATATGCTGGATCATGGAGAAAGCTAGGTAGTTCCAGAAAAACATCTACTTCTGCTTCATTGACTGTGCTAAAGCCTTTGATTGTGTTGATCACAACAAATTGTGGCAAGTTCTTAAAGAGATGGGAGTACCAGACCATCTTATTTGTCTCTTTTTTTAAAAAAAAAAATATTTCCCTTTTTTACGATACAACAAACAAATTTAAAATACATTTTTCCTTAACAGTACTGTGTTATATATCTCATACATATTATTTACAATTATTTATATAAATTATCATACATTTTTATTCCTCTGCTCTAACCTATATGCGGGTCAAGAAGCAACAGTGAGAACTGGACACCGAACTACTGATTGCTTCAAAATTGGGAAAGGAGTCCGGCAAGGCTGTATTCTGTCGCCCTGCCTATTTAACTTATATGCAGAGCACATCATGAGAAAGGCAGGGCTAGATGAATCAAAAGTTGGAATTAAGATTGCTGGGAGAAATATCAACAGCCTAAGATATGCAGATGATACCAATCTAATGGCAGAAAGTGAAGAGGAGCTAAATACCCTCTTGATGCGGGTGAAGAAGGAGAGTGCAAAAGTTGGCTTGAAACTCAACATTAAGAAAACCAAGATCATGGCATCCGGTCCTCTCAATTCTTGGCAAATAGATGAGGAAGAAATGGAGGTAGTGACAGATTTTATCTTCTTGGGCTCCAAGATCATCACAGATGGGGACTGCAGCCAAAAAATTAAAAGATGCTTGATCCTGGGGAGGAAAGCTATGGCAAATCTAGACAGCATATTAAAAAGCAGAGACATCAACAAAAGTACGTATAGTCCAGGCCATAGTTTTCCCTGTTGCAATATATGGCTGTGAAAATTGGACCATAAGAAAGGCTGAGTGCAAAAGAATTGAGGCCTTTGAACTATGGTGCTGGAGAAGACTCCTGCGAGTCCCCTGGACTGCAAGGCGATCAAACCAGTCAGTCCTAAAGGAGATCAACCCTGACGGCTGTTTAGAAGGCCAGATCCTGAAGTTGAAACTCAAGTACTTTGGCCACCTAATGAGAAGGAAGGACTCACTGGAGAAGGGCTTAATGCTGGGAAAGATTGAGGGCAGTAGAAGAAGGGGATGACAGAGAATGAGGTGGCTGGATGGAGTCACTGAAGCAGTAGGCATGAGCTTAAATGGACTCCAGAAGATGGTAGAGGACAATTAGGCCTGGAGGAATGTTGTCCATGGGGTCGCAATGGGTCGGACACAACTTGCAACTAACAACAACAATATTCAGATAGCAACAAAGATCAGAAAGGAAGGAGAAAGATGGGTGAGATTGAGGATGTAAAAGGAAAAAAAATCAGTGACATGACCTTTTTCATTGCAATAAAGTACAAAATAAAGTTACAGCCTCAAATTTTGCTTTACAATTTTTCTAGATAAAAGTCATTTCAATAACAACAAAGTTAATTGTTATAGTCTGAAATCAAAGTTTCATTTTTGTGTGTCTGTTTTGAGGACAAAGTCCCACTTACGTATGAGCCAACAGTGAACTGCAGCTGCCAAGAAATGTAGTCCTAGGTTGCATTAACAGGGATAGTATCAGGATCAGGTAAAGTTTACTACAGCTTTATACTGTTTTTTAAAACAACCCTTGGAATACTGTATTCAGTTTTGGTTACTGCGATACAGAAAAATGTTGAGACTCTAGAAACAATGCAGAGAAAAGCAACAACAAATAGGGGACTGGAGACCAAAATGTTTGACAGTTACAAGAACTGGGTACATCTAGTTTAACAAAAAGAATTAAGTGTGACATGGTAGCAGTCTTCCAATATTTGAGAGGCTGTCACAGAGAAGAGGAGCAGCCTATCTCCCAAAGCATCTGAGGACAAGACAGATGGAAATTTATCAGGGAGAGAAACAACCTAAAAGTAAGGAGAAATTAACAAAAGTAACCAGCGGAATGGCTTGCCTCTAGAAGTAGAGGTTTTTAAGAAGACATTGACAGTCATTTGTCTGGAATGATATGTCATCTTCTGCTTGAGTAAGGCATTGGACTAGAAGAACTGCAAGGTTCCTTCCAATTTTGTTATTCTGTATTCTGAAAATTCAACAAAGGTAGCTCTTAGCAATAGCACAGACTTATATACCAGTTCACTGTGCTTTATAGCCCTCTCTAAGTGGTTTACAGAGTCAACAATCTCAGGCTTCATTTTACCAACCTCAGAAGGTTGGAAGGCAGAGTCAATCTTGAGCCAGTGAGGCTCGAATTGCCAAACTGCTGACAGTCAGCAGTCAGTAAAATTAACTTGCAATACTGCAATTTTTTATAAATTTTTTTATTGTTTTTCCAGTTTTACATTTAAGTATTTAGAAAGCAACGTGGTGATTGGGTAATCAATGGTTCAATAACAAAATCTTTAGTACTTATCTCAGATTACATCATCAAAAATTCCTTCTCTATTTCTCTTAACATTTGCTATATCATGTTTAAGCTAGTAAATTTCTAATTATATCAAACTCGGTTAAACATTTATCAATATATTTTTGCTTATGCATATCCATATCCTGTTTATAAGTTTTCACCTAATTTTTAATTGCAGTATTCCAATTTAATCTTTAATATCCATAGTATTTAAGTTTCGAGTAACCCAAATTTCCTTTATTTCACTACATAGAAATTATAATATCTAAAATACACATATTACTTACTTAAATATATTCTTATTTTATTTCTTAAACATTTTCTATTTCTCATCCTAATACGTCACCACTTATTAATGGAGTATCCTTTATTGTCTCAAGTCCATCCTCTATATTATTTGGGCTAATCAATAATTTAAAGCTATTTCCTAATAGTTAATTTTCATTTCCCTTATAAGTAACTCCTCAGTATTAAGCCAATTAATCCCTTATTTTTTATCATTTTCCAACAATATTTAAGTCTAGCAATCAAATTTCCCTTCATCTCAAAATCTCAACCAGGCAATACTGCATTTTAACCATTGCACCACCACAACTCCTCCCTTCGAACTGAAATGAGATTAAAGTAAAATGTAAAGAAATAATTAGAATTAATTGAATTAGAATTAATTGAAATAAAAAATGTTAAAAGTTTGAATTATAAAATTTAAACTGGATTAAGGAATATTTGGAATATTATTTATTTCAAAGTATTTGAATTTAATTAAACAAATATCTTCATGGGAAAGTAGACTGTTTAACTTTCTTAAGAGGGCTAATTGGTGGATTAGGAAAGAAAATGAGTGTCAACCAAGCAGATCTCAATTTTCCCATAGACTATACAAAGGATGATGTACAAATCTGAAAATAATATTTATTTACCAATACAATTTATATAACTGCCCATTTTACTGATATTATTGTGGCATCTGTAGTATCATTGACTGAATCTATTCAGAGATATTTTATTTTATTTGAAGAGAGAAGGGAAAAAGATTTACAAATACAGAATAAAAGAAAAGATAAATATAAATTTGGAGAATTTGCAATATAAATGAGCAAGACCGAAACAATAATTCAAGAAATGAAAAAAGATTTAGACAATGTGACATTACTGGATTTAAAAGGAAAAAGGATTTTGCCTGAGATGGAGAATAGCTATAGAGCTATCTAGTGAAGAAAGAAAGGATAGTGTAATTGAAGACCTAAAAAAATTTTCAGAATGAGAAAAAAACATGGATGTAGAAGTGAATAAGATACACAGAATTAATAGGGGGAAAAAATGAAAAGTTAAGACCTGTACTAAGAAATACATTGTAAATCTTATCAGGAAGAAGACAAAAAACCAGTTTCTAAAGAAACACCTTAACATTAAGCTAGGGCAGGGGTCAGCAACCTATGGCTCCAGAGCTGCATGTGGCTCTTTCATCCCTCTGCTGTGGCTCCCTGTCCTCCGTCACCGTGTGCGGTCCCACAAACAAAAGAATTTTGTGGGACTAAAAAAACCTTCAATTAATCAATTCCAACTTCTTGCAGAAAAAAAAGCAGTGGCAGCGGGGCGCTCTGTGTGAGGGGGAAGCAGCAGCAGCAGTGCAGCGCTCCATTGGGGTGGTGGGAAGCAGTGGCAGCAAGGTGCTCCATGCGCGGGGGGGGAAGCAGCAGGCTTTTGTGGCTTCCAGTGTTTTCTTTTCTGTGGGAAACAGGTCTAAATGGCTCTTTGAATGTTTAACGTTGCCGACCCCTGAGCTATGGTATCAGAATAAGAGAAAAGAATTTTGATCAGGGATAATAAATCTTTTATAACACATCAGAAACCTTTTGTGAAGTTTTTTGCTGAAAATGAACAGAAATGATTTGATGATTTTTGGATTTGCCTATTGAAAAGGATTAACTATGGGAAGAAGCCACAATGTAATGTAATCATAGAGGATGGAATAATACTAAGTTTGTTTGTAACTGTGCTGAAGATCAAAAGTCATTTTAAAAATATCTTTCCTTTGCCCTTTTAAAATTTTTCTGCACTTTCTCTCTTTTCTTTCTTAATCTCATTTTCTGTATTTTTTCATATTTTTCTTGTGTAAAAATGTCTACATAAATTTGCCCAATTTCCCCCAAAATTCAGTTTTTCATTTATCACCATTTCCTGGAGTGCATTAATGCACAAGATCTAACTACCTTCAGATTTCTTATATCATTTTTTTTGCTTAATTTCAGAAATTTCTGTTTATTAATTCATGCTATTCACATTTACTCCTCTTACACAGTAATAGTCTTTCATATGCTCTGATCATCAAGAAGCATAGATAATGATCACTGATGTTGCTGTGGTTAGTATGATACTTTTAATGAGATAAAAAATAGACTAGGTCACTAATTGAGTCAGTATTTAGATGTCAATTGAGTGAATATTTAGACCAGAATGTCAATGAACACCTACTTATCACACTATTGTACACAAGTTAGGATTTCTAAACTAGAGATGATCTTGCAAGCTAGCATATTGTTGCTTGCATCTTTTCAACAAGGAAATATATGGAAAACTAATATACATTTGGAGACTGCTGAATCATATGTAGAAATAATTTCATTAATGTTTTAGTGTACTGTATATTCATCCCTACAACTTTCTGACATAGGTCAAGCAGAAAGCAATCTACGTAAAGGCACACAGTGAGGTTTTGGATATGGAAGGGATTTCAATTCACCTATCTATATATGCCAGCCAATCTCATGGAATCAGGGTCATATGAAACACCTCTTTTTTTCTATTTTAGGGCCAAATTGCTTTGCTGAAACCATGGTTATTCCAGCAGGTCGAGAAGTGAAGACAGATGAATGTACTATATGCCACTGTACTTACGAAGAAATTACTTGGAGAATTGAACGACAAGCTATGTGTACCAGACACGAATGCAAGCAAATTCAGATCTATTAATCTAGGGACTCAGGATACTTTTATAAAATATTTAAATCCACCAGATGATTTGGTAAAAAGCAGTCAACTTCAAAGAACATTTTGTTGAAGATTAAGTAGGCAGCAAATATTTTGTTTTTGACAGGAAAAAATATATGTCAACATTTGCACTTAAAATAGCTATGTCATTGTGTTATATTTCCAAGTGAGTACTTTACAATAGACTCACAGATTATATTATTTCTATAGTTCCATTAGTTTAAATTTAATGTTTTATATAGATGCTAATTAAAGTAACATTAATGGTTGACTGTCTTCTTGCATATCTGACCATGCATAAAATAATGTTTGTTATATTATATAGATTATTTTTATGAAGAAATAACAATAGGCTTAGAAAAGGTAAAAAATAGATAATATTATAACCACTTAAATTTGCAAAGAGTTGTTATTGACTTTAGTAATTTTAATTTGCACAGAAATATGCACACAACATGTGCCAATATTTCTTTACTGTTGACATACACTGGCATGAATATACAGTAATCTGAGAGTAAGTGGGCTACTTCATAATCTGCTGCATAATTTTTATATTCTGTTATAAGAAAATTAGTCTCCCATCAGTAGGCTGGAAATATAAGTTGTGAATTTTCTGTGGTTGAGCATTTAATGCATATGAATAAATCATATAATTTATGTTTATTCTATTTTAACTTAGTTGAAATTACTTTTCCTGATAGGCAAATAATATCTGACAAAACATTGTAAAGTACATAACACATTGCATTCCTACTAATATATAATAGTGATAACAATAGCACTTAGACTTATATACTGCTTCACAGTGTTTTACAGAACTCTTTAAGTGGTTTACAGAGTCAGCATATTGCCCCCAACAATCTGGGCCTTCATTTTATTGACCTCGGAAGGATGGAAGGCTGAGTCAACCTTGAGCCAGTGAGAATCAAACTGCTGAACTGCTGGCAGCCAACAGTCAGCAGAATTATCCTACAATACTGCATTCTAACCACTGCGCCACCATGGCTCTTTATAATTTATTTGTGAAAAGACAGATTGTCAATCATGTTCAAGCCAAGTGCTTTCATGACATCATTTTCAAGAATCCAAGACACAGAACAAAAAAAATTACAGTTCTTATGTTAGAAAATTACTAAATGCTAGGAAATCCTGGCAACTCTTGCTGTAAAAAAATGGCCTTTTTAAAATAAATCCCAATTAAGAAGAATTTTTAAGCATTTAATTAATTTAGGCATTTTTTCCAAATATCTCAAAATAATTTACTGTTATTAAAAAACAGTTAAACTTTTAAAGATTAGTATTTCTTTTCAATTTAAAGGCTAAAGAATTGATATAATTCTAGTGAGAAATAGCATTTTTCAAATATACCTCAGCTCTTGACAAAGAAGTGGAAAAGATTTTTTTTGTTTGCTTATTAATTAGCTTCCTCATAATTGTTAGTTTCATAAATAAATTTACATTCATCATTTTGAATATTTTTGAAAATACTAAGTTGTTTATTTTTATTTTTATGATGAAAGAATGATAAAATTTTTGAAACATCTTACAAATTCCAACACTGTGTTAAAAGAATGCAATAATAGCAACAGATAATTTTTATATTACCTTCCTGAGGGGAGAATCATCTTAAATTCAACATTTTCTTCCTCTTAAGTAAATATAAGATTATTGGCATAGTCAATTTACAGGATTTGGTCATTTTCACTAGAAGACACAACTAATATAATATTGATCCAATATCAACTCCCTTATATAATAATAACAGAATATCAGAGTTATTCTTGGACCTTGGAGGTCTTCTAGTCCACCCCCTGCTCAAGAAAGAGACCCTATACCAGGGGTAGGCAACCTTGGCTTTTTTATGACTCGTAGACTTCAACTCCCAGAATTCTTGAGCCAGCATTCCAGACATGGGGCTATCCAGTCTTTTCTTAATTAAAAACTTCCAATGATAGACCACCCACAAATTCTAAAGGCAGCCTATTTCGTTGGTTAACTGTTCTCACTGTTAAGAAATTTCTTCTTAGTTCTGGATTGCTTCTCTCCTTGATTAGTTTCCATACATTGTTTCTTGTCTTTCCTTCTGGTGCTTTGGAAAATAGGTTGACCCTTTCTTCTTTGTGGCAGCCCTCAAATATTAGAACACTGCTTTCATGTCACCCCTAGTCCTTTTTGCTGGACTAGAAATACCCAATTCCTGCAACTGTTCTTCATATGTTTTAGCCTCCAGTCCCCTAATCATCTTTGTTGCTCTTACCTGCACTCTTTCCAGAGTCTCAACATCTTTTTTATAATATGGTGACCAAAACTGAATGCAGTATTCCAAGTGTGAATACTAAGGCTTTATAAAGTAGTACTAATAGTTCACGTCATCTTGATTTACTCTATTAATGCAGGATTGTATTGGCTTTTTTGGCTGCCGCCACATAGTGCTGGTTCATATTTAAGTGATTGCCCACTAGCACTCCAAGATCCCTCTCACAGTTACTGGTATTAAGCCAGGTTTCATCTAATCTGCACTTGCACATTTGTTTTTTCTTGCCTAAGTGTAAAGCCTTTTCTCTACATTGTATTTTATTTTGTTAGATACAGCCCAATATTCAAGTCTGTCAAGATCCATCTGGATATTATCTTCTAGAGTGTGGCTATTCCTACCAGTTTAATGTCATTTGCAAATTTGATGAGTTTAGAAGATAAATAGATAGATAGATAGATAGATAGATAGATAGATAGATAGATAGATAGATCAATTCTGTTTATCTTTTAAGTAAACTTTTTAGATGACAACTTACAAAACAGAAGAAAATGAGGCATTGCTTCACCCTTCTCTTCTGATTTTTCACTTCCCTGATGAAGAAAAAATATTAATAAGTATCTGTGATAGACTAAGCATTGCCCAGTCAACTGCATTACTACTGCAGATGTGGACAAAATCCATTTTAATATTCATCCATTAAAAAAAACCCCTCTGCTAAAATCTAGCAAAATTGACATCTTGACCTAGAACTTATATTTTGAGAGGAGAGATTTTCTCAGCTTACTTCTGCTAGTATACCCTGAATAATGCCTGATTCCTATGGATTTCAGAGTCTGTTTGGCACCTTTTCTAACCAGGAGCCAAGGAGCACTTAGTTGAGCTCTTTTCACACATTTACAGAGGTTCTCCTTACCCAAGCAGAGTTTTGCTCTGCTCTTTGAATGCTTTCTTGACTTCAAGTTATACCTTCCCTCATCTCTGGTTCCAGAGAAGTCCAACTTTGCTTCTACTATAGTTCTGCACAAGCTTTCTGCTTCTGAAAACTAGCTTACCAAAATCATTTGTTTGGTTCCAGTGTCCAACTTGCTTAATCTTTCAACAGCATTTCTTTCTTTCTCTTTTTTGTCCTCTTCTAGATTAATTACTTAGGTGATACTTTCATATATCACCTTCCCTTTCTCTTTTTTTGTCTCCAGACAAATCAGGGTTTTCCCCCCCCCCCTATGAGGAAGGTGGGGCTGAGAAGAACTTGCTGGGTATCTCCAAGCAAGTTTCTTCTTCCCATTCCCTCATCTCAAGGATTGTGTTTTATAGTTGATATGTACTTTCCTGCCCATCTGCTGAAATATGGAATAAGGATAGGCTGCCTAGTTCAATATTGGACAGAAAAGCACTACTGTGTCGTGCCTATCTGAGGGAATGGGAGGCTGTCTATTCATTAGAGACTTTATAACATGAATGTTCTCTAAGATTACTACATTGCAATCTGTCTGAAAACAATCCTTTTGTGCCTAGAACAAAGATTTCAGGAAAGTATACTGTACTGTATATTGATGAAGGCTTTCACGGTTATGAGCTTCCAAGCTAAGAGCCACAGTCTAATTTTTGGATATTCTGATGTTTCACCAGCAACTATGACTGGCATCTTCAAAGGTGAAAATTGTTTGCTTTATAGTGTGCTGCTTGGTAGTTCAAAGGCCTCTTAGTACCTATGCTCATCACCATTATATTCAAGGAAGGTTGGAGCTGTCATGCCACGATATGTTACTCTCACAGACTGAATCTCAAAGTTAAGCATACATTTGCTTTTTACTGCTAACTTTTTAGATGGAACAACATCATAATACAGATACTAAATGCAATTTCATTATTAATATCTTCATATAAATCTACATATCTACATATAAATATCAGGAATTGCTCTGGATCTCAAACCTCATTAATAAACTAGAAGAATAAACTTAAAGAAATCATTAAGAAAGAATGTGAAGAAGAGACTGCCAAAAATAGGGGAGGGGGGGGAACTAAAGGAAAGCAAACTGTATGTCAAAACAAACTGTGGATATTGCCAAGAAGAGGAAAAAAAAGCCAAAGGCAGGAAAGACAAAATCTCAGAAAGGAACTTAAGAGTTCCTTAAGAGTTTCAGGGCTGTTAGAAGTGACAAAAGTAGAATTAGAGCAATATCTGCAAATACACTGAGATAGAAAAGCACAAAGAAACCTTTTCAAAGGATTTCTGAAGTCAAAATGAAGATCCAATCATGGGCTACCATGCTAAATGACACTAGTGGAAAGATTTGTGGGGGGTATTCATAACAATTTAGCATTGCTGGAAAATTGATCAAAAATATGAAAACTGCAATTCAGTCTTTTTAAACGTAAGATCATGCACTTAAGGAAAAAGAAACATCTGTCAGAATACAGTATTGGGACTACAGGTTTAGACAGTACAACAGAAAAAAAGGATTTAGGTAAACACTCACAGCAGATAAATGCAAAGTGAGAAAATAGTGTGGCCAGGCAGCTATGAAAAACAAACAAAATTCTGGGATGAATCACTAGAGGGATAACCAGCAAGAAAAAGGAGATCCTAATCCTGCTCTATAGGGCTTCAGTCAGATTCCATTTGGAATATTGTATCCAATTCTGGAGACCTCACTTAAAAAAAGATATTGATAAGATTGAGTGAGTCCTGAGATGGGCAACCAAAATAGTGGAAAATCTGACAGACAAAACATCAGGTCAGAGGAACTGAATATGTGCAGGACACAGAAGGGAAAGGGTAACATGACTGAAAACTTTAAATATATTAAGAGTGTGAATAAGATTTTAGAAGGTAGTATTTTCAATATTAAGCGAAAGTCAAGAACATGAGGGCATAACTTCAAACTGACAGATGGGAAATTCAAAAGCAATGTTAGAACTATTAAATCAAGAAAGAGTAGTGGAAATTTGGAACCAACTTCCAATGGAGATAGTGAGTTAATCATCAGTAGCTTGAGTTTAAACATGCTTAGGATAAACACATGTCCATCTTCTGACAATTTTTAAAAAGAACATGTGAAGGACAGTGAAAAAGATATACTGAAGTCAATATACCAACAAAGTTTACTGAATACTGGAGAGACAAAATGGCCTACAAGAAGGACTAAATGAAGAGCAGAAAAGAGGCATGGGGAAGGTAAATTATTACATAGCCACATATTTAAAAAATAACAGGTGAAGCAAATACTAACAAGACCTGGCAATATCTAAGCAGGAAAGTTGAAGACAGAGACAGAAGGGTTAATTCTGGCTATACAAAACCAAACCTTAAGAATAAATGCATGCAAAGCTAGCATTCAGAAGACAGCAACAGATAGCAAATGTCACCTCTGCAAGCAGCTGAAAATACAGTGGATCATCTGGTTAGCTGCTGCAAGACGATTGCACAGACTAACTACAAACAACAGAATGACAAAGTAGCAATAATACTTCATTAGAAGATCTGTAAGAATGGTAAGACTATAAAATAGAGGAAAAAAAATAGAAAATATAGAATAGAGCTGGAAGAGACCTTAGAGGCCTTCTAGTCCAGCCCCCTGCTCAAGTAAGAGAACCTATACCATTTCAGAAAGTGACTGTCTTGTTTCTTCTTAAAAACTCCAGAGATGGAGCACCCATGATGTCTGAAGGAAGCTGTTTCACTGGTTAATTGTCCTCACTGTTAGGTTGCTTCTCTCTTTGACCAGTTTCCAACCATTGTTTCTTGTTGTGCCTTCTGGTGCTTTGGAGAATAATTTGACACCCTCTTCTTTCTGGCAGCCCCTCAAATACTGGAATACTGTTATCATGTCACCCCTATTGCTTTTCTTTAGACTAACCAACCACAATTACTGCAGCCGTTCTTCATATGTTTTAGTCTCCAGGCTTCCAATCATCTTAGTTGCTCTTCTTTGAATTTTTTCCAAAATCTCAACATTTTTTTTGTAGTATGATGACCAAAATTGGTTGCAGTATTCCAGGTGTGGTCTTACTATGGTTTTATAAAGCAGTACTAATACCTCACATGATCTTGATTCTACGCCTCTGTTTATACAACCCAGGATTGTATTAGCTTTTTTGGCTGCTGCTGCACACTGCTGGTTCATGGTTAAGTGATCGTCCACTAGGACTCCAAGGTCCCTCTCACAGTTACTGTTTTTAAGCCAGGTCTTGCCCAATCTGTACGTGTACCTTTGATTTTTCTTACCTAAATGTAAAACTTTGCTTTTTTCCACATTGAAATTCATTTTGTTGGATAGGGCCCATTGTTCAAATTTGTCAAGATCTTTTTGGATACTGAGTTTGCTACTCCTGCCAATTTGTTGTCATCTGCAAATTTCATGAGTTCCCCTTCAATTCCCTCATCTAAGTCATTGATGAAGATATTGAAGAATACTGGGCCTAAGACGGAACCTTGTGGTACCCCAGTGGTTATTTCTCTCCATGTGGATGTAGTGCCATTGAGGACTACTCGTTGAGGACGGTTTTCCAGCCAGCTATAGATCCATTTGGTGGTGATGTTGTCAAATGCCTTACTGAAGTCTAAATATACTACGTTCACAGTATTTTGCTGGTCTATTAGTTTAGTCTCTTTGTCAAAGAATGAGATAAGATTGGTTTGGCATGATCTGTTTTTAACAAACCCATGCTGGCTACTAGTTATAACTTTGTTTGCCTCTAGTTCGCAGATCTGTTTTTTATTATCTTATTAGCTTTTTTGGCTGCTGCTGCACACTGCTGGCTCATATTCAAGTGATCATCCACTAGGACTCCAAGATCCCTCTCACAGTTACTGTTTTTGAACCAGGTCTCACCTAATCTGTACCTTTGATTTTTCCTGCCTAAATATAAAACTTTGCTTTTCTCCACATTAAAGTTCATTTTGTTGGATAGGGCCCATTGTTCAAGTTTGTCAAGATCTTTTTGGATACTGAGCTTGTCTTCTGGGGTGTTGGCTATTCCTGCCAGTATAGTGTCATCTGCAAATTTGATGAGTTCCTCCTCTATTCCCTCATCTAAGTCATTTATAAAGATATTGAAGAGTACTAGGCCTAAGACAGAACCTTGTGGTACCCCACTGCTTGCTTCTCTCCATGTGGATGTAGTACTATTGAGGACTACTTGTTGAGTACTGTTTGTCAGCTAGCTACAAATCCATCTAGTGGATTTCTAGCTTACTCTTCCTCTTTCTAGCTTACCAAGAAGTAGATTGTGGTCCACTTTGTCAAATGCCTTACTGAAATGTAAGTATACTACATCAATGGCATTTCGCTGGTCTACTAATTTGGTCACTTTATCCAAAAATGAAATAAGATTGGTTTGGCATGATCTGTTTTTAATAAACCCGTGCTGGCTACTAGTTATAGCTTTATTTGCTTCTAGTTATTTGCAGATCTATTTTTTGATTATCTTTTCTGGGATCTTCCCAGGTATTGATGTTAGACTGAAGGGTCTGTAGTTTCCTGGGTTTGTTTGTTTCTTTTCTTGAACATGGGAACCCCGTCAGCCTTTTTCCAATCCTCAGGTACTTCCCCGCACTTCAGGATTTGCTTGCTTTAATTTTTGTTTCTAGTTTGTCTTTTGCAGTAGTTTTTCTGGTATGTTAGCTATAATTTGTTTTTGTATGAAGACTGATGCAAAGAGTGAGTTAAACAGCTCTGTTTTCTCC
This sequence comes from Crotalus tigris, assembly GCF_016545835.1. Classification (NCBI taxonomy): domain Eukaryota; kingdom Metazoa; phylum Chordata; class Lepidosauria; order Squamata; family Viperidae; genus Crotalus; species Crotalus tigris. The sequence continues at coordinate 190,112 of NW_024100078.1, forward strand.
CTACTGCCTGTTATTTCCTTGCCATCTTCTCTCTTTAGTGGACCTACAGTTTCCTTGACTTTTTTCTTGTTATTAATCTGTTGAAAAAAACTTTTTTTATTGTCCTTGATTTCTGTTGCAAGTCTTTGTTCATTCTGAGTCTTTGCTTTCTGACATTATCTTTGCATGTTCTGGCTGTCTGCTGATAATCAGCCTTAGTTATGTGTCCCTCTTTCCATTTTTTTGTACTTGTCCTTTTTGACTTTCAGTTTCTCTGAAAGATCTTTGTGCAGCCATGCTGATTTCTTCTTGAATTTCTTTTTTTCCTTTTTCAGTGGTATTGTGCTGGACTGGGCTTTTATGATTGCATTTTTCAAAGTTTCCCATGCTTCTTGAGTTGTTTTCCCCTTTAGGATTTTCATCCATGGAATCTTTCCTAGGTTCTCTCTGAAGTTGTTAAAATCAGCTCCTTTGAAGTTTAAGACACTGGTTGGATTATTTTTTATTGCTTGTGTATGCATTATATTGAATTCCAGTATGACATGGCCACTTTCACCCAGGGTTCTAGTAACTTCAACTCCCTTTATCACTTCTTCCCTATTAGGAAGAATTAGGTCCAGTATAGCTTTACTTCTACTTCCGTCCTCCACCTTTTGGATGACAAAGTTGTTGGCTAGGTTGGTTAGGAATCTGTTTAATCTCCTACTTGCTGCAGTTTATCTCCCAGTTGATATCTGGATAGTTGAAGTCTCCCATTACTACTGTGGTATGCTTATTACATACATTTGTTAACTGGTTGGCAAAGAGTCCATCTTTTCTTCTGATTAGTTGGGTGGCCTGTAATACATACCTATGGCAATGCCACTTTTCCCCCTCTTATATTGACCCACATACAATCTAAAGTGCTGTGAGACATTAGAATTCTAATACACTGGCACCTCCCACATAACATGCCAGACTTAACAACTATTGATCAGAAAGAGAAAAAAGTCTGGATAAAAGACATGGGCAGTACCTGGAGACAGCAGAACAGAAGAGAAGGAACTGGAGAAGATAACAAAATATAAATACCTGTAAGTAGAAATAGAATGACTGTGGCAAAAGAAAGCAAAGGTGCTACTGATTATAATAATAAATTTAGATGCAATCCCAAAACAACTGGAACACCATTTGAACACTATCAGCATTTACAAATTCACCATCAGTCAATTGTAAAAGCCAGCTTTACTTGAAACAGCTTACATCCTATAATGATACCACAAAACATCAACAGCTACCTATCCCAGGTCCTTGGAAAGGACTCAATAGGTGGATAAAAATGCCAAATCCAGTCTGAACATTTAGCTAATGTAAGTAAGGCCAATATTTTTGCCAACTTTTGTAATGGAATTGTTGAGGCTTAAGAATCAAAATGGGTGACAAATACAGAAGCTTAAAAGTCTCATAGGCTCATAAATCCCTCCAAATAAGAAAATAGATCAATATTTAATTAGTTATGGTCTCTTAAGTCAGGGAATAGATGATTTAAGACAGGGATGTCAAACTCAATTTTATTAAGGGCCACATCAGCATTGCGATTGCCCTTGGGGGGCCGGGTAGGTGTGGCCTACTGGGTGGGCATGGCCAGCTCTCCATCAATCACATCAAGGGGGCTGGGCAGGAGTGGGACAGATGTGAGGGTCTCTGGCAGAAGGGGGTAGGATCAGGGCAAGTGCCAAGTCATGGTCCACTGGAGGAGCCTCACTGTGAGGAGAGCACCCCGCTGCCTGCCGAAACTGGGCAGGCTGGGAGCTGGGCAGTGTCGCGCTTCTTTTTGGATTTGCGCCATCTGCTCAGCCTCGGTGCTGTGAGGAGAGCGCCTTGCTGCCTGCCAAAATCCCTCCCCCGGAGCCCATCAAGCCAGATATGTGAAGTAGGTGAGGGCCATTTGCTGGCCACTTCCGTGTGATGGTGCATTTCATCATTCCTCACAAAGGGTGACACCTCCCCAGCATGCACCCAGGGGGCGGGGGCGATGTGGCCGGGACTGGTTCCTCACTGTTTCCAGATGGCCTTGTGGAGCTAAGACTGAATGCGTTTCAGCATAGATGGCCACCACAAAATTATACATTGGCTCCCAGTTGGCTTCGTGGATCACATGAAACCACTTCGCGGGCCACATCCAGCCCCCGGGCCTTGTGTTTGACATGTCTGCTTTAAGGTATTACAAGATTTAAGGTGCCTTTTTAGTCATTAAATCTTCTCAGAACTCAAAATGGAACAACAAAATAGCAAACATATTTACCTTGCTCACCGCTGGAATATTTGGGAGAGTCAGGAGATTGCAAAAAAATAATAATGATCTGTTATGGACCACAAATTACCTACCCCTGTCATGGTTCTGGTAGATGAGACCATTTAAAATAACTTCAAGGAAAGCATTTCTTCCTTAAAAAATATTTTTATTTGGCTACAACATAATGGCACGTACAAGGGTGAACCCAAGACTAAATTCCCCTCCCCTTGGTTACAAAGTTGCAAGTTTCATTTCCCACCCCAAATTGCTGTTGTAAATCACATTCACCAATTGTTTTAAAATGCGGGCACTCCTCCCAGCTGCTACAGCCTGCCAAAATGTTATCAGCAATGACCTTGGTTCCCATACATGTGAAATGTTTTGGCTAACTGAAAACTACACAACCCCTCTCCTTCTAACTAAATATGTGACAATGAAGACAAAATGAAAATGGCTTCATTTCAGTTTGTCACAGCATTGACAACCCCTTTTTAACAGGGAAAAAAGTCCTCAAGAGTTGTTGCTTCAATTTCTGGATTACTTCTGTAACAGTATAGTGATTATACCCAGTTCATGAAGCTAAAATCTATTGTATGGGAAAAATTGATGTATTAACTACATTTTAAGATTAAAGCAAACTTAATGGATTTAAAATAAATAAATAAAACAAGCTTCCACTGAATTACAGGAAAAGAAAATTCAGGCTTTTCATATAAAAATTGCTTTTCTCAACCACTGATTTTTTTTTAATACTGAAGGAATATTGTCTTATTCTCACAAAATGCTGATCCACTAATTTATATATAATAATTATGGTCAATTCTATGTACTCATCTTTTAGAAGGCTTTATTTAGCCCATAGGACATTACCTACTATCCCATACTATCACTTTACCTACTATCCCATACTATCACTTCTTCCTGTGACATTTCCATATTTCAGCAGCCTCATGATGTTCAGAGTCCCTCCCTTCTGAGTTCCAGCCTCTCTAGTTGCCAGCCAAAATATTGCCTTCAGCCATTCAAGGCAGAAAGAATAACAAACATTAGCCCCCATCCCTTGTGATTTCTTTCTACAAGCAAAAGTAGAATTTAACATTAAGGACGTATCCAAAAGGCAGGATGAGTTGGGATTTCACACTAGTGGGAAATAACCAGTTCTATAATTTTAAGAATGGCTTTGTACATTGTACAATATAGTGCTGGCCTGAAATTAAAACTATGACAGGAGTCCTGGGAGTTGAACACACTGTGCTTTCAAACTAAGCACAGGATTTCAGTTATTCGTCTTTTTTTCTTGAGAATTTTGGGGGAAAGTTTATAGCATCCTTTATTTAAGACAGTATTCCAAAGACTAACAGTAGATATGTTAAAAAAGTGCTTTTTGCTATATATATTGTACATATGACTAAAACTCATATTAAGAATTTGGAAGCTTAAATTTGTAGTAAGTAAATAAATATATATCTACAGCAATCCTCACTTACCAACCACTTCGTCAGTGACCATTCAAAGTTACAATGGTACGAAAAAAGGAAACTTACAACCAGTTTTCAAAGTTGTATCCATTGCAGAATTCCTAGAGTCACATGATTATCATTTCACAGACAGCCTTTGATAAGCAAAATAATGGGGAATTAGGCAAGAAGTCACTATTCACAGTCATGTGACATTGTACTTAATGGCCCACAGTGATTTGTTTAATGACTAATCCGGGGGTTCTCAACTTTTTTAATGCCGCGACCCCAACCGGTTGTAAGTCAAGGACTACCCAACCAATCGTAAGTTGAGGACTACCCAACCGGTCATAAGTCGAGGACTTTCCCTGCCCGGGAGCGCCGTGCATGTGTGGTGCTGCCCCCTGCGCTGGCAGAAGCGTAGCTGGCAAGGGGCAGCGATGGTGCAGGGCGACCACCGGCTGGGCCACCAGCTGGCCCAGCTCAAGGGAGGTAAGGCACCCATCGGGCCCCATGCACGCCAGCAACCCTCCCTGTGCCCGCCGGCCTCCCACCTCCCACCCCTGGCCCTCTTTTACTTACATTTTAGTAGTTGCTCAGCAGGGAGGGGTGGAAGCTTCCAGACAGCTCGCCTTCGCTGCAGACAACTTGCAGCACCGTTTGCAGACTGGGGCTTTTGGCGGGCTCAGCAGGGCAGAGACAGCCTGGACAATTCTTATTGGCTTTTGAAAGCCAATAGAATTAGACTCTATTCAAGACAGTCTATTCTATTGGCTTTCAAAAGCCAATAGAATAAAAGGGAGTAGCACAGTTAAGGAAAAGTGGAAATAAATGGCAGACTGCGTTGTTTGGCGACCCCCGTGAAATGGGGTCGCGACCCACAGGTTGAGAACCGCTGGACTAATCAGAACTAATCATGACCTAACACAGGGGTGTCAAACTGCCAGGCTGCGGGCTGGAAGCATCAACCGGAAGCCGCACCTACTCCATTGCCAACAATGGCAAAACTGTTCCAATATATCTCGCGATGTCACGTGATGTCGTGAGTTTGACATGTCTGACCTAACATGTTCACATGATGTTCACCTAATTAAACAACCCACCACTTAGCAATTGAGTTGTTACTCCCAATTGTGGTTGGCCAGGACTAACCTTATTTCCATTCAACCTTATAAACAGCACGTCAATGCTGCTAACATTGGATGTTCTTGCTTTGACAATGATGGAGATGCAGCCTTTTTCTTTCTGTTGTTTTATTCTTAGAGTTAGATGATGATGGGGGAGGGGGAGGAATGCGATGGGAGTTAGTTAGACATTCAATATTGTAACAAGAGCTGATAAAAGGATGGCAGGAGAGGAAACTGGGCAGGAAGCCAGCATTTCAAACTAATTGGAGAATGTGATTTATGACTGTTAGTTGTAGGAGGGAATTGTGCTTTGATCTATGTGCTGAAGGGAGGGGAAGCCAGATTTTGGCTTCAGCTTTATATGTACCGAAGCTATGCTGCTCGATTAAAGATTCTTTAAGGTAAACAATGCCTCAAAGTTCTTTGAAGACTTTCATCTTTCGGAACCATGACGTTAAGCCAAAATCTTTCCAAACTTTCTAGGGGTCCTGTGCCCCAGTCGCTGTCCCCAGACTTGAGGATAGCTGACAAAGATTCAGAAGAAGATTTCCTCATGGAGAAAAGAAAATTGCTTGAAGCCAACAACTTGGCAGCAGATGGGGGGGGGAATGACAACAAACAAGCAGAGGGAGGAAGAGCTTTTGCAGGACTCCCAGTTGGAGGCAAAACCCTAGCAGCTAGGAGAGCTGATCTGGTCATCAGGTTGGAACCAGCCCAGTGGAGACTCCAGATGCCTCAAGGCTGCCTTGCCACCCACAAAGACTTCAAAAGCAGACTGGTGGAGAGCTACCAGGATGTCTGTCACTGAAGGCTCAGGTGAGTGGGAATGCCTGCCTGCAGATTGTAGCCAACCAGTGGAGAGATTTGAAGCAGATATCAACTCCTGCCAAGAGAAGCCTCCAGCCCTTCCTTTGCAGATCAGACAGCCTTCCAGCTCCTGGAACCCCCGCCAAGGCCTCCAACCCCAGAGAGAGAGAGAACCCCAGTCTGAGGCCCCTGCAGCAGTGGGGAATTTGGCAGCCCCCACAGGTAGATGGTCAGCAACCTCTGAGTTTGCAGCAGCTAATAGAAGCCTTGCAACAGTTTGAGGTGGTGCAGAAGCCAGGAGATCAGCAGCTGGTGGGAGGACGACCACAGCAAGGAGGTTTGTCACTGCCCCCTAATATACAACAGCCCCTGAAAGTGCCACCCCTGGGAATGCAGCAGCAGCCATGGTGGGGGCCCCAGCAGCAACTGGGGGGGGGTTCCAACAACCATAGTGGAGAGCACAGCAGTCAATGATTGCTCCATCTTTTAGAGCAACCTTTAATGGGGACCCAGAGAAACTGATTTTTTTCCTCAACCAAGTGCATTTTCATTTGAACTGCTGGGCCTATCTCTACCTGGACCCAGCCACTATGGTTGATGTGATTGCATCCAGCTTAGAGGGAAAGGCATCCAAATGGCTGAACAACTTATATAATGAGCAAGCCCCCAAATTGAAGGACCCCCACCTCTTTTTCCTAGACTGAGAGAAAGATTTGAAGACCCATCCATTGCCCTCAAAGCAGAAGAACAAATCCATAAAATAAAACAAGCCAGCAGCCCTGCCCTGGAGTATGTACAAGAGTTTTGCAAGATAGCTGGTTGAATAGATGACCTGAGCGATCCATAGTCCATCATTTCAGGGAAGTTTTGGATGATCACTTCTCTCAGGCATGCATCTATCGAGCAGTACCTGATCAGCTGCAAGAATGGTACCAGGCAGCGGTAAGACTAGACATTGAGCTCGCCTGCTATAATAAGTCTCCCCCACCTGAAGCCGAGCCGAAGCTAGAGCAACCCAAACAACAACCACCACTACCACCCCGAAAACTTCCAATCGCTGTGACTGCTGAAGGACCCAGGCCACCTGCAGGCCCGCCAATCAAGTGCTTCCAATGCAGACAGCGGGGACATCGGGCAGAAAATTGCCCAGTCCCCTACCCCTAACAGCAGAATAGACCAGGACCAGCAGCGAGAAAAAATCTGCCCAGCCTCCAACAAGAGAGAAATCCAACTGGATCATACAGGAACCAGTTGCCCAAGTCACATCCTCCACACAGGAGGACACCAGAACTAAGACTGGATCCACCCCCGTTCTACCCTCTTTCGACAGCTACGATGAAGGAGAGGACAACCCGATGGTGAGTCGACACATCCCATTTTTCTCATTGCCAGCCAAACTCATCATCCCTAAGTTGGGAGCCCAGGCAGACTTGAAAGTGCTAGTCAATTCTGGATGCTCCCAGTGCATCATTAGTTTGCCATTTGCATGAAAATGGGCATATGAGCAAAGCTGCTCTCCAAATGTGAGGTTTGAACAAGCTGATGGCTCCCTGATGGGAGGAACTTTAATCACTCAATTAACTAAGTCCCTGTGTTTAGAAATAGGAGAGCACTGGAAGTTCATTTGTTTCCTGGTGGCTCCAAAAAAGACTGAGGCTGTGATCCTAGGATTAGCCTGGTTGGACAAATGGAAGCCATTTATCTGGTGGGAGAATGAGAACTGTGAGGAAGAAGCCCCCTATAGGGACCAAGCCCCCTATTGATTCAACAGCCATTACAGGAAACTTTAGCCCACACAATGAGCGAGCGCATGTGGCTGCCTCACTGCCACCAGGTGAGCCACTCATCCCCAGTGAGTACCGGGACCTGGTGGAGACATTTAGTGAAAAAGAATGTGAACACCCTGGCTCCCCATTGACCCAATGAGTGTTCCAATGAACTGTTGCCAGGAGCCAAACTCCTACGACTGAGAATGTACGCCATGTCCCCCCTCGAAATGAAGGAGATGCAGCAATACATGGACAAAAACCTAGAGGGGGTTCATTGAATGTGCCAAGTCTACTGTGGGAGCCCCTGTGTTGTTTAAAGAATGCCAAGCTTTATGTCAAACTGTCAAAATGTGAATTTTACCAGACCCAATTAGATTATCTTGGCTATAGAATTTCCAACAAGGTCATTGAAATGGACCCAGCCAAAGTGAAAGCTGTAATTGAATGGCAGTCCCCAAAGACTCGCAAACAGCTCCAGAGCTTCCTGGGCTTTGCCAACTTCTACCGTCAATTTATCCCCTCCTTTGCTGAGATTGCCCTAACTCTTACAGAACCACTCAAAACAGGCAAAGGAGGAGGGAAACCATGAATGGGCCAACCACTAGCATGGACTATGGGCTATCAAACCACTTTTGAGAATCTAAAAAGACCATTTGCTGTTGAGCTGGTTCTAAAGCACACCTGACCAGGGGAGCCCTTTGTAATTCAAGCTGATGCCAGTGACATAGCCGTAGGAGCTGTATTACTTCAAAAGAATCAAAATGGGGCTTTGCAATCCTGTGCCTACACCTCAAAAAATTTACTGAGAGTGAAAGGAGGTGTGCGGTCTGGGAAAAGGAGGTCTTTGCAATCAGGTGGGCTCTATTAAACTGGAGAAACTATCTATAAAGGAGCAAGATGTCTTGAAGTATGGATAGATCACAAAAATCTAGAAGCACTAAAAACTCCCTGCAAATTGTCCCCAAAACAGATGCGTTGGGCACAATACTTCAATCATTTTAACTTCACTCTAAAGTACATTCCGGGAGCAAAAATCTTCCTAGCTGATGCTCTATCCAGGCTGCCCCAGTACAAAAGCCAGCATGAAAAGATGAATGAGGCGATTATCTCCAATCCACAAACAAGTGCTCAACTCACGCCTCGCAGGGCCCCTAATCCTGATGACCATGGGGCAAAGAAAATAAAACAAGAGCTCCTCACCGATCAATGGTTCAAGGACAATCAAACCTCCCTAACATGCAGGGATGGTTTGGCTTGGAAGGGGGGGAAAAGGTACTTGCCAGAAGCCCTCCGTCTTAATGCTCTCAAACGCAGCCATGATGTAAAACAGGCTGGACACTTTGGATATTTAAAAACTCTACATATCATCAGCCGGCAGTTCTGGTGGCCAGGGTTAAAACGGGATGTGGAAAATTATGTCAGGAGTTGTACTGTATGTGCCACCATGAAAAGAATTCCAGGGAAACCCCCTGGGTTACTGCAGATGGTGGCAGACCCTTCTCAACCATGGGAAGAAATCGCTATGGACCTCCCTGAAAGTAGAGGAATACAGTCATCTGGACTATTTTCAAAGCAGGTTCACTTCATCATCTGCAAAGGACTCCATCTGCCCAATGACTGACTAAACTGTTCTTTAAACACATCTACCGGCTGCATGGAGCCCCTAAACAAATAATTTCAGACAGGGGTGCAGTTCACAGCTAAGTTTTGGAGGAGCTTTCTTAAACTAATTGGGTTATCTCAAGGTCTATCATCCGCTTTTCATCCGTCTACTAATGGGGCTGTGGAAGCCACTATCAAAATGGTGGAACAATATGTCAGATGTTTTATTTCCTACCAACAAACCAACTGGACCGACCTCCTCACTTTTGCAGAGGTGGCTTACAAAAACTCTGTTCACAGCAGCACTGGCTTCACGCCTTTCAGAGTAGCTACAGGAAGAGAGTTCAGCCCAATACCTGAATACCCTCAGCTTCTCAGACACTTGATCAATGGGTGAGGGGATGGGATGAGGTTTGGAAAGCCACAAAAGCTGCTTTAAAAAAGACTTCAGAGACTTATAAAAAGCAGGCAGACAGAAAGAGAGCCCCTCAAAGAACATTCCAAGTTGGGAAAAAGGTCTATCTGTTGAACAAATATTTACACCGTAAATTACCCAGTAAGAAATTAGGACCAAAATTCTTGGGGCCTTTCCCAGAATTAGAGGAGCCATTAGAGATGGATCTGGTCACTTCACACGTCCCATAATTACTAGAATTAGAGGAAGAGCCATCAATCCCGGATGCCTCCGTGGGTGGAGAGTTACAAGAGGATGGCGCTTGCGATATTGCTGAGCCTAGGAGGCCAAGGTGGGTGATACATCCAATGAAGAGATTAATATAAGAGCTTTTTGCACAGCTGCCAAGAATGGCTATACTGGGAGGGCGCTCTGGATAAGAGTACCATTTTCACAGCCACTTTCTATTGCCTGGTGGATTTTTTGAAGTCCGAAGTCCCTCAGAGAGGGTTCAGAAGAAAGGCATTCTGCGGAATGGTTCTAGATGGCGGTCAGCTCTGACAGAAGCAGGAAAACCTTGGAGAAGCCAGACGGGGGAAGGAGACGGCCCAGTATGGTGGCCACGAAGAAGTAACAGCAGCCAGCTGGACAGAAAGCAATGGAGAATTAGCGGAATGATGGTGTGATGGATCTGGTGGTGTATAATGACACCTAATGACCCCGTGTGAGTGATCTGGGAAGGGAGAACTGCCCCGGAGGATTTCTAAAAAGAGAAAAGGAGCCACAGAAAGAAAAGGGTGGAACTTTTTCCCTGTGGATTAGTGGCAATAAAAAAGATGGGGCAAACCGGGAGAAGGCTCACCTTCCTCCCTTCACCCGGGAGGAAGGTTTCAAGTCACAAAACAGCTGATCGACGCTGTCTTGCCGGCTTTTACACTTTCCTGTGACGGACGGTTGTCAGAAAGCCGCCATTGGCACGGCGCAGCCACCGGAAGCCTTACCAATCTCCCAGAGATTTTTTCTTGGGAGATGAAGAGTGAGAGCTCCTTTGGAGTCTGGGTGTGCTCCGCTTCCTTGGACGCCTTTGTTCTCTGGCGGGAGAATGAAGCTAGACGCTGCCTCCACTGCTGCTGCTTAATGGAAACTGTAAGTTAATTTAAAAGCAGACAGAGCGGTCAGGAGGACAAGAATTGGATGATTTTATTTTAAACTTAACTCATGTGAGAATTAACATCTTCTCCTGCTATTACTTTAACAAACTGTCGGAGTGAAGAAATATGGCAGAGGAGTCCTGCTTCTTTGTTACTTTCTTTGTTTGAGAACTTTCACTTTCTACTTTCCATTTACTATTTTCAGCTGGCAACAAAGTTTCAACAATGCAATAGATTTGGTTTATTTAAAGAAAACTCTTCTTTTTTAAAGGAGAAATTGCTTTTTCTTCTCCTTTATTCCTATTTTATTATTTTTTTATTTTTTTTCCTTTTTTTCTGTTTTAAAAAATGGCTTTGAAACATCCTGGACTTTTTTCTCTTCCTAAAACTTCAATTTCTTCTCCAGTAACTCAGACTGTACAACAACCTAAACCTAAACCTTCCCCACCTTCTCCTCCACCTCAGGCAATTACACTTAAGGATTTACAAGATGCTTTGGATAAGACTGTACAAAAAACAGCAGAGCTTTTGGTGCAAAAAAATAATGAGTTGAGGGAAGGGGCTTGTTAGTCTTATAGAAAAGATTGATGACCGTGTGGATGAGGTGGTTGGTAATGTTGAAATATTACAAGACAGAGTTGAAAAAATAGAAGATAATGTGGATGTTGCACAGAATGAAATTATAATGTCACAATATAGAGAAATGGAGTATGCTTTGAGAATAAGAGGCTTGAAGGAAAATGTTCAGGAGAATTTGAAAGAAGAAATTGCAGCAGAACTGGCTTCTATTTTTGGAATGTGATCCTGAAGGAATGTTGAGAGATATAGAAAAGATCTTCAGAATCAATTCATGGGTTGCAAAACAGAGAAAATTACCAAGAGATGTGGTTGTTTATTTTGCTAGACGATCACTTCGTAATGAAATTATACAGGCTTTCTATAAGCAAAGATTTCAGATTGCTGCTCAAGATGTGATAATTTTAAAGGAAATACCTTCAAAAATTCTTAGAAAAAGAAAAGACTTTGCTTTTTTGGCTGAAGAACTTAAGAAACGACAAATTCAATTTAGATGGGATATACCTGTGGGGATAGTGGTGACCTATGTTGGCACACAATATCGTCTTAATACAATTTCAAAAGCAAGAGATTTCTATGTTACTGTTTTAAAAGGAGGTCTACCACCATCTCCAAAATCAAAAAAGGATGAGAGCAAGGCAGAAGCACAGTTGGCTGTAGGTCTAATGTCACTTTTGGGAGAAGAATTATTGGTTGAACCTATGCAATAGAGTTTGCAAATAAGGGAAGACCCAAAGGAACAGAGAATTACATGTGCTGCTCATAAACGTAGAGAAAGAGAACAACAACAACAACAAAAGGTAGATGATGGAGTTTCACCACAGTCTATTTCGGAGCCAGTGGGAGGAGCAAGGCCAAAGAGGTCATCGACTGCAAATTTAGAGGTTTTGTTCCAAAGGCTTCAACCTGCCAAGAATGGCAAAGCTTCTAACCTGGAATGTTAATGGCCTTCATTCACCACAGAAAAGAAAGAAAGTCTTTCATTATTTGAAACAACACAGAAATGATATTATTTGTTTTCAAGAGACTCATATTATTTCTAAAGATCAAAAATACTTGTTTAACCCCTGGCTGGGGGTACACTCCATAGCTCCTGCTTTGCAGAAAAAAGGAGGTGTAGTTATTTATGTGAGAAAAGAGCTTTCACAGAAACTAATTGATTTTGATTCACAAGGCAGATATGTCATTATTGATTTATTAATAAATGATAAGAGAACTCTTCTTGTTGGATTATATGCTCCCAATCAACAACAAAAATATTTTTACAAGATGATTCACTAGAAATTAATTTCTTTGGATTACAAGTCAGTTATTATGATGGGAGATTGGAATGATGTTTTAGATTCAAGTAAAGATAAGAAGGGTTCTTCTAAAGTTTCTAATCATGCAAGACTTCCTAAAGCTTTTTTTGATTTAAAGGATGATTTGGAACTTAGAGACATTTGGAGAGAACGGAGCATTCAGGAAAAAGATTTTACCTTTTTCTCAGATAGGCACCAATCTTATTTTAGAATTGACTTTTTTTTAGTTACTAATGATTTCTTTTCTAGGGTGAAGAATATCAAGATATTTCCTAGAATATTTTCAGATCATAGTCCTGTATGGTTGGAAATTTTGCTGGAAGAAGGCACTAGAAGGTCTTGGAGGTTGAACGAGAATTTATTTAGATATGAAGAGAATATACAGAGATGTAGAGGTTATTTAAAGGAATTTTTTGCTTGGAACATGAATAAGGGTACCTCGATGCCAATGGTATGGGATTCTAGTAAAGCATATATGAGACGGATTTTGATTTCTATGAATAATGCTCATAGACGTAAACGATTCAGAAACGTAAAGAGTTGGAAGATGAGATTAAATGTAAGGAAAAGATTTTAATATCAAACCCAATGGATAATAACTTAAAGATTTCTATAACTCTGCTTAAGGAGCAATTTAATATGTTAATAGTGGATCAGATGGCAACTAATTTGAGGTATATGAAACACAATACATTTTGTAATGCAAAATGTAGATGGTTGGCTTATCAATTACATAAGAAACAGAAATCAAGGACTATAGATAAAATAATTGATAAAAGTAAAGAAGTGTATCAACAAAATTTGATTAAAAAGACTTTTTTAGATTTTTATTCAAAGCTATACGCTAGTGAAACTATACAAATTTCAGACATAGAAAAATATTTACAGGAAGCACATTTTCCTAGACTTACGATTGACCAACATGATGGGATTAATGGTTTAATTACTTCTGAAGAGATTATTTCTGCAATTAAACAATTGAAGGTTGGCCAGACTCCAGGTACTGATGGACTAACAGCAATTTATTATAAGATGCAATCTGAAGAAATGATAGAACCATTAAAGGAACTTTTCAATGATATTTTGTTGGGAGCAGAGCTACCTCCATCTTGGAGAAGGGCTTTTATATCATTGATTCCAAAGGAAGACCAGGATCTGTCCCAACCTAGAAATTATAGGCCTATATCTCTTTTAAATACAGATTATAAGATTTTTGCAAAGATACTGGCAAATAGATTAATACAGGTTTTGAAACAATTGATTCATACTGACCAATCTGGATTTATAATGGGAAGATATATGAAATATAATGTAAGACAAATTGTTAATTTAATAGAGTATTTGAATAAGAGCAACCAAATCCCTGTCGCTTTAATATTTATAGATGCTGAGAAAGCTTTTGATCAATTAGATTGGAAATTTTTATTGAAAGTCATAGAGGAAATGAACTTTGGAGACAAATTTTTGTGTGCTCTCAAGGCTATATATCAGCAACAATTGGCACAAATTATAATTAATGGGGGATTAACAGATGTATTTAAAATAGAAAAAGATACGAGACAGGGTTGTCCCTTATCCCCCTTGTTATTTGTATTAACAATGGAGATTTTACTTATTAAAATTTGAGATTCATCTAGATTAAAAGGAATAAAAATAAGTAAGATTGAGAGCTTTTGCTGATGATTTGGTTATCCCACCCAACAGATTCAGTCAGAGACCTGGTTGAAATTTTAGCGTAGTATGGACAGGTCTCTGGTTTTAAGGTGAATAAGAACAAAACTAAAATTTTATTGAAAAATGTGTCTATGAAGGGAAAAGATACTATAACAGGTTATGAAGTAACAGGTTATGAAGTAGTTAATAAGGTTAAGTATTTAGGAGTATATATCACAACATCTAATGGAAAATTGTATAAGAATAATTATGAACACTTGTGGGTAAAAGTACAAAAAAATTTAAATGATTGGCAAAAAGTATAACTATCATTGCTGGGGAGAATTTCAGTAGTAAAGATGAATTTTCTACCAAAGTTTCTTTTTTTGTTTCAGATGATACCTATTTTAAAAAAGGATGCTAATTTGGATGAGTGGCAGAAGGGTATCAATAAACTTAACTGGGGTGGGAAGAAATCAAGGGTAAAGTTTAAGATTTTACAAGACATTCGAGAAAGAGGTGGACTTAAAGCACCTAATTTGAAATTATATTATGATGCGGCCACTTTAACTTTAGTAGTGATTGGCTTAATTTAACAAATAAAAATATTCTTGCTCTTGAAGGTTGGGATTTATTATATGGTTGGCATGCATATTTAATTTTTGATAAGAAAGTAGATTTGGTTTTTAAGTCACACATTTTAAGAAATGCTTTACTTCGAGTCTGGAAGAAGTATTATTATAAGTTAAATTATAAAATATTTATTTGGGGGATTCCTTGACAAGCAATTCAGGGAGTTTCTAAGGGGGTGAATTTTGATAATATTTCGTATAAAGAACTACTAATTTGGTCGGGTACTGATTGGCAACTAAAGTCTTCAGTTGGGGCAAACGAGGTTTTTACCTTAACTAGCTGGATTGTATGGGCTGAAAAGGATAAAGATTAAGGGTGGCCTTTCTTCTTTTCCATGAGAAGCAAGTAAGAATTCAGAATAATTCATAAACTGAGGGATAAAAAGTGCTGATGAAGCAGAGAAAGCAGACATTTTGAACTAGTGCTGAAGGCTGAATAGTATTGAAAGGGAGAAGGGAGACATCTACTTGCTGAGAAGAAAATAGACATAGAGATAAAATAAAGAAAAGAAAGACTGTTCCAGAGAGAAGAAAATTCTGTGACTAAAATTAAGGGCTTATACAAATTAATAAACAGTTAAATAAGTTGTTGCTGTGTGACAAAACTGGAAAAAATTCATATGAGAACAAGAGATTGAAAGTTTTGAGAGGACACGAGACTTTTTACATCTGCACACCCTGTTGAATACATTTATAATTATAATTGTTAAATTGCATATTGTACTACCAATGAATTTATAATGTTGATTATTATAATATCAAAGTGACTTAAGATCACAGCATAATATAAGTATTTAGAATTTATAAGATAATTAATCATTGTGAATTAATAGTGTGATTGTTATACATCTTATATGATCTTAGCATTAAGGTTTCAATATATTTAAGATAGAAAATATAAACTATTATTTTACTATAAAGGCAAGCTCGGACAGAATAAGCACGGAATAGGTAAATTACCTTCTCAGACATGCTGGAAAGGAAAATAAGGATTGTATATAAGTGGGAGGGCTGGTTCACAATATTGCAAAAGATGACAAGTATTCCTAATTTAACAAGAGTTGGGACAGGAAGGAAGCAAATTACTCAAATGACATCAGTTGAATTGAGCCCAGCGGGGCAAAGACCAATAGAAGAGATGATGCAGCGAGAAAGAATGAGTTCATTTAAGGACTTGCAATTGATGTTACAATCTATGCAGGAAGTAATGTTAAGAAATCATGAAGACATGAAAAAAAAATAGGAGAAGTAAGGAGTGACACTGGAGAACTTAAACAAAAGATGGGGCGATGGATGGGAAACTTGAATGCTTTCAACAACAAATTCTGAAGCATGAACAGAAATTACTAGAGATGAAAGAAAGAATGAATAAGGAGGAGAAAAGGGTAGATGAAATGAATGAAAAACCTATACAAGCCAATAAAGAATTAGAAAAAACAGTCATTTTGTTTGAAACAGAGATAGCAGACCACTACTTACGCTTTCAAAATGTGAGAGAAGAGAAAGAGGAAGACCTCCCAGCAATGATGACAAATTTGCTAGCGAGAGCTTTAGGAAATGGGAGGGAAGAAATGGCGAATGAGATGGATGAAATATATAGGATTCCATACTAATTACGTGAGAAGACACAATCTGCCCCCAAAAGTTCGCATTAGATTCATTAAAAAAATCGAGTAGAGGTGAAATTTTACACAGAACCAGAGATGATCTGGTAGAAGTTAGAGGAAAACAACTAGTTGTTCTTAAAGAAATCCCTAGAAGGGTAAGAGATTTAAGAAGACCATATCAACACATATCATCCAAACTAACAAGACAAAACGTTAACTTCAGGTGGTTGATGCCGGAAAGAATCATGCTGACATGGCAAGAAAAAAGATACAGGTTAGACATAATAGATAAGGCAGAAGAGTTTGTCAGGCAATATTTTGGTAGTGAAGAAGAGTTAGAAATAAGAGAACCAAGAGGAGAAGGTGCCACAGAAGAACAGGTTATAGAAACAAGGGAATTACAAAGTAAAGAAAAGGAAACTGGGAGAGGGGGAAAAGTGGATAATGGAAATGGCAATGAGGGTAGATTTAAAGAATTTAAAGAGATCAGACCAACAAGGGTGACAAGATCGAAATATAAGCAGTGATATGGAATAAATATTGATTTTATCCTTAAATGTCAATGGCTTAAACTCCTCCGCAAAGAGGAATAAAATTCTCAATAAGCTTAGTAAAATGCATCTGGATATAATAATTCTACAAGAAACACATATAAATAGGCAACATCAAGCCTAATTGAATTATCCCAAATTAGGAACTAATTTATAAGGATGAATAGGGTAGAATATTAATAATCAAGGTTCTTCTGAATAAAAAAAAGTAGCCCTCATTGGAATTTATGCCCCAAATGAAAGACAAAAACAATTCTATAAAAAATTGCATAAGGCTATTGGAGAAATTGAAAATGAGAACATTTGCTTAATGGGTGATTTTAATGCAATACTGGATAGAGAGTTAGATTATAAAAGTGGTATAACAAGGAAAGGAATTAGAAGAATATTACCCAGTACCCTTTTTAAAATGGTGGAGGAATTTAACTTACAGGATAGCTGGAGGGAGAAAAATTTGACAACAAGGCAATTTACGTACTATTCTGGTTGCCACCTATCATCTAGAACAGGGGTGTCAAACTCAATTTCACTGAGGGTCACATCAGGGTTGTGGTTGACCTCAGGGGGGCATGGGGGCATGGTGAGGGTGGGTGTGGCCAGCTCAACATCACTTGTGTTGGGGGACACTTGTATGGTCTGCGTGGCGCTGGGGGGATCCAGCCTGGTCTTTGAGCTCCCAGGGCATTGGGACCCCACAGCCCAGCCCAGCCCTGCTATCCCAAGAGAGCGCCCTGCTGCGCTTATCTCCTCCTCGAAGCTGCTGCTCTGTTCTTGCTCTCCTGGGCCATGATGTGTACGGGAGGGCAAAGTATGTGGGTCAGAGGGAGGCCCACTCTCTCTCCAAATGAGGAAATCTGGCTTTGTAACTAAAGTATCCTCAGCAATAGGATGGGAGACCACCAGGAGAGATCAAGATGAGGAGACAAGGGGATGGCAAAAGGACAGCAGGGCTGCTGGTGGCCAAATGCTAAGACAGCACTTCCCTCAGACCCTCCCTCTCTCTCATTGTAATCCCCTTCCTTCCTTCTTCCCTTTTCTTCTTTTTCCTTTCCTTTTTATTCTCCTTTCTTCCTTCTTTCTTCCCCCTCTTTCCTTCTTTTTCCTTTCTTATTCTCTTCTCCTCTTTCCTTCTTTTTTCTTTATCTTTCCTCTTTCCTTTCTCCTTTCCTGTCCCTTCTTGGAGGCTCAAATGCAAAAGGGGAAACATTTCTCCATGCCTTCTTGCCTTGTGATCAAATGCCACTTTTGCTAGTAGTTTGTGGCCACTTAAAAGACGAAGAACAAACCAGGTTCAGTTTATCTCATGCTTGCATTTAGTGAGGGTGTCCACAGACAACAGTACAGCAAAACTGTCAAAATGATGGCTGTGATAGTTAATTAGAGCTCCTCTGTTTTTTATGTGCAATAGAGGTAGGTTAGTTTTTTTCTATTAATACATAATCCTTAAAAGGGCTCTCCTGTAGAGAGCCTGCTTTGGTCTAATTCAGACTGGAAATATACCAAAGGAAAATATTTTTCCCCACTGGAAATGGCTGTTTGCAACATACAAGAAGGGGATACTTTCCTAAGAGCTCACAATTCAAGAATACCAATATTAACTTGGATTGCCAACAAAGTTCTGTCTGTGACAAAACAGAACACAAAATAGCTTTTTTCCTTTGAACTGGGGCATTTCCAATCGAATTGCCTCTCCCTCCCTCCCTGACTCCTTCCTTCCTTCCTTCCTTCCTTCCTTCCTTCCTTCCTTCCTTCCTTCCTTCCTTCCTTCCTTCCTTCCTTCCTTCCTTTTTTTTAAGCAGCCAGAGGCTCCAGGCAGAGGTGGCAACAGGTAGCCAGCGGTGGGCAAAGGCTTCCCCTCCCCGTCATTGCCTCTGCATGGCTTAGCTCACCTCTCCCAGACACACACACACATACACACACACACTGTGTGTGTGTGTGTGTGTGTGTGTGTGTGAGTGCACACAAAGGTGTGTGTCTCTCTCTCACCCCTTGCAGCCCCACACCCTCTCTGCGATGGCAGGCTGTAAACTAATGAAATTTGTGTGGTTTTTTTAAATACATTTCTTTTTCTCAACGTGCTACCGATTGCATCATACCCTGCCCCCCTCAGCTCCCACCCTCAGCCCTGTGACAGGCTGCAAGAAGCATTCCTCTCCCATTCTTTTCCTCCCGATGTCAAAGTGTGGGGCTGCAGGAGGTGAGACCCCCACACACAAACACACACTCACACAAACATATGTACAAGTTCTGGGAGAGGTGAGCTGAGAGCCTTGGAGCAAGAGAAAACAATAGGGGAAGTGGTCAAAATGGGAAACTTCTGTCCAGAGCCTCTGGCAGCTTTAAAAAAAAACGTGTGGAGCAGTGGCTTCCCTTTCAGTCCACCTTCCCCTCCGTTGCCTCCACGCCAGGGTTGACTCTATGCCTGCCAAAAGGGCAATTTTGCTTTTGACCCCCCCATGCCAGAAACTGAAAACTGCTGCTGTTTACTTGCTGTGTCCCCCCGACAGCCCCTGCAATCTCCTATTGCATGCTGGCAGGCAGAATCCTAAAGCTCCCATTCTGATTCCTCCATGCTCAGGAAGGAAGCTGCCGGCCGCGGATCTCCCATTCTGGGGTCGGGTAATCCTAATGAAAGCGTGACAGGTAAGGCTGGGAGGGGTGGGGTGAGGCCGGGTGGGGCGGGGTGAGGCAAATGAGCTGCAGCTGCTCCTGCGCACCACCAGCCTCCGAGCGCTCACCATTTCTTGTGCGTGTGCCGGGAGATCACCCAGCCAGGTTGGGGTAGGCCAGGGCTGGGGTAGCAGGGGGTGGTTTCTTGCCATTTCTGTGAACAGTTCCAGAGGCCAAATTTGGGCCCTTGGCAGGCCGTATGCTAGAATCATATGGCCTGGATATCAAAAGAAGTAAACCTGGAAGTAGAGGATGTCACAATAGATACAAATCTATGGGCAGATCATAATGCAATTATAATTAGATGGAAAGGAAGGAGATGGATCCTAAAAAGAACAATCTTGAACCAAAAGGAATTTAAATTTAAGATGGAAGAGCAAATGTGTATTTTCCTCCAAACAAACAAGAAAGAAAATACGAACAGCCAAAACCTATGGGATATGGCCAAAGCAGTTATGAGAGGAGTTGTAATTGCGTACATGGCTAGTGATAATAAAAAAAGGCAATGCCAAAAAAGCTTAGAGGAAGAACATAGGAAATTGAAAATACAACTACAAAAAAACCCCGCAAAGTCGGGATCTGAAACAACAACTAGATCTAATTAAACACAAACTGAATATTATGGGGAACTGGTGCAGAAAATAAAAGATGCTAGACAAAAAACTTTCGAACATGCGAACAAACCTGGGTGATGGCTGGCCTACAGATTAAAGAAACGAAAAGACAAAAGATGGATTAGTAAATTATGTAACGAAGAGGGGGAGATGATCTATCAGAGTGAAGGGGAAAAAAATGTGATGTATGAATTTTGTATGAAACTGTATAAAGATGAAGAAAGTATTAGGCAATTAAAAAGCAAAAAAAACAAGATGCCAGGTCCAGATGGATTACCATCTGAAATATATAAGAACTTTCAAGAATTTTTAGGTCCAATTTTACTAGATGTATTCAATGAAGTGTTTAAAAAGCAAAGATTCTGACCTCATGGGAAGAAGCAATTATTACATTAATACTGATAAATATACATCAATATGATAAATCTTCAGAGACAATGGAAACTAATTGAATAGAAAGAAAAATACAGATGGTGAGAGTCAAAAAGAGATAACATTAAGGAAGTAAGATAACCATATAGGCAAAAATAGCTGTGTCTGAGAAAGGAAGAGGAAAGTCATAAAATAGATAGTTTTTTTAAGGAAATGGCTAGCCAGGAAGTATAGGAAAGTAGGAAACCAGGCCAAATAAGAGAAGAAGAGAATGATGAATTGAAATGATGAATTGAATTGAAAAGCAGGAAAAGAACTTATTGTTTAATGGGGACATAAATATATTTGAGTTTAAAAATAACCATAAGAAAATAATTTTTCTTATTCTTATTGTATAAGTGAATATGATTTAGTGTGTTATCAGGAAATGTGTATAGGCGGACGGAAAGAGTGTAACCTCATACTACCTCAGCCAATGGGGAAAGAGGAGGGCTGTAGCGGCCGGTGATAGGGATGAATAAAAGGAGATATTTTGGGTTAAAACTTTGGAGAGAACCAAGCTTTGAGAGCTTCTCTCCCCCGCTTATTGCAATAAACGAAACAAAAGGCCTTCACTGTGTCTTGGCTGGTTATTGGTCAGGCGAGCTTGCCTCTGGTCACGAAGGAAAGTAGCCAGGAGCACATAACAGCCTTGGGGGCTCGTCCGGGATTTGCATCCGTTCCATCTTTGGCAGCCGGGGATATTTGAAAGGGGAGTGCGCACCTGGGTAAGTTTTTCCCAGCCCTAAAGTTCGGATTGCCCCTGCTCAAACAAGGAGGAATTGGAGATCCCGAGATGAAAGCCAGGACCCAGTGAAAACCTAAGTGAAAGTCGGCCGACCTAAGGAAGGACTTCAACTCAGCCTGACAGGTAAGATACCAGAGGGGTATCTGTATAACAGAGAGGTGTTAATGGGCAATAAGAGTTTGAAGAGGAGGGACGCCTCCCCGGCCAGTGTGCCGGCCAATAAGGAAAAAGAGGAAAGGTATTTACATTCTGGAATGAGCCCCCTTAGGGAAATGGGAATCCCTTAGGGAGAATGTTGAAGTATTTTAAGTCAATGCTTTAAACAAGGCATTTGAACAAAGGAAGGATGATACATTACAGTATATATTTGGCCTAAGTACATGTTTGGCCAGCCAATAAATTAAATTGGGCTTCTCAGCTTAGCTTAGAGCAATGGAGAATGGTTAAAGTCTATCAGAAACAATCCTTGTATTTCCCCACTGCCTGGAGAACAAGCTACAAGTGCCCTAAAAGACTAAAAGTGGAGATTTAAAGTGGAAATGATGTTTAATGGTCTCTGTGTTTGTGTGTTTGTATTGACTCATTTCTAAAAACCTGGGGGAGGGGAGGGAGAGACCCTCTAACAGTAATATACAAAACAACAAGGTCTTAATGATTGTTTTGCCTGGGGTGAAGCATTTGGAATTTTTTGTGTCTGGTGTAAAAGCAAGAAAGGGTGAAGAAGGGTAGTTTCTTAGTAATTAGAAGGACAATAGAAAGTGTTAAAAGAATGGAAATAATCAGATGGAAGAAAGAGAGAGAGAGAAAGTGTCAGAATCCAATCATATTTCATCTTTAATTATCAAATATAGAAACTCCCAATTCTGCCTTCTTTGGATTCTGCCATAAGAGGGAGAGAAGGGGGAGAACAAAGGGGCTTTATGGCCCTCACTTCCTTCAGTACACTTCAAAGAGCTGAATGCTGAATGTGTGTTTATTGTAACATCAAAGCGTTAGCACTAGAGGACCTTATCATAACAAAGCAGGGTATTTGCCTTTCATGTAGTTACCTGAAGTCTCCATCCAGACGGAAGAAAGAAGAAAGGGGGTGGAATTGTGATACTTGAAACTATCACTGGAAGGGGGGTTGATTGGGTGGGACTACTGGGGAACCCCTTAAAACCTTGAATGGGAGAGCTTGAACCCCAAGTCCTGTCTAGCATGCCTGCAACCATTTTCTCTTAATAAAGGATTCCTGTTGGAAGAATTATTCCAAGAGTTCTGTCTTCTTAAGATGCAAAGTGGGGTGGGTCCTTACATTAGACAGGACTTGCAAAATTAATCCACCTGGAAGGGAGACCCTTGCCGGGGGATTTTGCAAAAAATTTACCATGTCAGACAATGGAGCAAGAGAGGGGGAAAACTCCCTGGAAAGAGAGCCGCTGACCCAGTTGGAACCTTGCCAGACGTTGGGATCCGAGAGGCCAGATTCCTCAGGAGAAGAAGTGGTGGAGACACAGGACCACAAGCCTCGCTGGTCAATGGGCTTTGGAAAGAAAAGTGAGTGGGGAAAGGAATCAAGAAAGGTGACCCTAAGACGGGGGACCAAGCAACCAGAATGGAAGCAGGAGATGGACAAATCCCTGCACGCAAGTGAAGAGGGAGGAAGCTGGGCACCGTACTCAGACTGGATCCTAGAGAAAGCTATTGACCTGATGAAGAGAACTCTCAGCTCCCTAGGAGAGGAGAATACTGAGCCCTACGGCCGCCCCAGTTCCTGGAGCCGCAAAGGGAGAGACACCGAGGGGGACATGGAACCTGCAACCCCAGGGACATCTACTGATCCAGGAGCCCCACCCCCTACCGGACCACAGATGGCAATCTGGACGGAAGGCACTACCACCCACAACAGAGGCACTGATCCATTCCAAGACGTCCACCGTTGGAAGTGAAATTCAAAGGGGAGCCAACACGCTTGGGGTTTTTCCTAACCCAAGTCCTCAGCTACATGGAGGAATATGGGCAGGATATTCCCAGCGACAAAGCCCGCATCCGGATCGTGCAATCTGCCCTGGATGGACCAGCTGCGGATTGGGTAGTGAACTTGCATGACTCCAATGCCCCAGAACTCAGTAACTTCAACCGTTTCATGTCCTCTTTGAGAAGACGATTTGAAGACCCCCTGGCTGATCGCAAAGCCCGTGAAAGAATAACAATGATGAGGCAGGGCAAACGCCCAGTGGCTGAGTATACACAAGAATTCCGGGCCATTGCCAGCAAACTGAATTGGCCAGAAGACATCCTCCTTGGCCATTTCAAAGACGGACTAAACTATGATCTATATGATGCTTGCCTGCCCCGAGGGGACCCACATCGACTTGAGGAATGGTACGTCTTGGCAGAGGAAGCAGAGATCGACATATTGAAGAGGCACCGCCGAGGAAAACAATGGAGCCGCCCCCCGCCTGAGCTGACACACCAACCGGTGAAATCATCGGATACAGCCAAGAAGCAAATGGGGTGTTTCAAGTGCGGAAGAGAAGGGCATCGAGCTGTAGAATGCCGCTCAAAGGCCCCCCAGCACAACCCAGACAGATCCCCAATCAACAAACCCGGAAAGTATTCAGCTAAGCCAAAAGAAACGGCCATGAGAATGATGGAAATTGCAGAAACCCCCACCTCTGCTCACCAGGGGGGGAAAGGACTCCAGCCTACACCACAGGGCCGGTGGATGCCTCAGATGACAGCTCGGAGGGCGAACCCCTGGTAAGTGGATGCATCACACCCATCTTCAAAACAGTGACTATATTAATCCCCCCCATGCCCGAAGCTGTGAAGGTGAAAGCCTTAATAGACTCTGGCTGTACCCGCTGCCTCATTAGCCCAACACTAGTGGGGAATCTGGGCATCCCATCCAGGAGACTGGAACAACCAATCTCATTTGGCCAGCTAGATGGATCCATAGCAGGGGGGGTGCCAGCTACCCTAGCCACTTTGCCAATACATCTCTCCCTGGGCAACCATGAAGAGGACTTAACGTTTGTGGTGACCCCAGGTATGGAATGCCCAATGATTCTAGGGATGGAATGGTTGAAAAAATGGAACCCCTGGGTAAATTGGAGGACGACAGAAATCAAATTCCCGAAGGGGGACCCTATGGACTTAAAACCCCAAGGGAGGCTACCAGAATCAAGAATAGAAAAAGCATCCATAGGAGAGGAAAAAAGATTAACAGAAATACCAGAGGAATATAGGGACCTTGCTGAAGTCTTCAGTGAGGAGAGGGCGAATGAGCTTCCCCCCCACCGACCCACAGACTGTACCATTGAATTCAAGCCTGGGGCAAAACTCCCGAAGCCCAGATTATACTCCATGAGCCCAAAGGAGAAGGAGGAAATGGAAAGATTTATAAAAAAAAACCTGGAGAGAGGTTTCATTGAGCCAGCCAAGCCTAAAGTGGCTGCCCCGGTCCTTTTTAGAGAGAAGAAGGATGGCTCTTTACGTTTATGCGTGGATTATAGGGCCCTGAATACAATCAGTGAAAGCAACCTATACCCGCTGCCCCTCATGAAAGACATGCTGTCACACCTATCGAAAGGGAAATTTTTTTCTAAACTAGACTTAAGGGAAGCTTACTATCGAGTGAGAATCAAGGAAGGGGACGAATGGAAGACTGCATTTAACTGCCCCATGGGGTGCTATCAATTCAAAGTCTTGCCATTTGGATTACAAGGGGGCCCTGCAGTCTTTATGCAATTAATCAATGACGTTCTAAGGGAGCACCTGTTTAAGGGGGTCCTTGTTTACTTGGACAACATTCTTATCTTTACTGAAACAAAAGAAGAACACGTCAAACTTGTCAGAGCGGTTTTAAAGAAGCTGCGAGCCGCTCACCTATATGCCAAACTCTCAAAATGCGAATTCCACCAGGAAAGGATAGACTACCTAGGCTATCGCATATCCCCACAGGGCATTGAAATGGACCCAGAGAAGGTCAAAGCAGTACTAAATTGGGCACCACCCCGCACAAGAAAGCAACTACAAAGTTTCCTGGGCTTTGCAAACTTTTACCGCCAATTCATCCCCTCATTTGCCCAGATAGCCTTGCCCCTCACTAACTTACTAAAAACGAAGGGAGCATCCTCAGTAAAACCTAGCCAGCCACTAACATGGACAATGGAGTGCCAAGCAGCGTTTGAGAGACTAAAGAGACTTTTTTCTGCCGAACCAGTACTAAGGCACCCAGACATGGACAAGCCCTTCGTAATACAGGCAGATGCAAGTGATGTGGCAGTGGGGGCTGTGCTATTACAAGAAAATGATGATGCAGTATTGCAACCCTGTGCATATACATCCAAGAAACTCACAGAAACAGAACAGCACTGGCCCGTATGGGAGAAGGAGGCTTATGGGATACGTTGGGCATTACTCACGTGGCGACAGTTCCTGGAAGGCAACAAAATCCCCTTCCAGGTGTGGACTGATCACAAAAATTTAGAAGCCCTGAAAACTTCCAGGAAACTCAATCCCAAACAAGCCCGCTGGTCCCAGCATTTTCACCAATTCCAATTTAAGCTCAAACATTTACCAGGAAGAAAGAACTTCCTGGCAGATGCTCTATCTCGCATGCCCCAATATAACAGCGCACGAACCACAGACTCTAGACCAATAATGGCAGAGTCACAACTGGCAGCACCAGTAACCACAAGAACCCAAGCCAAATTAAAACCACAACTGGACAGCCAAACTGGAATTGAATTCAGAAAAAGTTTGGAAACAGATGAATGGTTCCAGAAAAACAAAAATGTGTGCACAATGAGAGACGGGTTGCCTTGGGTAGGGGAAAAGTTATATATACCAACAACTCAAAGAGTAACTTTCATGCACCTTTGCCATGACACAAAATCAGCAGGGCATTTTGGATTTGTAAAAACTTTACATTTAATTAAACGGCAATTTTGGTGGCCATCCATGAAAAAGGACATTGAAAGTTATATAGCCAGTTGTCCAAAATGTGCCACGGCAAAGAGGTTGCAAGGGAAAGTGCCAGGACTATTGCAAATAGTGGCAAGTCCCTCAGCCCCCTGGAAAGAAATAGCCATGGATTTTATAGTGGAATTGCCAGAAAGCAATGGGAATACTGTGGTCTGGACGGTCACGGACTTGTTTTCCAAACAGGTGCACTTTATCCCTTGCCAAAAGATTCCCACTGCAAAAGCCTTAGCAAAACTTTTCATCCAACACATTTACAGATTGCATGGGGCACCCCAACGCATCATCTCTGACGGGGGTGCAATTTACGTCTGCATTTTGGAAGGAATTTTTATCCCTCTTAGGAACCACTCAGGGACTGACATCTAGCCACCACCCTCAAGGAAATGGGGGGGCTGAAAAAATGAACTCCGTACTTAAGCAATATTTAAGATGTTTTCTTAGTTTCCAGCAGACCGAGTGGGCGGACTTACTCCCTTTTGCAGAAGTTGCCTACAATAATGCAGTCCACTCCAGCACAGGTTACACTCCTTTTCAAATAGCCACCGGTCAAAGTTTCAACCCCATGCCAGAATTAACCCCAAACGAACCAACGATCCCCTCGCTGAAAGAATGGATGGAGAAATTACAAAACACCTGGCCAATAGTCAGAAAAGCACTAGATGAAGCTAGGCAGGCATATAAAACACAAGCCGATAAAAAAAGGGTTGAGCCTACACCATTCATTATAGGAGAAATGGTGTACTTATCTACAAAATACCTAAAGTCCCTACAGCCCTGTAAAAAACTTGGACCAAAATATATAGGACCTTTTCCAATTAAAAGAATCATAAATCCAGTAACAGTAGAATTAGAATTACCCAAAAATCTCAGGCAAATACACCCAATTTTTCATTGCAGCTTGCTGAAAAGAGAGCATCAGTCACCTCTACGGCCAAAAATCCCCCCCCCACCACCTCCAATCATGGTGGAGGGTGAACAACACTTCGAAATAAAGGAAGTCCTTGACTCTAGGAGATATCATGGAGCAACTCAGTACCTAGTTGCCTGGAAACACCTCCCTCCCTCACAAAATGAGTGGGTCCATAAACGTCATGTCAGAGCCCCGAAGCTATTGAAGAAGTTTCACACAGAGTATCCTAACAAGCCTAACTAAATTTTATACTTGTGTTTTCTTTCAGGTGGATCTCTCTTATTTTTAAGAGGGGCCGGATGTCAGAATCCAATCATATTTCATCTTTAATTATCAAATATAGGAACTCCCAATTCTGCCTTCTTTGGATTCTGCCATAAGAGGGAGAGAAGGGGGAGAACAAAGGGGCTTTATGGCCCTCACTTCCTTCAGTACACTTCAAAGAGCTGAATGCTGAATGTGTGTTTATTGTAACATCAAAGCGTTAGCACTAGAGGACCTTATCATAACAAAGCAGGGTATTTGCCTTTCATGTAGTTACCTGAAGTCTCCATCCAGACGGAAGAAAGAAGAAAGGGGGTGGAATTGTGATACTTGAAACTATCACTGGAAGGGGGGTTGATTGGGTGGGACTACTGGGGAACCCCTTAAAAGCTTGAATGGGAGAGCTTGAACCCCAAGTCCTGTCTAGCATGCCTGCAATCATTTTCTCTTAATAAAGGATTCCTGTTGGAAGAATTATTCCAAGAGTTCTGTCTTCTTAAGATGCAAAGTGGGGTGGGTCCTTACAGAAAGAAAGGAGCTGGGGGTAAGTTTTATGCCTGGCCAGGATGAAAGGCGAGAACTCTGATCTGCTATTTTGTGTGAAAGAGTTAAGTAGAAAGCTATGTATTTCTTGAGGTTCCTATAGTTTGGAAGGTGACAAGGGGGGGGGAAATTGTCCCCCCTAACACCTTTTGAAATCAGGCAATCTAAGAAAGAATTGCCCAAACTAATATAAGATCCTATTGAAGTAGGAAAACAGGTTAGAAATGTTTTTAGGACCAATGGAAAGCATGGGAAGGTATTAGGGTACAAATGCAGAAATTAGACAGATGGAAAACTAAAACAATAGAAGATTTATTAGCGGTAAAAGAGGCTCAGAAAGTATATGCGAAGTGAGAAGAGGAGAGAGATAAACATAAGATAAGATAAAAATGGGGAAGAGTAATCAGGAAATTAGGAAAGGCAGGCTGGGGGTGAGGACAGCCAGTTGGCACCAGGGGATATAAATCTGTAGGAGAAAAATTTTCCCCAGTCC
Source organism: Crotalus tigris (assembly GCF_016545835.1). NCBI lineage: Eukaryota > Metazoa > Chordata > Lepidosauria > Squamata > Viperidae > Crotalus > Crotalus tigris. The sequence goes on from NW_024100078.1 coordinate 218,620, forward strand.
TTAAATAAATAAATAAATGTGCCTTTTGTAAGGAGGAAGGACACTGGGAAAATGAGTACCTTAAGAAGAAGGAGGGGGAAGAACTAGCAAATTTGGTGAATTTTGAGGATTAGGGGTGTCAGGGGACTAATCTGTTTTTTTGGTTCAGCTTTTTAGGAACCCCTGATAAACCTTAAAGGTTGGATCCCTGGAGGAGGAAAGGGTGTATTCGGTGGATTCTGGACCACCAGATTTACCCTGAACTGTTACCTCCAGGAATGCAAATTGGGAAAAGGAAGATTAAGGATCAGGGAATTATGGACATGTAGTAGAAACAACAATATTTAAATCAGCTATGGTCCAGACAGTAGTAAAAGGACCTGAACTTTGTATTGGTTAAATGGAGCTGTAATTTGGCCAGGGGGTACTTAATCGATAAATTGGGGATTGTTATTATGGGGAATGAAAGAGAAATAATTGTAAATATTATGACCTTGAGTGAGGAAGCTCAAGGAAAAGTGGACCCTCTTATATGGGCCCAAGAGGGCAATAGAAGAGGGGTACACATGGATCCTTTAAAGGTGACTTTAAAGAACCCTGGTGAAGTAATTCACCAGAAACAGTATAATATTACATTGGAAGGAAGAATGGGTTTAAAACCCATGGTGGAAGGGCTATTGAAGGGGGGTGAAATTTTTGAGCAATCCTTTTAAACTTGTTTAGTTTGTTACTTTTTTAACCCAAGAATTTCTGCCTTGGAAAAGTAAGAGATGCAGAAAGAAGAAGAAGAAAAGGGGGGGAGGCAGTTTCTGTCTGCATGTTTGTTTGTGTGTATGTGTGTTTTTAAAGAACAGAAATTGGGTAAAATTACCTGACTGTAAGGATAATTAATCAGTGGGATAATTGTCTCCAGAAATTGTGGATGCTTCATTATTGGAGGTTTTTGGGAGGAGGTTAGAAATTGATAGGGTCTGAAATGGATAGAGTTTCCTGTTTCAGTAAGGGGTTGGACTAGAGGACCTCTAATGTCCCACCCAACTCTGATATTCTGTTTTTGTATGTGTGGCATGCTTCAGTGATTTTCCTTTGCATTTTAGTTTGGATTTATCCTTAATAATGCATTTGAGGGTATTCTTGTCAAAGGAACAATCTTATGATGTTTTATTTAACATCTGATAAATATGTGTCTTTGGAACTCCTTGCTACTGCAGAAAAGATGATTAATTGCTGCATACTGTGTGTGCACAATTTGTTTTCCTTTTCCTTGGAGCCAAGCAGGAGGAGGGAAATCTTTATAGAAAACCAATTTGGTTTCAGGGTTATAGCCACAGGCTGCAAGGCTGGATTTGAGTTGAAATCCTGCTTTGGCCATGAGGGTTGGCTGAGTGTTTTGGGGCTGGTTTATTTTTGTTCAGCCCTAGGAAGGAGGTATTGGCAAGCCACTTTTGTAAAAGTTAAGGCAATTTTCCTCCTGACTGAGGGCTGTTTCAAGCAAAAGTTTTGTATAAATTTTTACTCTGTCTGGTTTAGTGAGTGGGGGAAGGGGAAGACAATCTTTTGTCTTCTTAGCTATCCTGGTGTTCTTTGATGTGCTGCCACAAGAGTGATTTGAATGTTATTTGCCTGAGACAAAAGGCATTCCAGAAATGTTGGCCCAATGCTAATTGGTGAGCCTATGTGCTTTACCTTTTAGAATCCTGAATGTGTTATTTACAATAGGTTTATTGAATTATATTTTTGTAACATGGTATCTAATCAGGGTGAAAGGGGGAGGAGAAAGAAAAATGTGACAATTTTTGATAGAGCTTCCATGGACAAGTGTAGTCTATCTGATACAGGACAAATGATTTTTTCTTTCTTTTCTTTCCTCCCCTTTTAAGCTGTGGAAGCAAATACATTTTTATGTAGCTTCCCAATTTTGTAAGAACTTATTCTGGGAATTATAAAGAAATGGGAAAGCAACTTTTTGGCAGAAGAAAGGATTGAGGGTGTTTAGCAAATAAAGCCCAATTGGTATGAAAGGAGGTAAAATATCTAGAATATATTATCGTTGAAGGGGAAAGAAAAATAGATAGTAAAAGAATTAAGGATATAGATTTATAATTACCAAACAACAAAAATGGTCTTAAGGGGATTCTGTGGTTATTACAAGGTACTGCAAGAATGGTGATCCAAAAACTATATGAGGGGAAATATTGGGGAATTAAAGCATAGGTGGAAATGTATTTGAAATTCTATGCTACCCTTGGAATTTATGGGATAGCCCAAAGGGCTACAGAGGGATGTTTGATATGTAAAAGAGTTAATAAAGGGTTAAGACTCCCAAAGGAGGGAGACAAATAGCTAAATGTAGAACAAGTACAGGGGTCTCTGTCTTCTCTTTGACAGGAAGGCTTGGTGGCGCAAACAACTCCTTTGGAATTTCCAGTCCATAAAATCCAGCCGGGACAGTGGGTGCTGAATCGTAAATGGAAGGAGGAACTTCTACAGCCAAGGAAAGGAAGTTCCTTGTTATATCTGCTGTCCAGAGGGCTGAGAAGGGTTGAACTCACTACACACGAGCAAAGGTGGTAACTGGACCTGAAAGAGGGTGGATGGTTATTCCAGGACAAGGACTGAAAGCCACGTTTAAAAGGACTTGAATGGGTAGTGGACCAGAACCCCTACCTATTTTGAATATCTTTATTAGAATTTCAGGTGACCCCAGACGAAGAACAAAGATGTTGGTGGTGACTCATCAGAAAAATAAAAGTTGTTTGTTACAAATAAAATGAATAATTAAGTCAGAAGTCATACCATTAGAAACTGAAAATGTACATTGCAAGAATTAGGTGGTAGATGTGTTACCTCTGTAATAGCTAGTGGTTATTGTTATTGTTATTGTTGTAATTGTGGATCAATTTGTGGATGTGAAATACTGTGTAATAATCATGAGGAGTGGATTCTATTTCTAATATTACTGAAGACAACACACCAAAACAGCCTGGGAAATAAAGGTAAAAATTTGTTTGTGGGATTTAAAGATAGATGATAATCATGAAGCAGAATGGATATTGCAAAAGGAATCAGGAATGTGGCCAAAGCTCCTGAACAAAAGTATGAAAATATGTGGAGTGATTGGAGTTGGTTAACAAATTGGCTTCCCAATTTTGGATGGTTAAAACAAATATTTATAGGACTAGTGTTTATAGTTGTGATAGGTATTATGTGTTGTGTCTGTCTCCAATGTATACCCTGCTGTATTTCATTTTGCACTAAAACATTGGGGTCAGTAGCGAAAAACATCTCTGGAGAAGATGTACAGATTAAATTTATGTTATCTAATATAGCCAAAAATGAAGATTCATCAGAGTATACAGAAATACAGGGGGGATTGATAAATATACATCAATATGATAAATCTTCAGAGACAATGGAAACTAATTGAATAGAAAGAAAAATACAGATGGTGAGAGTCAGAAAGAGATAACATTAAGGAAGTAAGATAACCACATAGGCAAAAATAGCTGGGTCTGAGAAAGGAAGAGGAAAGTCATAAAATAGATAAATAGTTTTTTTAAGGAAATGGCTAGCCAGGAAGTATAGGAAAGTAGGAAACCAGGCCAAATAAGATAAGAATTGAATGATGAATTGAAATGATGAATTGAATTGAAAAGCAGGAAAAGAACTTATTGTTTAATGGGGACATAAATATATTTGAGTTTAAAAATAACCATAAGAAAATAATTTTTCTTATTCTTATTGTATAAGTGAATATGATTTAGTGTGTTATCAGGAAATGTGTATAGGCGGACGGAAAGAGTGTAACCTCATACTACCTCAGCCAATGGGGAAAGAGGAGGGCTGTAGCGGCCGGTGATAGGGATGAATAAAAGAAGGAGATATTTTGGGTTAAAACTTTGGAGAGAACCAAGCTTTGAGAGCTTCTCTCCCCGCTTATTGCAATAAACGAAACAAAAGGCCTTCACTGTGTCTTGGCTGGTTATTGGTCAGGCGAGCTTGCCTCTGGTCACGAAGGAAAGTAGCCAGGAGCACATAACAATACCCAAGGAAAATTTTGATTTGACATTTATTCAAAACTATAGGCCCATATCATTACTTAATTCGGACTATAAAATCTTTATGGCGATAATGGCAGAAAGATTGAAAAGGTTTCTGGCTGAATTTATCCATCCTGATCAAAATGGTTTTTTGCCTAGGAGGCAGATAGGATATAATGTCAGGATTATACTAGACATGTTGGAATACTAAAAGACCCACAATGAAAAACATATGGTGCTCCTCTTTGTCAATACACAGAAAGCATTCAACAATGTTAAATGGGATTTCATGTTGAATCAGTTAAAATATATGGAATTTGGTGAAAAGTTTATAAATATGTTCAAAGCAATTTATTTGAAACAGGAAGCAAAAGCAATAATAAACGGAGAAACTACCAAAAGTTTTCAAATACAAAAAGGCACAAGACAAGGCTGCCCATTATCACCATTCCTATTTGTCATCTCTCAAGAAGTCTTGACAAAAATAACTTGGAAAGAAGAACAAATTAAAGGCTTAGAAACAAAAAAGGAAACATTTAAGTTACAGGCCTAAGCAGATGATTTGATTTTTATCATGGAAGAGCCCTTGAAGTCTGGTGTAAGGCTTTTGGAAGTATTGGGAGAATATGGAGAAGTAGCAGGTTTAAAGATTAATAGAGAAAAAACTAAAATGTTAGTTAAGAATATGATGAAACTACAAGAAACCGAGCTAGTTGGGAAATTAAATATTCAGATAGCAAAGAAGGTGAGATATTTAGGGATCCAATTGACAGCAAGATGTGTTATACTCAAAGGAGATAATTATGATAAATTAGTTGATCAAATTAAAACAGATTTAGATAGATGGAAAAACTTGCAGCTCTCCTTTATGTGAAGAATTGCAATAATAAAGATGAATGTTCGATAAAGTTTACTCCTCAATTATTCTTATTGGGTATTTTTTTGGATTTAAATGACAAACTAATGTTGAATTTATTAACTGCAGCAAGGTTACTAGTAGGCTCATATTGGAAGAAGGATTCGTTGCTTACTTTAGAAGAATGGATATTTAAAGTTTCTAACTTTGCAGAAATGGCAAAAATTTCTGCTTATTTGAAGGATCACAAGAAAGATATATTATTGTATGGAGAAGATGGATAGATTATGTTCAGAAAAAATATGGGACTATAAAGTTTCATTTACTTTATGAGTAAATTTTATAGTAACTGTTGTAGAGATTTGTTTATATGACTTAATTTAAGGGGAGTTAAAGGTTAAGTATGATGTTTTTTTTCTTTTCTTTTCTTTTTTCTTTTCCTTTTTTTATTATTGTTAACTTTCTTATTAATAACCCTGTACTCTGCTCTTGGAAACGAGGGTGGGGGTTGCGGGTGGTTGGGTGGGTGAGTGGGTGGGTAATGATAATATAGACATGGTAAAAGCTTGGTCATTTCCCCTATGCTGCGTTCATGTGTGTGAGAGGGATGAGAGGGGAGGAAGGTGTAGGGAAGAAGTAGGATGGTTAGAGGAGAAGGGGAGGAGAAGAGAGTAGGAGGGGAGGAGAGAAAGAGGAGGGAAATAGGGAAGGTTTAGAGAGGGTGGACGCGGCCTGGGGGGAATGGGCAGGCGGTACCAATGGTTAGGAATTTATTTTATCTTATGAATTGAATTGTATTTTGTATGAATAAATGGAAAATAAAAAACTTTTTATTAAAAAAAAAGATGAATGTTCTACTTAAATTACTCTTTTTATTTCAATGTATATCAGATTAGAAAAGGAGTTCTTTGGAAATTTAAATAAAATTATATGTAAATTTATCTGGCAAGGGAGAAAATTGAGAATTAAATTTAAACTCTTACAGGACTCTAAGGAAAAATATTGGGAAAAATATTATCAAGCAACCATGCTCACCTGGGCGAAAGAGTGGATACATTTGAGAAATAGGAGATTATTAGCCTTAGAAGGCCATGATATGCAGATAGGGTAGCACACAATTCTTTTGGAAGGAAAGCACAAGGCTCATCAATACTTCCAGAAACATTACATCAGACGGGCGCTATTAGATGTATGGGTTAGAATCAAAAAATGCAATTATATGGAAATCCCTAATTGGGTATCCATATTGGAGATATTCATACACCCAGATTTTATGAAACTAGGAAAGGTGATCATATACAAAGACAATTTAGATGAAGGAGGAGAATTAAAATTGAGGAAAAAGTTATTAGAAGAAGGGATAGAACTTGAATGGTGGCGAACCTTCAAATTCAATCGCGATATATGAAGGATAAAAAAAGAATGGGGAATAAAACTAGAACATACAGAATTAGATAAAGTTTTATTAAGAATGGAGGAAAAAGAGATAAAAAGGATATATCAATGTTTATTGGAACGGGATAAGTTGGAAGAGCAAGTAAAAGACAGTGTTAATTTGGAGTAAAATTTTGGTTATGACATTGATTTAGATAACTGACAAGAACTATGGGAAAGGAATAGGAAGCTCACATTAGCTACTAAGTACAAAGAAAACTTATATAAGTTGTTCTATAGGTGGCATTTCCCCCCTATGAAAATGGACAGAAAGACCTCACCGAAATGTTGGAAATGCAAATAATCGCTAGGGACCTACTACCATATGTGGTGGGAATGTTCAAAAGCACAAAAATTTTGGCATTTGATAAAACAATGGTTAGAAGAGATATTAATGCAGAACATTGAGTTAAAGCTAGAACTCTTTCTGCTAGGTATTACTAAAGATAAATACAATAAATGATCCCTATACCTATTACTACACATGCTAATAGCAGCAAGATTAGTCTTTGCACAGAGATGGAAAGATAATGAGACACCCTCAAAAAAAGTGGTAATAAATAAGATTTTATCCTGTGCTGAAATGGATAAGTTGGCGTTAGAACTCAAGGATAAGAGTGAAATAGATTATTATGAAATCTGGAACAAATTGTATAATTGGTTGGGGAAAAATAGATGGAAAAACTCTCTGATTCAACAAAACACATTGATCAAGAAAGATACTGATCAAAGGAAAAATATTAAAACATTAAAGTGAAAATTAAGAATATAGATGATGGGATCTACCAGAGAGAATACTTTTAAAAAAAAAGAGATTAACATACGATGCCCTGGGTCATAGCATAGAGAGAGTGATGCCTACTGCGAAATGAAGATTGATTCGCTCCCGGATAATATAGATAATTGATTCACTCCCAGATAATATTTACTTAGCAGTAGATTCGCTATTCTTTGGGGCACCAAAGAAACTTCTTAGGTGGGGGGAGTGTGTAGTGGGGCTGGCCAAAAGGCTTTGCAGGAGTCTGGCCGGAGAAAGGGAAGTATGAAGCTGCTGATGGTTTGGGCGTGGCGGGTGTGGATCGGGCAGAAGGAAAGAAAAGGGGAAGAGAAAGGGAGGAGTGGTGGTTGTGAAGCCACAGGTGAAGTCAAAGAGGAGTTTTGGGTTTTGTGTGATTCTTTTCCTCTGAAATGGAAGGAGAGAGAGAACGAGAAGGGGAATTTTATTGCTTTCTTTCACAGGGGGATATCCTGAGCAAAGGGAAGAGTGAGAGTGAGAAGAGGGAAAGCTTGGTGGGATTTTAAATTCAGGTTTTAACTAGAAAGAAAGGGGGGATTTGGCATAGAGAGACCTGGGACTACGAGCGCCAACAGAAGAGAAGGAAAGGCTGGTTGCTACTGCTTCGGAGACCAGTGGCCATCCAAACTTTTATCATTATCACCTGTGCAAGCTGTAAACATTGTTGTATGCTGCCCTCATAGGGCAAGCTGTTGCTGCGGAGCACTGACTATCTTCGCTCATGCTTTCTGTTGCTGCCCGGAGCCGGAGGACCTCCCCCCGTTTTCCCAAGTGGTTGCTACAAGCCATTGACTGTTATTGTCACAACTGCTAGGGGGTTGATAAACACTGTCACACACTGACTGCTGTGGCTAGGGGTTGGTCATCTTTGTTCTTGTAAACCCCTTTGACGAGAACCTGCCACCCCTTCACTCCGTGTCAGTTCCCTCTAAAAAGGACATTCTTTTCTTTTTTTAAAGTTTTTATTAATTTTTTCCATACATACAATAATAATTTTTCAACCAACGTGCTGTCTGAGTTTACTTTCGTTAATACATATTTAATTCCTAATCCTTTGTTCATTCCTCTATCCATCAATAAAATAAGTCCTACATAATATTCTGTTTCTTCTTTTTCTTTAGTCTCATAGTCAATCTGTCCATCTCTGTGCATTCTAGAATTTTTTTGATTATTTCTTCATCTGATGGTATTCCTTCATTTTTCCAATGTTGCGCAAATATAATTCTTGCCACTGTTGTGACATGCAAAATCAAATATAAGCTTTGTTTGTTAGTCTTTTCTGGCATTATACCTAATTTAAAAAGTTCAGGAGATCTGCAATCTCCACCCCAGAACAGTTATTTTGCTAGCATTTTTCCTCCCTCTTTTGCTGTCATAAGTCACGTTCTCCAACCAGCCTTGGGAGCAAAGGTTCACTTCCTTCTGAAGCCCATGTAATTACTCTCTCTACACATTCTTTCTCCCGCCTCCCAGCCTCATCTGAATTAACTCTAAAAGTACCAGACAGTTCTGCATATTTTGTCAAAGCAAGAATATTCAATATTAGCAGCGTTGACATCTGGCCCCCCTTACAAAAAGGATAGGTCCTGTATATGAACAAAAGCATATGTCAGGGATTATTTCTTGGTTTATTGATGTTTTCTCATGAAACTTTTTGATGAGCCGGTCAGCCTTCACATCGCTAGATTTCACCTAAGTAGCTTCAAACAGTGAGTACCCCTTCCATTGTACTAGGTACTGCAATTTCCCTTTAAAAATTCTAGAGTCAAGAATACATTTAACTTCATAGTGAATCTGACCCACTACTATGAGGGGCCCAGGTGCCTTCTTAAGGGGAGGCCTTAAGGTGGAACCCCAACAAGGTTTTAACAAGCTGCAATGGAAGACAGGGTGAATACTCTCTAAAAGCCTAGGGAGTTTCAATTCTACTGTGACGGGGTTAATGATCCTTATGATGGGGAAAGGCCCCAAGAATTTTAATCCCAATTTCTGGTTGGGCAATTTGAGGTGTAAATATTTAGCTGACAGATAAACCTTTTCCCCACTTGGAATGTTCTTTGGGGAGCCCTCTTTTTATCAGCCTGCTTTTTAAGGTTTCAAAAGTCTTTTTTAAAGTAGTTTTCATATTTCTCCAAACTTCTTCCCACCCTCTCACCCATTGGTCAAGTGTCTGGGAAGCGGAGGGCATCTGAGGGTATTCAGGTATTGGGCTGAACTCTTTTCCTGTGGACACTCTGAAAGGCAAGTAGCTGATGATGCTGTGCACAGAATTATTGTACACCACCTCCGCAAAAGGGAGGAGGTCAGTCCAGTTTGTCTGTTGGTAGGAAACGTAGCATCTGAGATATTGCTCCACCATTTTGTTAACGGATTCTGTAGCCCCATAGGTGGCCAGATGAAAAGCAGATGATAAGCCTTGAAATGATCCAATTAATTTAAGAAAACTCCTCCAAAACTTCGCTGTGAACTACACCCCCCTGTCCGAAATTATTCGCTTAGGAGCACCATGTAGCCGGTAGATATGTTTCAGGAACAATTTGGTCAGTCGTTGGGCAGATGAGAGTCCTTTGCAGGCAATGAAATGAGCCTGCTTCAAGAACAGTCCCTATGACAGTATTTCCTCTACTTTCAGGTAGGTCTATTATAAAGTCCATAGCTATTTCTTCCCATGGTTGAGAAGGGTCTGCCACTGGCTGCAGTAACCCAGGGGTTTTTCCTGGGAATCTTTTCATTGTGGCACATACAGTACAACTTTTTACATAGTTTTCCACATCCCGTTTCAGCTCCAGCCACCAAAATTGACAGTGGGTGAGGTGGAGAATTTTTAAATATCCAAAGTGTCCAGCCTGTTTTACACCATGGCTGTGTTTGAGAGCATTAAGACGGAGGGCTTCAGTATAGTTTCCCCGCTTTGTAGGCCAAGCCATCCCTGCACATTAGGGAGGTCTGATTATCTTTAAACCATTGATCAGTGAGGAGCTCTTGTTTTATTTTCTTTATCCCAGGGTCATCAGGATTAGGGACTGTGCGAGATGTAAGTTGAGTGGCAGTTTGTGGACTGGAGATAATTGCCTCATTAACCTCTTTTGTACTGAGGCAATCTTGATAGCGCATCAGCTAGGAAGTTTTTTCCTACCGGTATGTACTTTAGAGTGAAGTTGAAATGGTTAAAGTACTGTGCCCACTGTACTTATTTTGGGGACAATTTGCGGGGAGTTTTCAGTGCCTCTAGGTTTTTGTGATCTGTCCATACTTCAAAAGGCATCTTGCTCCCTTCTAGATAGTGTTACCAGTTTAACAGGCCTCTTTCTCCCAGATTGCCATCTCTTCTCACTTTCAGTAATTTTTTTAGAGGTGTGGGCGCAGGGTTGCAGGACCCCACTTTTGTTCTTTTGCAGTAATACAGCTCCAACTGCCACATCGCTGGCATTGGCTTGAATTACAAAGGGCTCCCCTGAGCAGGGGTGCTTTAGGACCAGTTCAGCAGCAAATAGTCTCTTTAAATTCTCAAAAGCTGTTTGACAGCCCATCGTCCATGTTAGTGGTTGGCACAGTTGCAGCTTCCCTCCTCTTTTGCCTGTTTTGAGTTTTGAGCTGCTGCTGCCAGGGTGCTGGCCTCAAGCAAATCTTTCTTCTTCCATAATGAGATCTTCACCGAATTGTTGTCAGCCTATTCCTTTAGTTTAGGAACAGCGACTGGGGCCCGGACTCCCTAAATGATTTGAAAAGTTTGTAGATCTTGGCATGATGTCAAGGTTCTGATTAATGAAACACTTCAAAGAACTTCCAGGTATTGTTTATCCTAAAAAGCCTTTATTCCAGTGTAACAGAGCGTTGGCACAGCATGATGGATGCCAAGATATGCAATCTCCACCCCAGAGCAGTTATTTTGCTAGCATTTTCCTTCCCTCTTTTGCTGTCATAAGTCACGTTCTCCAACCAGCCTGGGCGGCAAAGGTTCACTTCCTTTTGAAGCCAGTGTAATTACTCTCTCTACACGTTCTTTCTCCCCTCTCCCAGCCTCATCTGAATTAACTCTAAAAGTACCAGACAGTTCTGCATATTTTGTCAAAGCGAGAATATTCAATATTAGCAGCATTGACAATATCTCTATATGTCCAGATTTTTTCAAAGTCCACCAAATTTGGGTGTACAAATGCTTCCATGGTTGACAACCACCCTGGAATTTTAAGTATATTTTACTTTTTATTTTTTCCCATATTGTTAATAATGCATTTCTTATATAATGATTTTGGAAATATTTATGAACTTTATTTTTCCCATACCATAAAAAAGTGTGCCACCCCAATTGTAAATAATGCCCCTCCAGATATAACAACCTTTTATTTCTAAGAGTTATCCATTCTTTTAACCATGTTAATACAGATAGTACAAAACCCACTCCAGTAAACCAAATCCTCCATTTTCATTAGCATCTTGTAACATTTTCATCTTAATTCTAGCTTTCTTGCCTTGCCAAACAAATTTCAAAATTAGTGAATTTAAATCTTAAAAAAAATTCTCAAGTTTTATAGGTATTATTTGAAATAAAAATAAGATTTTCAGTAGTACATTCATTTTCATTGTAGCAATTCTTCGTAGGATTGACAATTGCAAGTTTTTCTATTTTTCAAAATCCAGTTTTATTTGATTCAATAATTTTATGTAATTATATTCTTTTATTGTTGAACATCTTGCTGTTAAATGTATTCCCAAATATTTAACCTTTTTAACTATCTGTAATTCTGTTTTTTTCCAACATTTTTTTTAATGTATGAGATTTTTAGCTATTCGGTTTTTTCTCTGTTTATTTTCAATCCTGCCATTTTTCCATATTGTTCTATCTTTCCCAGTAATTTAGGAATCATCTCCAAAGGTTCTTCTAAAATAAATACCAAATCATCAGCAAATGCTTGTAGTTTATATGTTTCAGCTTTTATTTCCAGTCCTTTAATTTCTGTATCTTGTCTACTATTTTTATTTTAGACTTCCAGAGTAAAAATAAATAACAATGGAGATAATAGACATCCTTGCCTTGTGCCTTTTCTTATCTCAAAGTTCTCAGTATAATCTCCATTCACAATCACTTTCACTGTTAGTTTATTGTATATAGTTTTTATCATATTTATAAAGTTCTGTCCAAAGTCCATTATTTGTAATTGCTGAACCATAAATTGCCAGGAAACATTACCAAATGCCTTTTGGGTATCTAGAAATATTAGTGCCAATTGTTTCCCTGGATGTGGTTCATAATATTCTAATACACCCATTATCACTTTTTAATTTGTCTCTTTGGTAAAAAAACTGTTTTGGTCTGGAAGTTTAAATTCAGTTAAGTATCTTTTCAGTCTCTCTGCCATTATCAAGTAAAAAATTTATAATCTACATTCAGTAACAATATCGGTCAATAATTTTTTATCTGTGTCAAATCTGAATCTTCTTTTGGTGTTAAAGTAATATTTGCTTCTATCCATGTGTTTGGGAGTTTAACCTCCAAAAAAAGTTCATTGTAAACGTCTTTCAACGATTCACTTAGTATATCTTGTAGGTTTTTAGATAGCTCCGCCGGTAATCCATCTGACCCTGGTGTTTTCTCGGGTTTTTTTGCCTTCTTATGGCCTTTGTTATTTCCATCATTGTAATTTTTTCCTGTTGTTGTTGTTGTTGTTGTTGTTAATTGCGAAGTCGTGCCCGACCCATCGTGACTCCATGGACAACGCTCCTCCAGGTCCTCCTGTCCTCTACCATCTTCTGGAGTCCATTTAAGTTCACACCTACTGCTTCAGTGACTCCATCCAGCCATCTCATTCTCTGTCGTCCCCTTCTTCTATTGCCCTCAATCTTTCCCAGCATTAGGCCCTTCTCCAGTGAGTCCTTCCTTCCCATTAGGTGGCCAAAGTATTTGAGTTTCAACTTCAGAATCTGGCCTTCTAAAGAGAAGTCAGGGCTGATCTCTAATTTTTTTTTTTCCTGTAACATAGTCTTAAACGTTTCTGGAATTTTTGGAAGGTTATTTTCTTCTAGATATTGGATCATTCACTCTCTTGGAATTTCTTCTATATCATACACTTTCTTGTAATATTCTTAATTATCTTTTTTATTTCTTTGCTTTTAAACTATAGACAACCTTTTTCATCTACTAAATTGTGTATCATTTTCTTCTTCTGTTTTTTAAGTTTATAAGCTAACCATCTTCCTGGTTTATTTGCATTTTCAAAAAAAATTGTTTTGCTCTTTTTATTTGCTATGCCAATTTTTCTGAATCCAACAGATTTAGTTTGTGTTTTATTGTTTCCATTTCTCTTTTCAAAATCTTCTGCAGGTTCATTTGCAGTTCTGATTCTAGTTTTCCAATTTTTTCTTTTAATAGTACATATTGCTGTCTTTTCTGTTTGTTTGTTTTTTTGCTTTGTATGTTATAGCTATACCTCTAAAATATGCTTTAGCTGTGTCCCATACATTTTGTAATGTTGTATCTTTTTTATTTTCTTTAAAGAAGAACTCCATTTCTTTTTTTGCTAGTTCTATAAATTATTTTTCTTTTAATATAGATTGGTTCAAAATCCATCCTTATTTTTTTTTATTCCTCTCCACATCACTTTTAAAGGGTTATGGCCTGCCCTTATACCTGGTTCTATCCCAATTTCCTGCATATTCTTCCTCAATTCAGATGTCATCCAAATCATATCAATTCTGGACCAGGATTTTTGACTATTTGAATAAAAAGCATATTGTAGTTTTCCTGGATTAATTTCCCTCCAAACATCTTGTACTCCAATTTCTTCTATCATATTAAAAAAAACTCTTAGGTAGTCTTCTTCTTCCAGTTTTTCCTGTTTTACTGCTTTTATAGTCTATTGTCCCATCTACTATCACACTGAAGTCTCCTACTAAACAAATATTTTGGTACTCCATTTCTATTATTTTTCTATGGAGATTTTGGTAGAATTCTCCCTGGTTATTATTTGGTTCGTAGATTATTACTAACAATGTTTGTTTTTGGTTTAAATATATTTCTACCATCATAATTTTTCCTCCATCTGAGTAAATCATTTTAGAATCTATTGTCTCTTTAATATATACAGCAACACCTCTTTTTTTCTGCTGAGCTGATGCGTGATAAAGTTTCCCAATTTTGGGATATTCCAACAGCTTATAATATTGTTTTTAATATGTGTCTCTTGCAAACAAATTATATCTATATTTAATTTCTGTAATTTCCTAAAAGTTTTGTTTCTTTTTGATGGGGAATTTAGTCCATTTATATTTACTGAAAAAAATCTGTTTTCTTTCTCCATTTCATTAATTAATGTTTGGGTCTAGTCGCTCTCATGATCCTCTGTTCTCTGGCAGTTCCTTCACTCTCTACTCAGATTTCTCTTTCTGTTCTCCTGTTTGTATAGTTGCTTCTTCAGTTGTTTCTTCTGTTCGTTTCTATTCCTTTCTCCCCTCTTGCCAATGTTGCACTCCTTCGTCTAAAAATGTTTGGTTTCTTTCATCAAAGTCTTCTGCTTTCCAGATTGAATCCAATCGATATCTTGTATTATTCCAGTTAATTAAAATCCCTTCTGGAATTAACCATCTAAAATTTATGCCTTTTGCAATTAGCTTTGTAGTTAAGAAATGATAATGTCTTCGGGTATCTCTTACTTTCTTGGGTGTCTGCTTTAAGAGCACAATTTCTTTATTTTTGTATTGTAATGGCTCATCTCTAAAGTTTCTCAGCATTTCATCTCTTGTTGTTTTCTTTATAAATCTCACATGCACTTCTCTGGGTAATTTATATTTCCTTGCGTAGCTTGAGTTCGTTCGAAATATTTCATCTATCTCCATTTGCATTTCTGCTCTGTTTGCTTTCAAAGCCTTTGCCAGAAACTCAACAATCACAATTATTATATTTTCTTCTCTATCTTCTACTTCTACTTTTCTTCTACTTAAGATTTTGAAATCTTAAGTAGTGTTCCACCTTCTCCATTTCTAAGATCACCTCAGTTCCTTCTAGAATTTGGTTTCCTTGTTCTAATTTTTCATTTTCTTGCAATAGTATTTCTATTTTTTTTATCAATATCATCTGATTTCTTTTTTATTTTCTGAATTCTTTGTTCATTTTTGACAATCATTTAATGATGAACTTCAAATTGTATCTTTATATCCGAAATTTCTTTGCTTAATTTATCAAAATTACTTTGTGTCTCTTCATGATTTTTTTGCATTGACTCTTGAATCAATTTTAATGTAGTTTGCATCTCATTTTGGGCAGTGCTTATTTTCTCATGCTGCAACATTGTTTCAATGGATCCCTGGGTTGTTAGGCTAGGTTTTCCAACAGAGGGTGTAGAGGAAGTCTGGTGATGTTTGATGTATTCATTTTTCCAGCCAATTATCTTAGGGTAAAATCCAAACTGTAAAAGGAGCCAACTACTTTAGGCTAAATCCAATATCTCAAGGAGAAAAAACAAAATGCAGCAGGAAAAAAGAAAAAAAAACATCCAAATATTTTAGGCTAAAATCCAACCAAAAAGAATGAGCCAACTACTTTAGGCCAAATCCAACTCCTCCAGTCGGGTCTCAGATATAAACTGTTCACTGTCTCCAAATAGCTCCTGTCTTAGTTATATCCAGAGTCAACAAATATAATTATGAGAGGTCTTTTCAGTTGTAGATTCACACAAAGGCATTTTGTTTACACCAGCTGTTGTCTCAAGGTCAAATACTTTCAGATTCTTTTATTATTTAATAATACTGTAATTTCTTCTTTTCTCACTAGATGTCCTTGTGCACTATTTTATCAATATCTGGTTTTAAAAGATTATTACAAAGTTTTTCTTTTAAAGTTCTTTATATGTTATTTACCCTTGAGAGTATATCTAAAAAATTTTCCACCTCTTGTAGATTAACTAGTCTTTCTTTGAATCAACATGAATTCAATTTTTAAAACTTCTTTTATATTCCTTAAGAATCTTCCCCCTTTGTAACTGCTCACTGCCTTTAGATCTTAGTCCTTCTGGGGTCTTTACTTTTTAGCTCTTCCCAGTCAGGGGATCAACATTTTTAAGTCCAAAAGGAAAAGGAAAAAGCATTGGCTTACCCAGTTTTAGCATGCTGTTGACAATCAGCTCTTTGGTGGAGCACCGCGGCTCCTCGCTTTCCTTCCAGCTGGCAATGACTTGGGCTGTCTGGGCTCACCCAGCAGCCTTTCCTCCATCCTTTCAGAGGGTTTCTTCAGATCACCTGGACTGATCACCATCTGGCCTGGGCTCCTGAAGCATCCGTCTTTCTTCGTTGTCTCTCCAGGGCAACTTTCTGACACTTTAGGGTCACCGGGCAGAACAAAATTGGGCTGGGAAACCAGAGCCCTGGCTTCTTCCACCCGTCTCGTCGAACACCAAACCAGAAATGCTAAAAAGGGCATTCTATCAACGCCTGGAGAGCACGACTGCTGAGCATAAGTGAAGGGGTGGAGTGGTGGAGTGGAATTAATTCCAGTGGTAGTCTCCATGCGGTTTTACAGCAGGCAAAAGGGCGGATCTCAGTTGGGGTCCAGAATATCACGAGCCTCCCTGTACAGCTGAGCGATCGGATGATGTTGGGGCAAGTGAGCCTAGCTACCCCAATTGGGTTTCTGGGTGACAAGGGAAAAACTGAGAGGGAGGTCTCAATGGATTAATTCTATCCCCAAAATACACAACTTTCTCCTGAGTGGCGGGAAAGGACAGAGATCAGTTTTGGAAGTGGAAACATCTATTTTTGAAAGATGATTTTGATGTGGACTGTGCTAGGAGTGCCCAGCATGTAATCCAACTGAAGGAGGATAAGCCCTTCAGGGAGAGATCCCGGTGGATTCCCTTAAGTGATCTGGATGACCTTAGAGAACATCTAGCAGAGCTGAAAAAGACTGGGGTCATTAGGGAATCCCAAAGTCCTTACACTTCTCCTATACTGGTGGTCCAGAAGAAGAACGAGTCCCTGAGAATGTGTATAGACTACTGTACTCTTAACTGGACTATCCCCAATCAGTATACAACTCCTTGAATAGAGGATGCTCTGCAGTGTTTGTCAGGGGCGAAGTGGTTTAGTGTACTGGATTTAAGAAGTGGCTACCACCAGATCCCCATGTACCCAGAGGATAGGGAGAAAACTGCTTTCATCTGCCCAATGGGGTTTTATGAGTTTAATTGAATGCCTCAAGTGAGTTCCCACTAAAAAGGACATTCTATCAATGCCTTGAGAGCACGGCTGCTGAGTGTAATTGAAGGGGGAAGGGCTAGGAGGGTCTGGGCTTTGGTGGCCTCTGAGGGCGTTATGTTACATATATATTGAATGTTCCTGAAAAAACTGAGTGATCATTTTAAAAAGTTGTTACAACTATCACCGGACAATTTTAAACCTTTACTGCCTAGACTATCTATCTATCTATCTATCTATCTATCTATCTATCTATCTATTTATCTATCTATCTATCTTACCATGTTTCACCAAAAGTAAGACCTGGTCTTACTTGTGGAAAAAAAAAAGATTTTCAAAAAGTTGGATGGTCTGATTGAACTTTTTTAGTCCCACAAACTCCGTTTCCCTGCAGCAGGAGAGAAATGCACCAGAGCTGGACAGCAGGTTAGTGAAGAAATGCTTTTGGAAAGAGAGAGGAGCTGGGTGATGGTGCGCCAAACTCTACAGCAGTGCCGGGAGGAGAAGCGGCAGGAAACAGGGATACCATTTCCAATACGGAAAAGGGAGATGCAGGGTGGCAAGCAAGTGTTTTACTCTGCTCTGCATCGCTGCGCAAAGCCTCTCCATTCTCTGTTCTCTCCAGTGGCAGCGATGGAGGGCTGGCAGAGGGATGTGGATTTTTGTCCAATATCTCCTTGCTTTAAAACACATCCGCCACATATGAAAACAAGTACCTGATTTGTGTTTACATTTCCAAATTTCTCTGACAGATTTTTAAACATTTTTGCTAATCTTGTTGGTGGCAAGTGCTACAGAACATTTTGTATATGTTTTCTTTATATGAAGCTGACATTGTCAATTTATAGTTTCTTGCCCACAAACTTTGCCACTTCTCTAAGTCTATTTGTTGTTGTTGTTGTTAATTGCAAAGTCGTGTCCGACCCATCGCGACCCCATGGACAACATTCCTCCAGGTCTTCCTGTCCTCTACCATCTTCTGGAGTCCATTTAAGTTCACACCTACTGCTTCAGTGACTCCATCCAGCCATCTCATTCTCTGTCGTCCCCTTCTTCTATTGCCCTCAATCTTTCCCAGCATTAGGCCCTTCTCCAGTGAGTCCTTCCTTCTCATTAGGTGGCCAAAGTATTTGAGTTTCAACTTCAGAATCTGGCCTTCTAAAGAGCAGTCGGGGTTGATCTCTTCTAGGACTGACCGGTTTGAACGCCTTGCAGTCCAAGGGACGCGCAGGAGTCTTCTCCAGCACCATAGTTCAAAGGCCTCAATTCTTTGGCACTCAGCCTTTCTTATGGTCCAGCTTTCACAGCCATACATTGCAACTGGGAAAATCATGGCCTGAACTATACGCACTTTTGTTGGCAGGGTGATGTCTCTGCTTTTTAGTATGCTGTCTAGACTTACCATAGCTTTTCTCCCCAGGAGCAAGCGTCTTTTAATTTCTTGGCTGCAGTCCCCATCTGAGGTGATCTTGGAGCCCAGAAAAATAAAATCTGTCACTACCTCCATTTCTTCCCCATCTATTTGCCAGGAATTGAGAGGGCCGGATGCCATGATTTTGGTTTTCTTAATGTTGAGTTTCAAGCCAACTTTTGCACTCTCCTTCTTCACCCGCATCAAGAGGCTCTTTAGTTCCTCTTCACTTTCTGCCATTAGAGTGGTATCATCTGCATATCTTAGGTTGTTGATATTTCTCCCGGCAATCTTAATTCCAACTTTTGATTCATCTAGCCCTGCCTTTCTCATGATGTGCTCTGCATATAAGTTAAATAGGCAGGGCGACAGTATACAGCCTTGCCGGACTCCTTTTCCAATTTTGAACCAATCAGTGGTTCCGTGTTCGGTTCTCACTGTTGCTTCTTGACCCGCATATAGGTTTCTCAAGAGACAAATGAGATGGTCTGGTACTCCCATCTCTTTAAGAACTTGCCACAATTTGTTGTGATCCACACAATCAAAGGCTTTAGCATAGTCAATGAAGCAGAAGTAGATGTTTTTCTGGAACTCCCTAGCTTTCTCCATGATCCAGCGTATGTTGGCAATTTGATCTCTAGTTCCTCTGCCTCTTCGAAATCCTGCCTGTACTTCTGATAGTTCTCGATCTACATACTGCTGGAGTCTAGCTTGTAGGATTTTAAGCATAACTTTACTAGCATGTGAAATGAGTGCAATGGTGCGATAGTTTGAACATTCTTTGGCATTGCCTTTCTTTGGAATTGGAATGTAAACTGACCTTTTCCAATCCTGTGGCCACTGTTGAGTTTTCCAAATTTGCTGGCAAATTGAATGTAGCACTTTTACTGCATCGTCTTTTAAGATTTTGAATAGCTCAGCTTGAATACTGTCACCTCCACTAGCTTTGTTGTTGCTCAGATTTTCTAAGGCCCATTTCACTTCACATTCTAGGATGTCTGGTTCGAGGTCAGTGACCATCTCATTGTGGTTATCTGGGACGTTAAGCTCATTCTTGTATAGATCTTCTGTTAGTTTTGCCATCTCTTCTTAATCTCTTCTGCCTCTGTTAGGTCCCTGTCATTTTGGTCCTTTATTATGCCCATCTTTGCATGAAACGTTCCCTTCATATCTCCAATTTTCTTGAAGAGATATCTGGTCCTCCCTGTTCTGTTGTTTTCTTCTATTTCTTTGCACTGTTCATTTAAGAAGGCATTCTTATCTCTTCTAGCTATTCTCTGGAATTCTGCATTCAATTGGGTGTATCTTTCTCTTTCTCCTTTGCCTTTTGCTTCCCTTCTTTCCTCATCTATTTGCAAAGCTTCCTCAGAAAGCCATTTTGCTTTCTTTTTCTTTAGGATGGTTTTAGTTGCTACCTCTTGTACAATGTTGCGAACTTCCATCCATAGTTCTTCAGGCACTCTGTCTATCAGATCTAATTCCTTAAATCTATTTGTCACCTCTACTGTATATTCATCAGGAATATGATTTAGTTCATACCTGAGTAGCCTAGTGCTTTTCCCTACTTTTTTCAATTTAAGCCTAAATTTTGCAACGAGAAGCTCATGATCTGAGCCACAGTCAGCTCCTGGTCTTGTTTTTACTTTGGCTGCAGAGCACATAGTCAATCTGATTTCTATGTTGACCGTCTGGTGATGTCCATGTGTAGAGCCGTCTCTTGGGTTGTTGGAAGAGAGTGTTTGTTATGACCATCATATTCTCTTGACAAAATTCTATCAGCCTGTGCCCTGCTTCATTTTGTACTCCAAGGCCAAACTTGCCTGTTATTCCGGTTATCTTTTGGCTTCCTACCTTAGCATTCCAATCCCCCATGATGATAAGGACATCATTTTTTGGTGTTAATTCTATAAGGTGCTGTAGGGCTTCATAGAACCGGTCAATTTCATCCTCTTCAGCACCAGTGGTTGGGGCATAGATTTGGACTATTGTGATATTGAATGGTTTGCCTTGGATTCGAATTGAGATCATTCTGTCATTTTGGGGATTGTATCCCAGTATTGCTTTTCCTATTCTTTTATTGACTATGAAGGCTACTCCATTTCTTCTGAGGGATTCTTGCCCACAGTAGTATACCTGATGGTCATCTGAGTTAAATTCACCCATTCCTGTCCATTTTAGTTCGCTGATTCCTAAGATGTCGATGTTCAGTCTTGTCATCTCTTTTTTGACTACGTCTAGCTTGCCTTGATTCATGGATCTTACATTCCAGGTTCCTATGGAGAAAAAATCTTTACAGCATCGGACTTTCCTTTCACCACCAGATATATCCACAGCTGAGTGTCCTTTCGGCTTTGGCCCAGTCGCTTCATTCTTTCTGGCGCTACTAGTACTAGCCCTCTGCTCTTCCCCAGTAGCATATTGGACACCTTCCGACCTGAGGGGCTCATCTTCCAGCGTCATATCTTTTTGCCTTTTAGTACTGTCCATGGGGTTTTCATGGCAAAGATACTGGAGTGGTTTGCCATTTCCTTCTACAGTGGATCACATTTTGTCAGAACTCTCTGCTATAACCTGTCCGTCTTGTGTGGCCCTGCATGGCATAGCTTATAGCTTCATTGAGTTACACAAGCCCCTTCACCATGACAAGGCAGTAATCCATAAAGGGGCTCTAAGTCTATATTATATCCAAAATTCGTTGCCCATATTATCATTGTCTCTTTTACTTGTACATCTTCCATTTTGACATGTAATAAGAAATTGTAGATTTTTTTAAATTGACCTTTCACCAGAAGTTAGTAATAACTGATCAAACATAGTCTGCTCTTTATAAAATCCATACTGTTTAATATCTTTGTCATATCTGACTTGCATTTGTAAATGTGACCACCATGGTAAATTGATGCCCTGATTTTCCATCTCTTGCCTGGATTTTAAGTTTCCTTCAGAATTTAGAATATATTTATATGTCCATATTTTATCGAGACTGACTAGATTTGGATGTACAAATGCTTCCATTGTTGAAAGTCATCCTGGAATTTTCAAATAAATTTTACATTTTATTTTTCCTGTTAATAATAGTGCATTTCTAATATAATGCATTTCTAATATAATGCGGGTCAAGAAGCAACAGTGAGAACCGAACACGGAACCACTGATTGGTTCAAAATTGGAAAAGGAGTCCGGCAAGGCTGTATATTGTTGCCCTGCCTATTTAACTTATATGCAGAGCACATCATGAGAAAGGCAGGGCTAGATGAATCAAAAGTTGGAATTAAGATTGCCGGGAGAAATATCAACAACCTAAGATATGCAGATGATACCACTCTAATGGCAGAAAGTGAAGAGGAACTAAAGAGCCTCTTGATGCGGGTGAAGAAGGAGAGTGCAAAAGTTGGCTTGAAACTCAACATTAAGAAAACCAAAATCATGGCATCCGGCCCTCTCAATTCCTGGCAAATAGATGGGGAAGAAATGGAGGTAGTGACAGATTTTATTTTTCTGGGCTCAAGATCACCTCAGATGGGGACTGCAGCCAAGAAATTAAAAGACGCTTGCTCCTGGGGAGGAAAGCTATGGCAAATCTAGACAGCATACTAAAAAGCAGAGACATCACCCTGCCAACAAAAGTGCGTATAGTCCAGGCCATGGTTTTCCCAGTTGCAATGTATGGCTGTGAAAGTTGGACCATAAGAAAGGCTGAGTGCCAAAGAATTGAGGCCTTTGAACTATGGTGCTGGAGAAGACTCCTGCGAGTCCCTTGGACTGCAAGGCGTTCAAACCGGTCAGTCCTAGAAGAGATCAACCCCGACTGCTCTTTAGAAGGCCAGATCCTGAAGTTGAAACTCAAATACTTTGGCCACCTAATGAGAAGGAAGGACTCACTGGAGAAGGGCCTAATGCTGGGAAAGATTGAGGGCAATAGAAGAAGGGGACGACAGAGAATGAGATGGCTGGATGGAGTCACTGAAGCAGTAGGTGTGAACTTAAATGGACTCCAGAAGATGGTAGAGGACAGGAAGACCTGGAGGAATGTTGTCCATGGGGTCACGATGGGTCGGACACGACTTCGCAATTAACAACAACAACAACAATATAATGATTTTGGAAGTATTTATGTTTTTTATTTTTTCCATACGATAAAAAAGCATGCCAACCAAGTTGTAGGTCAAGTTCCTCCAAGTACAGCAATCTTTTATTTCTAAGAGTTATCCATTATTTTACCCATGTTAGCACTGATGCTTGATAATATAAAACCCATTCTGGAAAGGCAAAACTTCCATTCCCCTTGACTTCTTGTAACATTTTCAATTTAATTCTAGCTTTCTTTCCTTGCTAGATAAATTTTTGAATTAGAGAATTTAAATCTTCAAAAAGAATTCTCCAGTTTTATAGGTATTGTTTGAAACAAAAATAGAAATTTTGGTAATATATTCATTTTCATTGTAGCACTTCTTCCTAACATTGACAGTTGCAGATTCTTCCATTTTTCCAAATCAAGCTTTATTTGATTTAACAAATTAATATAGTTATCTTCTTTAATTGTTGAACATCTTGCTTTCAAGTATATTTCCAAGTATGTGAACTTTTTGATTATTTGCAATTCTATTTTTTCTGATAATTGCTGTTTTTATCTGTAAGATTTTAACTATCACTTTAGTTTTTTCTCTAGTTATCTTTAATCCTGCTATCTCTCCAAATTGTTCTATCTTTTCCAACAGTTTACGAATCGTCTCTAAAGGTTCCTCTAGAATGAATACCAAATCATCTGCAAATGCTTGCAGTTTATAGGTTTCATCTTTTATTTTCAATCCTTTAATTTCTGGATCTTGCCTAATGTTTCTATTTAAACCTTCCAAAGTTAAGATAAATAGCAGTGGGGATAATTATTCTGCCCCAGACAGAATAGGCTACTTTAATCCCATCTGAAACAGACAGATAACTCAGCGGAATAAGTAAAGAATATCATTTGTATTTCTAGGAATTCTAAACAATAACTCACTATTATGTAAAGATACGTCCAGAAGCATATTTAGCAATATAGCTCATTCCACAGGTAATTTGATAATGGATTTTCCCCTCTTCTTCTTCATAAGACTCACATGTTGGCATAGGACCTCCAAGCCATGGGGCTAGGAGCCATGAGGCTGGATGAAACAAAGGCATTCCCAAACTGGCATGTAGCCAGTATGTCCTGTAATGAGCTCAGTGGCTCCTCCTCTTACTGACCTGTTAACATAGGATAGCTGACTGGCTAAACTACATTACCCATAAGCCATCTCTTAAGGAGTCAACACTTAACCCAATAAATACCAAACATTCTAACATACTGACCTTCATGGTCCAGAACACTCCCCACTTGGAAATTTAAATTTCCACTACTAACTGAAATAAGCAAAAAACGTAGCATTAAGGCATGCAATTCTCATTGTTAAATAACTAGTGACTAAATAGGTAAAAACATGGTATCAAACATGCATACTATAAGGTTAATATAAAAACATGCACAATTATAACATAGGTAAGCAAGTGTTACATCAAACAATGCATAAACATAAATACATAGTTTGAGATTCAATCTTCTAGTTTGAACTTTCTCAGCAACAGGACCAAATTGGTGATCAGCCTGGTGCAAGAGTCTTTGAGTCACGATCTGACTCACGTGGCTTCATGATCTGGACCTCAGCTTGGCGAACTAGTTCATCAAAACTGGTGGGACCCGGTGCACAAGTCCCATGGGCCAATAGTTCTGGTATGGGTTATTGTCTCTCAGTGAGACAAGGTCTTCTTCCTGTAAAAGAAACTGGAACCAAATCTGGAACAGAAAAACTGGAACCCAAAATTGTTCAGGAACTAAAGGACCTGGAAGCACAGGAAACTCAGAAATGCCAGGAGCTGGAACAACAGGAACAGCAGGAGCTGGAAGTCAGGAATAATAGCAGGAGCTGGAAAATCAGAAACAGCAGGAGCTGGAGAATCAGGAACATCAGCAGGAGCTGAAGAATCAGGAACATCAGCAGGAGCTGAAGAATCAGGAACATCAGCAGGAGCTGGAAAATCAGGAACATCAGCAGGAAATAGATTGAGGATCAATCTTTTAGTTCATTCTTTGTCAGCAGTAGGACCAGATCAGTGACTGGCCTGTTGTAAAGTCTTTTCACGAGAGTTTTTGAGTCATGATCTGACTCATGTGGCTTCACGATCTGGATCTTGACTTGATGAACTAGTCCATTAGAACTGGGTAGGGCTCAATGCACAAGTCCCATGAGCCAAGAATTCCTATGGGTGTCCTTTTTCTTTCAACAAGACAAGGTCTCCTTCTTGTAGGTTGGGCTCTTTGGTCTTCCACTTAAGGTGATCCTGAAGGGTAGACAAGTATTCATACTTCCAGCACTTCCATAAGGTGTTGGCCATTAGTTGAACTTGCTTCCATTGCTGTTTATACATGTCTTTGGGAACAAATTTTCCCAATGGTGCTGGCCAATCGCCTGTCTTCTGAGTTAATAAGGTAGCTGGGGTGAGGATGGTTGGATTTTCAGGATCTGAAGAGACTGGAACCAAAAGTCGAGCATTGACGATAGCTGCTACTTCTGCCAGAAGGGTAGTGAGGACCTCATGCATCAGTGTGGGTGTCATCATAAAGTCCAGGATTTTGCGAGCTACGCCAATAATGCGCTCCCATGCTCCTCCCATGTGAGATGCATGGGGAGGATTGAATGTCCAAACACAATCTTGGCCCTTTAGGTACTTGTCAATGTCAGAATCAAGACGAATGTCTTCAGCAATCTGTAGTTCCTTGCAGGCCCCTACAAAGTTAGTACCGTGGTCGGACCTAAACACCTTAACTGGGCCTTTGTATGCTTGGAATCTTCTCAGAGCATTGATGAAACAAAAAGTGTCCATAGATTCTATGACTTCAAAGTGGACCGCTCTAATGCTGAGACATGTGAAAAGTACGGCCCAATGTTTGCTGTTGGCATGACCACCTCTGGTTCGACGAGCAGATACTGACCAAGGTCTGAATACATCTAGGCCTACATTGGTAAATGGTGATCCTGAGGTGAGATGCTCAGGTGGCAGGTCAGCCATCAACTGGTGTTGTGTTGCACCTCGTTGTTTTCAGCAATGTAGACATTTGTGCAGGACAGTGGTGATGCATCCTTTGGTTCCCACGATCCAGAAGCCAGTTGCTCTTATGGCACCTTCTGTGAAGTGTCTGCCTTGATGATGGACGGTTGTTGATGGGTCAGAAGGATGATGGAATGCTTGAAGTTTGAGGCTAACTCAGCCTTGTCTAGACGTCCTCCTACTCAGAGCAAGTTGTAAACATCCAGGAATGGATTCAATTCTAGTAGTGAACTAAATTTTGGGATAGCCCTTTTAGCTTCCAAACATTCAAATTCCAGTGGGTATGAATCTTGTTGCACACTTCAAAGAATCCCTCTCTCAGCTTGGAGACAACTGTCTGGGCAGTTCATCTCCAGTGCAGGAAATGAATGATCGATGCTATGCCTACTACGAGGGGTCTCCATCTGGAGAATTGTTTGAAGCGAGCGGGGTCTAGATGATGGGTAGATGGTTTTGTTGCTTTCTTAATGTCTGTAGACAGGCAGACAATCTGAGTGGTCATTTTTTCGCCCTGTCTTAGTGGTTTGTTGGATATCTGAGGTCGCACGTCATTGTCCTTATCTGGGTCTTGCAGCTCATAGTGTTCTGGTTTTTCTGATGCCTGGCCATCTGGATACGCCAAAAACTCAGGACCCCTTAACCAAACTGAGTCTGTCACCTGTGATGCAGGAATTGACTGTGTAGCCTGTTCTGCTGGATTCCAATCTGTTGGTACATATCGCCACTAATCAGGATCTGAGGATCTTCTGATCCTTTCCACTCTATTACTTACATAGAATAAAAGCATCTGCTTTGGTTGTGAATGCAGCCTAATACCACCTTGCTGTCTGTGTAGAAGGTGGTGGATTGTAACTCGAGGTCCATCACTTTTGTTATCAGGTCTACTATCTCTACGGTGAGAACGGCATTGCAGAGTTCTAACCTGGGTATGGTGTGACCTTGTAGTGGTGTTAGTTTCGCCTTTCCCATGATGAAACCAACGTTGCACCTCTCCCCGCTGTAGACTTTGATGTATCCTACAGCTGCGATCGCCTTCATTGAAGCACCTGAGAACACATGCAGCTCCTTCTTTGTTGCGACAGCAAGTGGAAGGGGAACATACGTGCACTGTATGTGGATGCTTTGGAGGCAACTCAGGGATCTGCACCACATCTCCCACTCTTGCTTGTGTTCTGGTGGAAGTGGCTTGTCCCAGTCGTGATGTGTTGGGGGAGTGAGCGCAGAAGAAGCTTTCCTTGGACTGTTATGGGTGCAGCAAAATCTAGAGGGTCGAACAAGCTGTTTACTGTGGACAAGACTCCTCTTCTTGTGAAAGTGTTGTCCTTAGCTGGGGTTCTAAAAGTAAAGACATCCTTCTTCAAGTCCCAAGACAAACTGAGACTGCGCTGGAAATGAGGATCATCTGTGCCAAAGTCAAGGTCTTTTAGACCCTTAGCATGGTCTTCAGGATCAAAAGCCGCCAACACTTCTTCGCTGTTGGACGCAATCTTATGCAGCCTAAGGTTAGCTGCTGCTAACATCTGCCATGTCCTTTTTATTAGGTCTATAGCTTCTGCAGGAGTGGGTACAGATTTTAAGCTGTCATCAATGTAGAAGTCTTGTTCTACAAAGTGTCTGGCGTTGACACTGTATTCGGCTTCACTTATAAGGGCAGTATGTTGCCAACCACAGTTAGCAATTGTGGGGGAATAACTGTTTCCAAAGACGTGCACCCGCATTCTGTATTCGCTTACCTGCTGGTTGTGTTGATCATTGCTGAACCACAGGAAGCGTAAGTAATCTCAATGGTCTTCCCTGATGTAGAACAAATAAAACATCTGCTGGATGTCAGCCATGACTGCTACAGCTTCCTTTCTGAAGTGGATGACCACTCCAAGCAGACTGTTGATGAGATCAGGCTCTGTGAGGAGGATCTTGTTCAAAGAGATGCCTTGGTGCTGTGCACTGACGTCAAAGACTACCCTTATCTGTCCTGGCTTTTGTGGGTGGTACACCCCCAAAGAATGGTAGGTACTAGCATTCTTCACTTTCCTTCATTGGTGGAACATTCTGGAACATTCTGGAACATTTTTCCATGAGCTCTATTAGATGCGTTTTCATTTCTGGCTTCTTGTGCATGACTCTCCTTAGATTATTGAGGTGAGAGAGGGCTTGCTCATGATTGTTAGGAAGGTGCTGCCTGGGTATACGAAAAGGTAGTGGGTCTACCCAACTCCCTGTGTCATCCTGCAGGCATTCTTTGTCCATGAGCTCTAGAAATTCTTTGTCTTCTATTGACGGGCCCACATCGTTGTCGTTTTTGTTGATCTGGAATGCTGTCATTCCTAAAGCAGGGTTGGCTGTCAAAAGCATGAAGTGTTCTTGGCAAGGTTTCATGTGGGACGCTCTCTCATTCTTGAGAATGGAAGTCCCTGCCACGCACATTTGGGTTGGGGCTTGCAACCGATCGATGCAGACTCTTCCTGCAATTACCCATCCAAGCTCTGTCTGATGGACCTCTGATTATATCTTTATAGGCAAAGGAATCGGGGGCGTCTTGTCCCAACATAAGTAGAATTTTGGCATCGGGATCTAAGGGAGGTATGTGATCCATGATGTGCGACAGGTAAGGTATATGTCTTGCCAGTTCTGGTGTTGGAATTTGACTACGGACACTTGGTAGGGAATCCCATTCTGTCACTGGTGGCAGTTGGAACCCTGAGCTTCCATCCAAGGACTCTATGTATAGTCCATAGGCTTTCCTCCCCGCCTATGGCACTGTGGCACTGTGAGCATAGATACTGTGCATAATGCTTCCTCAATTGGTACATCAAAAAGGTCAAAGAATTCTGACTTAGTGATTGTATCGGTGCTTTGCGTATCAATTGTCACGCACATCTTTACAGCTTCTTCCAGACATCCTTCGGGATAGACCTTAGCCAAACAGATGTGAGCACATGAATGAGGACACGGTGAGTCACCACATATCACCATGCAGTGGGACCCGATTGTTTCTGGATGCTGTTTGGAAACACGTTGAGGCTCTGTCATCGTAGGAGGGATCGAAGTCACTTGTTGTGTCTCCTCAGAGGGCTTCTTAGAGTCTAGATGAAAGGCTGCCAGGTGTTTGTCATCGTTACACAGGTGGCATTTCACCCTGACTACACAATCTTTGGCCATGTGATCCATGGAGTCACAGCACTTGAAGCATATCTTATGCTCTTTGAGTAGGGCCTTTCGATCATCCAGAGATTTTTTTCCCAAATTCTCTGCAATTGTTTAAAAAGTGTGAAGATTTATGAATTGGACAAGTCAGGCCTTTGCTTGGTGGACGAGGTTTCGAAAGAGTGCCTCTTGGTATTTGTTCCTCTGAAGTCTTCTTTGGCTGAGTCGTGATCTCTGTTTTGTACACTAAAATAGGAGTTCTGTCCTTTGTGGCTTGGAAGGAACTTCTATTAGTGCCAAGGTTGTCTTTTGTTCACTTTGGCGTTGTGAAACGTGTTTTTTGGACGTCAAGATAATTGGGGTCATTGTACATATCTGATTGATCAGAAACAAATTCTGCAAGAGCAGCAAAAGGTGGAGATTTGCTGGGGTACTGTTTCCTGTGGGACTGGATCATATCAAACCATTTATCTTAGTAATAGTAGTAAAGTTGGAAGGGACCTTGGAGGTCATCTAGTCCAACCCCCTGCTCAGGCAGGAAACCCTACACCATTTTGGACAAATGGCTATCCAGTTTCTTCTTAAAAACTTCCAGTGTTGGAGCATTTACTGCTTCTGGAGGCAGGCTGTTCCACTGATTAATTGTTGTCACTGTCAGGAAGTTTCTCCTTAGTTCTAGGTTGCTTCTCTCCTTGATTAGTTTCCACCCTTTGCTTCTTGTCCTGCCTTCAGGTGCTTTGGAAAATAGCTTAATTCCATCTTCTTTATGGCAGCCCCTGAGATATTGGAATACTGCTATCATGTCCCCCCTTGTCCTTCTCTTCGTTAAACTAGACATACCCAATTCTCGCAACCGTTCCTTATATGTTTTAGCCTCCAGTCCCCTAATCATCTTTGTTGCTCTTCTCTTTACTCTTTCTAGAGTCTCAACATCTTTTTTACATCGTGGTGACCAAAACTGGATGCAGTATTCCAAGTGTGGCCTTACCAAGACATTGAAGAGTGGTCTTAATACTTCACGTGATCTTGATTCTATCCCTCTGTTAATGCAGCCTAGCACTGTGTTGGCCTTTTTGGCAGCTGCAGCACACTGCTGGCTCATACTTAGGTGATTGTCCACTAGGACTTCGAGGTTCTTGCCTAAATGTAGAACTTGCTTTTTTCACCATTGAATTTCATTTTGTTAGTTAGTGCCCAGTGTTCAAGTCTGTCCAGATCCTTCTGTATCTTAAGCCTGTCTTCTGGAGTGTTGATTATTCCGGCCAGCTTGGTGTCGACTGCAAATTTGATGAGTTCCCCATCTATCCCTTCATCCAAATCGTTGATGAAGATGTTGAAGAGTACTGGGCCCAGAACAGAGCCCTGGGGCACCCCACCACATACTTCCCTCCATATAGATGCAGTTCCATTGAGGACCACTTGCTGAGTACAGCCGGTCAGCCAGCTACGGATCCATCTGGTGGTGATTCTGTCTACCCCACATTTTTCTATCTTATCAAGTAGTAGGTTGTGATCTACTTTATCAAATGCCTTACTGAAGTCCAAGTAAATTATGTCCACAGCATTCCTCTGATCCACTAATTTTGTCACTTGGTCAAAGAATGCAATAAGATTTGTCTGGCATGATCTATTTTTGACAACCCATGTTGGCTTTTAGTAATGACTTTGTTTGCCTCTAGGTGTTCGTTGATTCGTTGTTTGATTATCTTTTCCAGGATCTTCCCAGGTATTGAGGTCAGGCTGATAGGTCTGTAATTTCCTGGATCCATTTTTTTTCCCCTTTTTTGATGATGGGAACTACATCAGCTCTTTTCCAGTCCTCTGGTAGTTCCCCTGTGTTCCAGGATCTTTGAAAAATATAGTTCAGTGGCTCCGATATCACATCTGCCAGTTCCTTGAGAACTCTGGGGTGTAATCCATCTGGTCCTGGCGATTGAACTCATCTAGGCTGGACAGGTGCTCACTTACCATTTCAACTGTCTTGGTAGTTTTTGAATGATAATGTTCTGTGTGTCAAAATGCTCAAGGCGGGTAAGTCCAGGCATGATGCCATTTTCTTGTGCTGCCCGGAGCTCTTCTAGTAAGATGGAGAATCTCCAAATTTGATTAGGATCATTGATATTGATGTTAGGGAAATCATAGAGCTCCTGTAGAAATGAGGCCTATGTCAAAGAAAGTGCCCCATAGTGCTTGTCGAGCATTTCCCAGGTTCATTGAAGGGCAGTGGGTAGGTCCCTTAAATGTGATGCGAGGATTGCCTCCACTACCTTTGAGGATTCAGGACCTAGCCATTACGACATAAGCCCAAGTTCTTCCCCAGGGTGTAACCTCTCTCTTTGGAGGGCTTGCTTGAAAAGATGCTTCCACACTAAATAGTCCTTCCCTGGTTTGTCAGAGAATTTTTGCATGCCTCTGGATGCCATATCCGACTTTCTTCCACCGAGTGTTGGAGGATACACCGATCCTATGTATGGTCTGTAGTCTGGCGGAGGTGGTGCATCACTTCCGGGAGTGGGGGCATGCACCATGTCTGGCTGGTAACTTTCTTCAGCATGTTGTCTGCTGAGGGTATCTTGCCATGTCATGTGTGAAGGACCTTGTTGGCTTGGTCTAAATTCCTCTGCTCTGGCGTTGAGCTGAGGGGACCTGACTTCGTGCATGCTTACTTGTTGGAGGGTTTCTCGTCCTTCAGGTAGTGCGTAGCTGGCTCTCTGATAGGCTGGCACAGCTGGTGGTCGAGGTTCTCTGTGGTCAGGTCTGGTAGCGGTTCCTTGGGGCACTGCCTCCTGTTGGCGCAGCAGGGACTCTAGTCTGGCACGAGTTCTTGCAATCTCACCCCCAAGTGGCAGCTGGTTCCGCTGTGGGGCCGTCACCACTGTAGGTGGACCCTCCGATTGCCATCAGTGGTATGGTTCGTTGGATTCAATGGAGCAGCACAGGTGGGAAGATCTTGTGACCTAGATGTGATGTCAACTCTCTGGCTGATTGGCACATCTGGCCATTGAGATTCTTCTCTTCATCTACTCAGTCTTTGGGGGCTTGTAGATGGCTGCGGCGCTCTCATCTGTTCACTTTGAAACACATTTTGGTTGTCCACGTAGGCTTGCACACAGTTATGAGGGCTTTCCCTTCCTAGTCCTTCCAACCTGTGTGTAGATGTGACATCTTCCAGCTCTCTCTGTAGAACCACTTCTATTGTGGCTGCCTCTTTGGCTTTCTGTTGGCGCTGGGAAATCTCAAAGTTGGCTTGAGCTTTGATCATGTCTTCTCTTTGCTGATGCTGTGCCTCTTCCATGCGAAGGGCTGCTTTGGCTACATTTTCTCTTTGCTGTCGCTCTGCTTCTGCTACACGTAGAGCTGCTGCAGTCTCCACTTTGGCCAAGTCTTCTCTTTGCTCTCGCTGTGCCTCTTGCACACGAAGGGCTGCTTTGGTTACATCTTCCTTTGCTGTCGCTCTGCTTTTGCTACACGTAGAGCTGCTGCAGTGTCCGCTTTGGCCAAGTCTTTTCTTTGCTGCTTTTCTTCTACTGCTGCTTGTGCAGCAATGTCAGCCATTGCGGTATTGATTCGTGCTTCTGCGAGATGGGTGGCAAGATTCTCTGCCCTTGAAGCTCGGGACACTTGGCTCTGATGAAAGGACGCTTTTGAATGGCAGGAGGTGCCTGTAACATGAGATTGTTGTGACATGCTGGAATGCGCCTTGGATATATGGTGAAAGAATGAAGCTTTTCCAGAAGCGTGAGTTGTGACCGCTGGGCTGGTGTTTGTGAATGGCAGGAATCTTCAGACTATGCCCTCTCGACTAGTCTGTCTTTCAGGTAAGGCTTGGGCTCCGGGAGGCATTGTGGCTCTCTAGAAACTTGTTGCGTGCCATGTTTTTTAGCTTGAGGCTTTGCATCTTGCTATTGACTGTTGGGTCTCCTAATTGCGCCTGAATGTCTTTGAGTTGCCCCTCGGAGCCCTTCCATTGCGTGGAGGCATTTACCTTATCTTCTTCCAATTGATGCGCACTTTCGGGGAAGAGCTCCTCCTTATGCCCTTGGTAGAGTTTGAGTAATTTCTCCCAATGTCTTTCATGGCACTTGTAGTGCGACTCCCATCTTTCCATCAGATGTAAGTGCATGGCTTCTGTAGGTTTTCTTTGTTGTCTCAGGTCATAGGGAACCTGGGACATCTTTGGCCTCACTGAGGCTTGAGCATCAACCTCTGTGTACAGGTCAAGGTTGGCTGTTTGCAGCATTTCTCCTTGGTCAACTGGTTGGGGTGTCTCAACTAGGCTGGCTGGTTGCACCCCTTCTTCTAAATCAATGGGATATTCTGCCATGGCTAGGACAGGCTCAGTACACTTCCTAGCTATTTTGAAGCAAATTTGATGAACTTCTCTCTTTGACAACTAGGGGTCGCTACTTACAGATCAGCTACTGGGATGCTATCTGTGGGTGGAGGCACCACTGGGTGCAGTCTCCTGTGTGCATGGGTACTTCAGCGTAATTCACCCTTTCACCACTAGGGGTCACTGCTTGCAGGTTAATCTTCCATCGAGGTTCACCCTTTGTTCACTAGAGGGCTTTCTCTGTGTGTGGTTAAAGGCTTGCGTCTAGTTCCTCCTTTAACCACTAGGGGCGTTTGGAAAGAGGCCAGTTAAAATTCTTCTTTACTACTACATTGCCCTTAGTGGCAACTTGGGAAATCACGGAGCTTCAGGTGCTCACGTAAATCCCACCGTGGTCATTAAATTGCAAGCTGGAGACTGCTTGGGACTCTAAAATCCGCTTGGTCATCAGCCTTGTGACAATAAGCAAGGTGGCGCAGCAGTTAGAGTGCAGTACTGCAGGCCACTTTAGCTGACTGTGTTCAGCAGGTCAGCGGTTCAAATCTCACCGGCTCAAGGTTGACTCAGCCTTTTTTTTGTTGTTGAGCTGATGTATAATAAAGTTTTCCAAGTTTTGGATTTTCCAAAAATTTATAATGTTGTTTTTTTATGTGTGTCTCTTGCAAATAAATTATATCAATGATTAATTTCTGTAGTTGTTTGAAAATTCTTTTTCTTTTTGATGGGGAATTCAATCCATTTATATTAACTGAAAAAATTATATTTTACTTTTCCATTTTGATTTATTTATATTTAGGTCTTGTTGGTCTCGTAATCCTCTGCTCTCTTACTGTTCCCTCACCTTCTTCATTCATCTTCTCTTTTTCTTCTTCCACTTGTGTAGTTGTTTCCTTTATTGTTGTTCTGTCTGTTTCTGGCTTCTTCCATCCTCTTGTTGATATTGTGTTCTTTCTCCCAGAAATGCTCTGTATCAGTGATGACGAACCTTTTAGAGCCCGAGTGCAACCCAAAACCCACTTATGTCAGAATCCAATTATATTTCATCTCTAGTTATCAATTATAGAAAACCCCATTTCTGCCTTCTCTGGATTCTGTCATACAAGGAAGGGAAGGGGGTGAACAAAGGGGCTTTATGGCCCTCACTTCCTTCAGTACAACTTCAAAGGGATTGAATGTGGATAGCACCAAAAGGCCTTATCATAACAAAGGAGGCTATTACCTTTCATGTAGTTTTCTCTGAAGTCTCCATCCAGCCGGCAGAAAGGAAAAGGGGTGGGAAATGTAATGCCTGAGACTGTTGCTGGAAGTAGGGGGGGGGATTGGGTGGGGCTACTGGGAAACCCCTTAAAACCTTGAATGGGAGAGCTTGGACCCCAAGTCCTGTCTAGAACACCTGCAACCATTTTCTCTTAATAAAGGATGCCTGTTGGAAGAATTATTCCAAGAGTTCTGTCTTCTTAAGATGCAAAGTGGGGTGGGTCCTTACATTAGACAGGACTTTGCAAAATTAATCCACCTGGAAGGGAGATCCTTGCCGGGGGATTTTGCAAAAAATTACCATGTCAGACAATGGAGCAAGAAAGGGGGAAAACTCCCTGGAAAGAGAGCCGCTGACCCAATTGGAACCTTGCCAGATGTTGGGATCCGAGAGGTCAGATTCCTCAGGAGAAGAAGTGGTGGAGACACGGGACCACAAGCCTCGCTGGTCAATGGGCGTTGGAAAGAAAAGTGAGTGGAGAAAGGAATCAAGAAAGATGACCATGAGACGGGGGGCCAAGCAACCAGAATGGAAGCAGGAGATGGAGAAATCCCTGCACGCAAATGAAGAGGGAGAAAGCTGGGCACCGTACTCAGACTGGATCCTAGAGAAAGCTATTGACCTGATGAAGAGAACTCTCAGCTCCCTAGGAGAGGAGAATCCTGAGCCCTACGGCCGCCCCAGCTCCTGGAGCCGCAAAGGGAGAGGGGGAAGTGGAACCTGCAGCCCCGGGGACATCTGTTGATCCAGTAGTCCCCACCCCCTACCGGACCACAGATGGCGATCTGGACGGAAGACACTACCACCAACAACGGAGGCACCGATCCATTCCAAGACGTCCGCTGTTGGAGGTGAAATTCAAAGGGGAGCCAACATGCTTGGGGTTTTTCCTAACCCAAGTCCTCAGCTACATGGAGGAATACGGGCAGGACATCCCCAGCGACAAAGCTCGCATCCGGATCGTGCAGTCTGCCCTGGATGGACCGGCTGCAGATTGGGTGGTGAACTTGCATGACTCCAATGCCCCAGAACTCAGCAACTTCAACCGTTTCATGTCCTCTCTGAGAAGACGATTTGAAGACCCCCTGGCTGATTGCAAAGCCCTGAAAGGATAAAAATGATGAGGCAAGGCAAACGGTGGCTGAATATACACAAGAATTCCGGGCCATTGCCAGCAAACTGAATTGGCCAGAAGACATCCTCCTTAGCCATTTCAAAGACGGACTAAATTATGATCTATATGACGCTTGCCTGCCCCGAGGGGACCCACACCAACTTGAGGAATGGTACATCTTGGCAGAGGAAGCAGAGATCGACATATTGAAAAGACACCGCCAAGGAAAACAATGGAGCCGCTCCCCGCCTGAGTTGACACACGAACCAGTGAAACCACCAGCTACAGCCAAGAAGCAAATGGGGTGTTTCAAGTGTGGAAGAGAAGGGCATCAAGCTGTAGAATGCCGCTCCAAAGCCCCCCAGCACAACCCAGAGAGATCCCCAATCAGCAAATCCGGAAAGTCTTCAGCTAAGCCAGAAGAAACTGCCATGAGAATGATGGAAATTGCGGAACCCTCCACTTCTGCTCACCAAGGGGAAAGAACTCCAGCCTACACCGCAGGGCCGGTGGATGCCTCAGATGACAGCTCAGAGGGCAAACCCCTGGTAAGTGGACACATCACACCCATCCTCAAGACAATATTAATTCCCCCCATGCCCGAAGCTGTGAAGGTGAAAGCCTTAATAGACTCTGGCTGCACCCGCTGCCTCATTAGCCCAACACTAGTGAGGAATCTGGGCATCCCATCGAGGAGACTGGAACAACCAATCTCATTTGGCCAGTTAGATGGATCCATAGCAGGGGGGGGGGTGCCAGCTACCCTAGCCACTCTACCAATACACCTCTCCCTGGGCAATCATGAGGAGGACATACCATTTGTGGTGACCCCAGGTATGGAATGCCCAATGATCCTAGGGATAGAATGGTTAAAAAAATGGAACCCCTGGGTAAATTGGAGGACGACAGAAATCAAATTCCCGAAGGGGGACCTATGGACTTAAAACCCCAAGGGAGGTTACCAGAATCAAGAATAGAAAAAGCATCCATAGGAGAGGAAAAGAAATACCAGAGGAATACAGAGACCTTGCTGAAGTTTTCAGGGATGAGAGGGCGAATGAGCTCCCCCCCACTGACCCACAGACTGTACCATTGAATTCAAGCCTGGGGCAAAACTCCCAAAGACCAGATTATACTCCATGAGCCCAAAGGAGAAGGAGGAAATGGAAAGATTCATTAAAAAAAAACCCTAGAGAGAGGTTTCATTGAGCCAGCCAAGCCTAAAGTGGCTGCCCCGGTCCTTTTTAGAGAGAAAAAGGATGGCTCTTTACGTTTATGCGTGGATTATAGGGCCCTGAATACAATCAGTGAAAGCAATCTATACCTTCTGCCCTCATGAAAGACATGCTGTCACACCTATCAAAAGGGAAAAAAATTTCTAAACTAGATCTAAGGGAAGCTTACTATCGTGTGAGAATTAAGGAAGGGGACGAATGGAAGACTGCATTTAACTGCCCCATGGGGTGCTATCAATTCAAAGTCTTGCCATTTGGATTACAAGGGGGCCCTGCAGTCTTTATGCAATTAATCAATGACGTTCTAAGGGAGCACCTGTTTAAGGGGGTCCTTGTTTACTTAGACGACATTCTTATCTTCACCGAAACAAAAGAGGAACATGTCAACCTTGTCAGAGCAGTTTTAAAGAAACTGCGAGCCACCCACCTATATGCCAAACTCTCAAAATGCGAATTCCGCCAGGAAAGGATAGACTACCTAAGGAAAAGGGGTGGGAAGGTAACGCCTGAGACTGTTGCTGGAAGTAGGGGGGGATTGGGTGGGGCTACTAGGAAACCCCTTAAAACCTTGAATGGGAGGACCCCAAGTCCTGTCTAGAACGCCTGCAACCATTTTCTCTTAATAAAGGATTCCTGTTGGAAGAATTATTCCAAGAGTTCTGTCTTCTTAAGATGCAAAGTGGGGTGGGTCCTTACAACTTATTTATCACTGGGTGCCATGGCTTACTGGGCAGGCATGGCTGTGGTCATGGCAGACTGGGTGGGTGTGGCCAAGCTGGGCATGGTCATCTCAATATTGTTCATGGGGAAGGATGCCTGTGGGGGCGGGCAGGGTTGGGGGAGATCCAGGGAGTCTCTTGCAGGTGGGGTGGTGAGCAGGAGGCTTGTCCTGTGAGGTGAGGCTGGGCAAGGCGAGGCAGGGCGGGGGTGCCATTGTCGCAGGGCAAGGTGAGGCATAGGCTGGGGTGGCTGCTGCCTGACACCATTGGCCCCCGCACACAGAAGCCAGTAAGCACATGGGGGCCGACAGTGTCCATCAGCAGCCACAGACTGCCAGCCCCTCGACTGGTGCACTCTGGGGCTCTGTAGCCCACCACCAGCAGTTCAGAGAAGCCGCCTCTGAGCTGGATGACCGGCCAACAGCTGAGGGGGCGATGCAATGGGTTGTGTCTGGGAAAAGGAGAGCATGCAAGGCCAGGAGGGATGGGATGGGGGGGGAGGGAAACCAGCCATGCTGAGATGCATCCAGCCACATGGGAGCTTGGTGAGTTAATGGGCAACTGGTTGAACAGGGACAGTTGCCATCTCCAGGGCATGGTGCATGTGCCCACAGAGAGGGCTCTGATTGCTGCCTCTGGCACGCGTGCATAGGTTCACCATCACTACTCTATATCTTCCATCAAAATCCTTTGCCTTCCATACTGAATCCAATCAATATCTTGTATTATTCCAATTGATTAGAATTCCTTCTGGCATCAGCCATCTAAAATTTACTCCTTTTGCAATCAGCTTTGTAGTCAAGAAATGATATTGTCTTTGATTATCTTATTATCTTGGGAATCTATTTCAGCACTACTATTTCTTTATCTTTATTTTGTAATGGGTCATTTCTGACTCTTCTTAAAATCTCATCCCTTGTTGTTTTCTTCATAAATCTTACATGGACTTCTCTGGGCAATTTGTGTTTTCTTGGATAACTTGAATTCATTCTAAATATTTCATCCACTTCTTGCTGCATCTCCAATCTTTCAATTTTTAGGGCCTCTGCTAATAGATTAATAATCACTTTGCTATATCTTCCTCTTTATCTTTGGGTATGTTCTGGAATCTCAAATAGTGTACAGCTTTCTCCATTTGCAAGGCAGTAACCGCCTCTTCTAAGTTTTGATTTGCTTGTTCTAATCTTTCATTCTCTGTCATTAGTGCTTCAATTTTTTCCCCAGTATCTTCTGATTGATCTTCCACCTTCTAAATTCTTTGTTCATTTTTAAGAATCATTTGTTGATGAACCTCAAATTGTGTCTTTATATCACAATTATATCCTGATGATTCTTTTGCATCATTTCTTGCATTAGTTGTAAAGTTGTGTGCATCTCTTTTTGGAGATTATTTGTCTTCTTTCACTGTAACATTGCTTCAATAGATCCCTGACTTGCTGGACTAGATGTTCCAGAAGAGGGTACAGAAGCAGGTTTTTTTTTGTAATTTTAGGGAAGTTTGGTGCACACATTGTTCAATCAAGCAAGGTGGCGGGGGAGGCTTCTGCTGCCCAGTCATGGTGCAAGCCATGGAAGAGTTGGCAGAGGAGAAGGAGGAGGAGGCTGCCACCGGGCAGGTGATCTGTGGGCGAAACATGAAGAAAGCCCATCCTGTGGTGCACAGTGGCAGCGGAGCCTTTTACCATCACTCCCCCCTGGATCCAAAATGGCAGAGGGGGACTCTGATCATCCTCCGTAGCATGGCAGTCCAGCTTGGGAGGGGAGTGAAAGGGAAGGTTGCTGAGCAAGGAATGGCCTGGCTGGGGGGGGGCTGAAGGAAGTGGGTGTGGGGAGCATGGGGCAGCTCCACCCCCTCCCTACCTGCGTCGCCTTGTTGTGGCGGCAGCAGCATGACAAGTGCTCTATTGCCCCATTGTGGCAGTGAGATGGGCAGAGTGTGTGGGGTCCTAACTAGGGCTTATTTTGGGGGTAGGACTTATATTAGGCCCAACCCCCAAATCAGGGTAGGTCTTATTTTGGGGGTAGAGCTTATTTTCGGGGAAACACAATATCTATCATGTATCTATCTATCATCTATCTATCTACCTTTTTTACATTAATAACAAGCTGACATTTCATTTTTTACTCTCAGCTGACATACTATTTTTTTTTATTTCAGCTGGGATGTTGTTTTCCTTTTCAAATTTTATTCATCTGCCATTTTTTAATATATCTGTGGATTACAAACTAAATCAAGATGGCACTATCCATACAAGGAACAAAAAGGAAAACTCAAAACTCCCAGAACTCCTGACTGTCAACGCTGTAACAATCTTGTCTGAAGCCATTTCTGCTTTGTTTTTGCTTGCCACAGTAAGGGGGATGAGCCTTAACCAATATTGACCCCCAGCCAGCCCAGGGCCCCAGCTAAGGTATTTCCAGGGATGGGCTCTTCCATGACCCCAGCACCAGTGGCCAGGTAAACAGCAAGTTTACTGGGGCAGCGACCTATGGACCCATCCCCTATTAAGCCCACATTTGATGGGGATCCCAAGAAATTGTCTTTCTTCCTGAATCAGGTGTGGGCTCATCTGAATCATTATGCACATGTTTACTTGGATGGGGCTGGAATGGTTGATGCTATAGCAGTGAACTTGGAAGGGGAAGCAGCTGAGTGGGTGACTGGCCTACATGATGAATAGGAACCAGAGCTGTGGGACATCAATCTGTTTATGCCAGAATCTGAGGGCCAGATTCGAAGACTAATCCCAAGCCCTGCAAGCTGAAAAGGGCATCCATAATCTGAAGCAGAGGGACCGACCAACAAAAGAATATGTAAGGGAATTCTTAAAGGTGGCTGGACGAATCAGGTACTGCCTGAGCGATCACTGATTCACCACTTCAAGGCTTAGACAGTGAATTATGCCAAGTATGCACCTATTGGGGGATCCCTGACCAACTCCATGAATTGTATCATCTGGCTATATAACAGACATCGAGCTGGACTGCCACCAATGGCCCACAGCATCAGGATCCAGACCAAGGTGAGCCCCAGAGAGATGTCAGGTGCCTCAATACCCCCCACCTGCCACAGCCTCTGGATTCCCTAGAACACCCATTGGACCTCCAATCAAATGCTTTAAATGTGGTCAACTTGGACACCAAGCAGCTGATTGTCCAGTTCCATTTCCTCCAACAAAGAGTACGCCTACTGCTTTTACAAAACCCAAGAGAAAACCTCAGCGAGTGTGAGAGAAGTCAAATTGGGCCTGCCAGGAGCAAGCTGCCCAAGTTACTTCTCCCTAGGGGAAGCGTGAGACCCCAGCTGAGTGCTTACCTATGCCAGCTCCTTATAACAGTGACGATGGAGAAGATGACCCGATGGTGAGTCAGCCTGTCCCAACTTTTGCCTTCTCTGCAAAGATCTTAGTCCCTCAGAAAGGAGCCCAGATGGATTTACATGTTTTAATTGGCTTAGGCTGCACCCAATGCCAGATCAACCTCCCCATGGTGCTTAAGCTGGGCATTCGTGCCAGATTGTTGCCCATACCTGTTCTGTTCTGCGCATTGGTAAGGCATTGAAATGAGGCAGGAATAACAACAGTTGCTTCTTTATTCAAGCTTCAACAGAACAACACAAAATGGCACTGATCCCTTTTATATCCTTTTGCAGGAACAGCATCAGCCAATAAATGCAATGTATTTTCCCGCTTTGCCCGTACGCAATAGGCTGGAGACAGCCTGTCTGGCCCGGGCAGGCCACATGGTCTGCCCGGGTCTCTCTGCAGCTTCCTGCACCTGCTCTGTCAATCACAGGCCCAGGACATAACACCCCTCCCCTCTTGGTTCCAAAAATAGATATTACTATTTTAACTACTACAAGTCACTCTTTTGAGCGTGTTCTTATTTCTAGGGAACATTAGCCCTGCTCGCTTACTGACAGGAATCTTACATAATCTTGTAAGAACTTTGGAGGGCCTCTGGCCCGTTCCTACCATCTCGGAGCTGCTGCAAGCACCCAGTCTGCAAGCTTGCCTGCCAGGCTTGGCAGACCAGGACTTAGAGGCCTATTTGATGCAGGCAAACCCACATCTTCTGGCTGGCCTGGTCCGGTAAGCCAACCCTTTGTCCATTTGACTTTGGCTGGCTCTTTCTGGTAAGACCAGACCAGAGTTCCTTGGTGGGGTGGAATTCCCCGTATCAGTGAGAGACCCCAGTTGGGAGCACTGTCCCATAGGCACAAGACCTGAAGTAGGTGTGGCATGAAAAGCCGGTTGCGTGCAATGTCCCATGGACTCAGTGCCAGAGTCAGAAGCCACCTTGTTGGCAAAGCCCCTATTTGGAGAGTGCAAACCCTCACTTTTGCAGAGAGACTGAGATCCACGATTGTGATCGTGGTCCTCCTCCCCCCTGAGAGCAAAGTCAGGAGCGGAAGGGTGACTAGGTAGCCTCCATCGTAGCTGGTCAATGTGCCGACACAGCACACGACCATCTTCCAAGGCCACTTTGTATGACAGTGGCCCAGTGACTTTGCAGACCACTGCTGTCACCCAAAGATGTCCAGGTCCATACTTCCTTGCCCAAACTGGATTGCCCACTTGTAGTCTCCTTGGTGCCCGCGGTTGTGACACCTGTGAAGCCACCCGGTCTGGGTGCAATCTGTCTAATTTGGTAATAAGATGGCGACCCAAGCGGAGTTCAGCTAGGCTTTTGCCTGAAACTGTGCAAGGTGTGGTGCGTTGGCAAAGAAGAAAATCAGCTAACCTGTGGTCCCAATTTTCATGAGTAAGCCTCTTCAAGGCATCTTTGGTGGTGCACACCATGCGCTCAGCTTGGCCGTTGGAAGCCGGATGAAAGGGTGCCGAAGTAGCATGAGAGATCATGTTGGCTTTGAGGAAGGCCTGGAACTCCGAAGAGGTGAATTGTGGTCTGTTGTTGGAGACAAGAACATCTGGGAGCCCATGAGAGGCGAAGATTCCCCTCAGCACATGGATGGTCCTGGCAGTAGTCGTGGTGGACACTGGAACAACCTCTAGCCATTTAGAGTGACTGTCCACAACAATGAGGAAGAATTGCCCCTGAAAGGGGCCAGCGTAGTCAATATGAACCTTTGATCAAGGAACATGTGTGTACTCCCATCTATGCACGGGAGCCTGTGGCATTTCAGGCCTGGACTGTTGGCAAATGTGGCACCCAAGGACCTGGGTCTCAATCTCCTTATCAAACCCAGGCCACCAGAGATAGCTGCACGCAAGCGCTTTCATCCAGACTATTCCCGGATGTCCCTCATGCAGAGACTGCAAGACTCTAGTCCTCAATGAGGTTGGGATCACTACCCTGCTACCCCACAGAATACAACCCTTAAATGTGTACAGCTCATTCTTCCTTTTCCAGAAACTCTGGAAATTGGTGCCAGGACACGTGTCAGGCCATCCTGACAGCACTCAGTTCAACATGCATGTTAGTGTGTTATCAGTGGCTGTTTCTGCAGCCACATCCCCTGCATTGAAGGGAGACTCAGGCAAATCCTGGATAGCCAGTATGTGATTAGCTGGAGTAGGATCTGATTCTAAGAGCTGTAGAGGCAACCTACTAAGGCCATCTGCGTGCCATTTCTTTGCCTGGTTTG
This sequence comes from Crotalus tigris, assembly GCF_016545835.1. Taxonomy (NCBI): domain Eukaryota; kingdom Metazoa; phylum Chordata; class Lepidosauria; order Squamata; family Viperidae; genus Crotalus; species Crotalus tigris. The sequence goes on from NW_024100078.1 coordinate 261,857, forward strand.
TGAACCAGGGAATAGTCATATGCAGAGAGGAATATTGACCACCTCAACATGCTAGCAGAAATTATGTGTGGGGTTTGCTTGTTCATTCTGAACAACCCCAGCAATGGCTTGTGGTCTGTAAAGACCATGAAGTGGCAACCATACAAAAAGTCATGGAACTTTTTTATGCCAGCCACAATGGCCAAGGCAATGCCTATCTGTGCGTAATTATGCTCAGCAGAAGACAAGAGTCCTTGAATAGTAGGCCACTGGAACTTGTGTCCCATCAGCCTTTTTTAAATTTCCTTTTTTATTTTTTATTTTTCCAAACTCTCCCCCATACATATACCGTGATATTTATTAGATGTTAATATACATTCTTTTTACATTCTTATATATAAGATACTTTTAATAAAATGAAATAAATACATACACATGACTTTTGGTGTTGCTCGCCCATTTCACCTCTCACTATATCCACACTCCTTCTTCTCTACCTTCTCCCTTTCTTTTTTTTCCCTACTTCCCTCTTCTTCCTCTCCTCTTCTCTTTCTTTCTCCTCTTTTCCTCCAACCTTCCTACTTCCTCCCCCCCTCTTTACTCTTTTCTCTCTCCTCTCCTTTCTTCCCTCTCATCCCTCTTCAGATACAATTCAGGGGTAATGTCCGAGCAACTCCTCTCTCCAAATTTCCCTATCTGTATTATATACAATAAGATTAATTTTCTCTTACATTAATACTTCTATTTATCTAATCTTCTCAGTATATACTTCTATAAATATTTATACAACCTCCAGTTATTCAATATTGTGTCTCCTGGGTCTCCCTCCCTATCTGCTCCTTCTTCTTCCATCTAAATTGATGTTAACTATCTTTTAACCATATTCTCTTTTCAGCCAATCATAAAAAGTTCCCCAGATTTCATAGTAGTCTGACTCTGTCTTATCTTTAATCGTCAGTGTTAGTCTATTCATTTCTGCACATTCCAGTTTTTTCCCAATGACCTCTCCCTCTGGGGGGGGGGCTTTCACTGCTTTCAAATATTGTGCAAACACCATCCTGGCTGCCGTAATTATATGAATAATTAAATATTTTCTCTTTATTGTATTTCCCTGGTAGAATACCCAACAGGAATATTTCTGGTCTTAGTTCTATACGTTGTTGTATCATCTTTTCTATCCATGTTCTAATTATATTCCAATAAGTTTTAGCTTCTACACATGTCCACCACATATGGTAGAAGGAACCTGGTATCTGATGAATTTCCAACATTTCATAGACCTATCCTTAAACATTTTAGCTAATCTTTCTGGAGACATGTGCCATCTGTAAAACATTTTGTACATATTTTCTTTATACACAGTCGCCATTGTCAATTTATAGTTTCTTTCCCATAGTTGCTGCCATCTATCTAATTCAATTATGTATCCAAAATTCCTTGTCCATTTTATCATTGTCTCTTTCACTTGTTCCTCCTCTAACTCCATATGTAGTAGATAACTATACATTTTTAATCCATTTTTCTTCCGTTCGTGTGAGTATTTCATCTAACTCTGTTGTCCTCAAATTAACACCATCTATTTTAACATCTTTTTCATATCTAGATTGTATTTGCATTCTCATGTACCAATCCATCTTTATTTCTTGTTCCTCTAATTGTTGTTTGGTTTTCAACTCCCCCATATCTGTTAGTAAGTCTTTATATCTTATAATGTTTCCCATGTTAAACATATTGGGTATTAGCACCTCCATAACTGAGAGCCAATTTGGAATCTTCAAATAATGCTTTCTCTTTACTTTCTTCCAGACCACAAATAAAGAATTCCTTATATGGTGTCTCTGGAAATAGCTATATATTCTGTTTTTTCCATACCATATAAAAGCATGCCATCCCAACTGTAAATCATGTCCCTCTAATGTCAATAATCTTGTATTCCTCAGTAAGATCCATTCTCTTATCCATGATAATGCTGCAGCTTGATAGTACAATTTCCAATTAGGTAGACCAAACCCACCTCTCAATCTTGTATTTTGTAACATTTTTAGATTAATCCTTGCCTTTTTCTCCTGCCAAATATATTTCAAGATTGTTTTATTAAGCCCCTCAAAATATTTCTTATCTAATCTTATTGGTATTGTTGAAAACAAAAACAATAATCATGGTAATATATTCATTTTGATTATTGCAATCCTTCCCATTAATGATAGTTGTAGATTTTTCCATTTATCCAAATCTACTTCAATTTGTCTTTTCAATTTATGATAATTATCCTCTTTAATTGTTGTGCATCTTGCTGTCAGGTGGATTCCTAAATATTTTATCTTCTTTACTGTATATCTAATTTTCCCACAAGTTCTTTTTTTTCTTTTTCAGTAATATTTTTCACTAACATTTTGGTTTTATCTTTATTAATTTTCAACCCAGCTACCTCACCATATTTTTCTATTTGTTCTATTAATACAGGTCCTGTCTCTAATGTTTCCTCCAAAATAAATACTAAATCGTCTGCGAATGCTTGTAGCTTATATTCTTCCCTCTTAATTTTCATCCCTTTTATGTCATTATTCTGTCTTATACGTCTATTTAATACTTCTAATGTCAGAACAAACAACAATGGAGATAGGGGACAGCCCTGTCTTGTTCCCTTCATAATGTTGATCTTCTCAGTCATATCTCCATTTATCATTACTTTGGCTAATTGCGTATTATAAATTGTTCTGATTACATTTATAAATTTCTCCTTATAATCCATAGTCTGTAATTGGCTTATCATGAATTGCCAGTTCACATTGTTGAATGCCTTCTGTGCATCCAGGAACACCAATGCCATCTGTTTCTTGGGGTGTGTTTTATAATATTCTAATGTGTTCAATATAATTCGTATATTGTCTCTAATCTGTCTTTTGGGTAAGAAGCCATTTTGATCCGATTGTATAAATTCATTTAAAAACTTTTAAGTCTTTCTGCCATTATTGATGCAAATATTTTGTAGTCCACATCAGCCTTGAGGTGGCTTAAGACAGCCCCGATCCCATAAGGGGATGCATCGCAAGCTATACACACAGGCAGCTGCTCATTGAAATGAGCTAGAACAGCATTTGAAGACAACAATGCTTTAACCTCAGCAAAACTCTGTTTGTGGACTTTAGTCCACTTCCATGGAGCCTGTTTATCCAAGAGCCAGTATAATGGCTCTGCCACTGCGGCCTTGTGCGAGAGGAAGGAATGGTAAAAATTTAGCAGTCCAAGGAAGGCTTGAAGCTCGCTCTTCAACTTGGGACTAGAGGCCTGCTGAATTGCTTTGAGCTTAGATTCAGCAGGATGGATGCCTTCTGCATCTATGCGAAACCCCAGGAATTTAGTGGAAGTTACTCCAATTTTGCATTTTTCCTGCTTAAGCTTCAGCCCCGCTTCACAGAACCGCAGCAAAACGGACCGAAGCCTTTCAGACAGGTTTTTGATTGACTCTCCTGCAATGAGGATATCATCGAAATATGGGCAAACTCCTGGAATGTTATGGAGCGTTCACTCCATCATGCTTTGGAAAATGCCAGGAGCTACATTAACCCCAAACTTCAGTCTTCTGACTTTGAAAGCTCCCTGGTGTGTTACAATTGTCTGGGCCTCTGCTGTTGCATCATCAACCAGTAACTGTTGATAGGTCTGGGCCAAACTGAGTTTGGTGAAAACTTGGCCTTCTTTAAGTGAGGCCAAAATGTGGCTCACCATAAGCACCGGATAAGAGTGCTGCTGTAATGCTTTGTTTAACGTGCATTTATAGTCAGCACAAATGCAGATTTCCCCATTGGCCTTGAGTGGCGTGACTATGGGTGTTTCCCATGGACTGCTATCCATAGGTTCCAAAATGCCTTGCTGTAGCAGTTTATCCAGCTCAGCATTAAACTTTTGCTTAAACATAAAAGGCACCCAATGAGGCTTAATCCTAATCGGTGCAATGGAGGGGTCTAACCATAAAGTAATTGGAAGCCCCTTATATGACCCTAGTTCTGGGATAAACACATCAGCAAACTCCTTGCAAACGTCCGCAAGACCTGTGGTTTGCAAACTGTGTAGCCCAGTCACCTGAAGTGCCTCAAACCTATCGAGTATGATTAAAGTCGTGCAGTCACCCTCAACCACAGCAATGTCCCAAAACCCCTCAAAATTCCTATGCTGCACTCTGAGTGTGTCTTCCCCTTTCACACTAACCCAGGAATTCTGGAAGTCTGTTAGGATAAGATTCGACGGCCTGAGTTTAACACTCTGGCTGCTTCTACAGCAGATCTGCTCGAGAGTGTTCTGGAAGATGACTGACAGAGCTGAACCCGTGTCCAGCTCCATCGTTAAGGGGAGCCACTGCAATTTGACATTAATACACAGCTTCTTCTTCAATGGCCGGTGGGCCCCTGTTCTCAAAATGCTCTTTCGGGACACGCAGAAACCCACCCTATTCTGGTTGGGGACCCTGATAACTTTCCAAGGCAATTCTTTCAATGGATGGTCTTTCTTGCGACCCAAACAGATGGCTGCTATGTGGCCTTACCGGCCACACGCCCAGCAAGTAGCAGAGTGCAAACGGCAGTCAGAGCACTTGTGGCAGCTTCCACATCCAGGGAATGGTGTTGTCAGCTTGTCAGACCCCTTGTCAGCTCACTCTTTGGGGCCTTCTCTCTGCTGGCTGCTGTAGACGATCGATCTCATTTTCGGAATCCAGTACAGATATCTCTCTAGCAACCTCTTGATGGACTGAGCCCGAACACGTAAGGTTCTTGGAAAGCAGCAAGGCCTTAACAGCTCCTTTCGCTGCTTTGTCAGCCATGATTTCCCTTAGCGCATCTTGGAAGGAAACGTCTTCTTTTCCAAAAATATTTTGCTGCAATTCTCGGCTCTTCAAACCACAAACTAGCTGATCTTGTAGCCGTTCTTCCAAGTCTTTGAATTCACAGGGCTTTGCAGCTTGACGCAGAGCAGCAATAAAGTCCACAGCAGACTCTGCAGGACATTGGTCCCGCTGTTCAAATGCATGATGCCATGCAATCACTGATAGCTTCAGTTCAAAATGTTCCTTTAATATTTTCTTCAGCTCTGCATAAGCGATGGATTCCAAAGGTGCTAGGGCAACCAAATTTTCAGCAATGTCAAAAGTCTCTTGCCTACAGACACAAAGTAATGTTGCGGCTTTGAGCCCGTCCTCCCGAACTTGATTTACCCTAAAGTAGTTCTCCACCCTGGCAATGTATGAACTCCAACGTTCAGGGTGCGCTGTATCAAATTCAGACAGATGCCCAATCTTAGCCATCATTTTTTCTTGGCGGCCTCTTCCAATGGCTCATGCTGCTTAGGCTTGCGAAGGGGTTCCAGGACGAATCTTGCTGAGCTCTCCTTCAGCAACTTCATACTGGCAGCCAGAGTCGCACAAGTTGGAACGCTGAACTTCCAAGCACTTTGGCCTCCCATGGTGAGTCAGCCTAGTATTCTTTTGTTGTTTTCTTGCAGCACAATCCCATCCTCATCACCAGTGTTCTGTTCTGTGCGTTGGTAAGGCATTGAAATGAGGCAGGAGTAACAACAGTTGCTTCTTTATTAAAGCTTCAACAGAACAACACAAAACAGCGCTGATCCCTTTTATACCCTTTTGCAGGGAACAGCGTCAGCCAATAAATGCAACGTATTTTCCCGCTTTGTGCAAGCACAATAGGCTGGAGACAGCCTGTCTGGCCCAGGCAGGCCACGTGGTCTGCCCGAGTCTCTCTGCAGCTTCCTGCACCTGCTCTGTCAATCACAGGCCCAGGACATAACAATACCTATGAGATTTGAGCAAGCAGATGGATCTCTTATAGGAGGGGCTCCTGCCACCCATCTAACCGAACCAGTATACCTAAAGGTGAGGGAGCATTGGGAACTCATCCACTTTGCAGTGGTCCCAAAAATGACTGAGGCAGTAATTTTGGGATTAGCGTGGCTTGATAAATGGCAGCCTATGATCTGGTGAGAAAACGGAGTGAGATCTTTTAAAATTGGTAATGGGACTCTTACCTCCTACTCCTGCCAGCAGCACAAGTGAAAACCAGGGGCAGTCCCTTGAGACACTAAAATCATTTGCAGACTCCCTGCCTGGGATGAGCTCATCCCAAGCAAATATCGAGACTTAGCTGAGGCATTCAGCATGGCAGAATGTGACATCCTTCCTCCCCACCAAACAACTGATTGTGCTATTGAGATTTTGCTAGGAGCCAAACTTCCCAAGCCTCAAATGTACTCAATGACCCCCTGGGACTGGAAAGAGCTAAGAGACTACATTGATAAGAACTTAGCCAGAGGATTCATTTAGCCAGCAAAATCCCATGTAGCTGCCCCTGTGCTTTTTAAAGAGAAGAAAGTTGGGTCACTGAGGCTGTGTGTGGATTTTAAAGAGTTAAACACTGTCAGTGTGGAGAATATGTACTCCCTCCCTTTAATGAAAGATATGTTGGCCCATTTAGCAACAGGAAAGTTTTTTTTTACCAAATTAGACCTAAGAGAGGCATACTATCGAGTGAGAGTAAAAGAAGGAGACTAGAGGAAGATGGCTTTTAACAGCCCCCAGGGAAATTTCCAGTTCAAAATTATGCCTTTTGGTCTTCAGGGGGCCCCTGCCATATTCATGCAATTGATCAATTAAGTACTGCATGATCACCTGTACAAAGGGGTTTACCGTGATGACATCCTCATTTACATAGAAACCATGGCAGAGCATATAAAATTAGTACGTGAAGTATTAAAAAAGCTGCTGAACACCAAGCTTTACGCTAAACTCTCAAAATGTAAATTCCATCAAATGCATCTAGACTATTTAGGATACAGAATTTCCAGTGAAGGGGTGGAGATGGATCCAGCCAAAGTTAAAGCTGTAATAGAATGGCAACCCCCACGAACCGCCAAACAATTTCAAAGTTTTTGGGGATTTGCTAATTTCTACCGGCAATTCATCCTCTCTTTTGCTGAGATAACTTTGCCAATTACTGAACTATTAAAGGCTGGAAAAAATGGAGGGAAGCCACAACCTTGTTAGCCCCTGCCATGGCAGGGCTTTTCAACCTTCTCACTGATTGCACTACTTTTAGGATATGGCAGTATTCGAGTACCACCTAGCAAGGTGTCAAAAACTTGATGACCAAAAAAACCTGTTCAAAGTTGCAATTGCACTGAAATAACTTATGACCATTTTTCACATTTATGACCATTGCAGCATGCCCAAGGTCATGTGATTTATATTTGGGTGCTTGGCAGCTGATTCATATTTATGATGGTCACAGTGTCCCAGGGTCATGTGATCCACTTTTGCAACCTTTCGACAAGCAAAGTCAATGGCAGGGCTGCTGGTCGCCAAGTGCTAAGGCAGGACTTGCCTTCCTCCTTGCTTCCCTGCCTCCCTCTTTCTCATGCCCACCTCCTTCTGAAGGAAGAATTTGAATCCCCCCCCCCATATTTTCTCTCTTCCATATATTCATCAAAAAAGGAAAAGCCTCCAGAGACAGAAAAGACAAGCTGCTGAGTGAACTAGCTTAAAAAGGCACATTCCCCTTTAAGAATTAGCTACTGGCTAGAAAGCAAAGTTAAGGAGCGCAGCCGGCACTTAAGAAAAAAAATGTAGTAAGTATTGGCTGCGGCTAAGGCAGTCTCCCCAAATGGCTCCATTCATAAGTAAAGGAATGCTACAGGCAAAATCCATTCAGGAGAAAAATACTTCAAAATCCCATGCAGCAAAACTTACAGCTAACAATAGCCGAGCAATAGAAGCTAACACGAGACATCAGCCAAATAGAAATTGCCAAACACTCCTTAAGAACACAAAGCCCACATTGTACAAATCCCAGAACTTCAAAGTCACAAAAGCACATAAGAATCCTTCCACTCTCCATCTCCTCCGTGCCTCACCTCCAGCCATTGCTTCCTTTTTTTATTCCTTGTGGAGAGCGACCCCTCCCCGCTGCATTTCTTGCCTGTTTGCTGCTGCCAGCACATGTGGCTGCCACAGCAGTTGTAGATCGGCTCATGGCTGGCCATCTTGATCTTCTCTCCTCTCCCCCCACCCTCCTCCTTCTTCTTCTTTCCCTTCGGTACAGCTAGAGCTGACTCCCCCTCCTCCCATGGCTCCTGCTTTTTCTCTCTCTTCCTCTCCTGCCCAAACTGCCTCCTTTTATAGCCTCTCCTGTCTCCACCCCTCCTCCTCCTTTCTCATGGGGGAGGATGAGCTAGAAGTGAGCCTGGGGCCTTTGCCTCGCCCCAGCCACTCTGCAGCTCCAGAGGACTCTCTCACAGAAGGTCCTTGCCTGCACTCTTTCCCTCCCCTGCTACACTTAGCTAGGCAGAGCTGCATACCACCTGCTACTCGTTAATGTACCACAAGTGGTACACATAATACCGGTTGAAAAGCCCTGGTCTATAGAATGCCAAACTGCTTTTGAGAACTTAAAAAGATTGTTTGCAGCCGAATGTGTTCTCAAATAACCCAACCCTGAGGATCAATTCATCAAAGAAACCAAAAAGGAGACCTACAACCCTACACCTACATCTCCAAGAAATTAGCAGACATTGAGCAAAAGTGGGCTGTTTGGAAGAAGGAAGCTTTTGTAGTGAACTGGGCCCTGCTGACTTGTCATTTCCTTGAGGGGGGCAAGGTGCCTTTTGAAGTATGGACTGATCATAAAAATTTAGAAGCATTGAAAATCCCCCATAAATCTCCCAAGTTTGTTGGGTGCAGTATTTTAACCGTTTCAATTTTACACTAAAGTATATCCCAGGGAAAAAAATTCTTGGCTGATGCCTTGTCCAGAATGCCCCAGTATAAAAGTCGCTGTGAAGAGATTGTGAACTCCATCATTCCACAACCAGTCAATCTCTCAGATAACCCTGGGAGAGCAACTGCAGACAAAGCCACCTGAACCTTAACAAAAAAACTTAAGGAGGAATTAAAAACTGATACCTGGTTCTAGGAAAATAAAACCATATTATCGAGATGGGCTAGCCTGGAAGGGATCCAAACTGTATTTCCAAGAAACAGTTCAAGCACTTCAGTGCAGCCATGATATCAAACAGCTGACCACTTTGGATTCCTAAAGACTTTACATTTGGCCAGGAGGTAATTTTGGTGGTTGGGTATGAAAAAGGATGTTGAAAATTATGTAAAAAGCTGTGTAATGTGTGTAACCATGAAACAATGTCCCAGTAAGCCCCCTGGATTATTACAACAAGTAGAAGAACCTTCCAGACCCTGGCAAGAGATTGCCATGGACTTTTTTGTGGGAGTACCAGAAAGTAGGGGAAATATGGTAATATGGACTGTTATTGACCTTTTTTCAAAGCAGGCTCACTTCATAGCCTTTTCTGGTCTTCCCTCTGCAAAGTTAGCCAAAATGTTCCTTATGCATATATGCCATCTACACAGAGCACCAAAACAGATTATTTCAGATAGGGGAGTTAAATTTACTGCAAAATTTTGGAGGGACTTCCTTAAGCTGATCGGATCCACACAAGGACTATCATCAGCTTTTCATCTGAATATGAATGGAGTGGCTGAGAAAGCGAACTCAATGGTGGAAGAATACATTAGGTGCTATGTTGATTACCAACAGATGACCTGGGCTGACTTCCTCCCTTTCACTGAAGTAGCTTGTAATAACACCATACCAGCAGTACTGGACTCACTCCTTTTAAAATAGCTACTGTTTGAGAATTCATTCCTGTGCCTGAATGCCCACAGGATCCTCCAGCTTCTCAAACCTTAGATCAGTGGGTGACTTGTTGGAAAACTGTTTGGGACAATACAAAAAATGTTTTAGCGAAAGCCTCAAAAATTTACAAAGAGCAGGCAGACAAGAAACTGGCTCCTCAGAAGTCATTTCATGTGGGGGAGAAAGTCTATCTCTCTATGAAGTATTTGAGACTCAGATTGCTTAGTTAAAAAGTTAGGACCAAAATTCCTTTGGACCTTTCTTCATAGTTGGAATTATAAACCCTGTTACAGTGGAATTAAAACTCCCTCGACTTTTGAAAAAAGTCCACCCTATTTTTCACTGCAGTCTATTGAAACCTTTCAGGGAGTCCTCCTTAAGATCTGCTCCAAAAAAGGCACCTGGTCCCTGTGTAATAAAGTGAGAGACCCATTATGAAATAAAACAAATTCTTGATTCTAGGTTGTACAAAGGAAAATTACAGAATTTAGTACAGTGGAAAGGATACACACTATCAGAAGCCACTTGGGTAAAGAGTGCTAATGTTAAAGCAGATAGATTAATATATAGATTTTTTTGATAAGCACCCTCATAAGCCCTGGGGAATTCTTCTTCGTCTACAGGATTTCTCCTTTCTCTAGGGGACCTGACTGTCAACGCTGCAACAATCTTGGCTGAAGCCATTTACGCTTCGTTTTTGGTTGCTACAGTAATGGGAAGAGAGATTTTAAGGTTAGACTAAACAATAAATTGTCCCATGGGAATCAAGATCATTGCTGTCTGGATTTTGGCAGGCTGTGCCTTTCGTTAGGATGCCTGCCATAGTAGGTTATTAGGGAATGTGATTAATGACATAATGCTGCAGTGGGAAGTTCAGCTTTGTAACATTGTAACCTTTGGGAGGGAACTCCAGTCTTGGTTTCACTTTTGACCGTGCTGATACTTTGTAGCTAATAAATATGTTCTTTACGGAAACTCTTGCCTTGGAGTTCTGTTTTTACTGGTCTCATCTATCGGAATCATGACATTGACAGTGTAAGCAATTAACCAGTGGAATGGCTTGACTTCAGAGGTGTGGGTGCCCTATCATTGGAGGATTTGACAGCCATTTGTCCAAGCTAGTATAGGTTTCTTTAACTCTGTTACTCTATTATTCTAGAAAACTAACATTTAAGAATTAAATTTTCTTTTTTAAAAAATCTTCTAAATTTTGGGAATTATGAAAATAAATTTTTAGAATTTTTAAATTTTGGGGGGGGGAAATCCTTTAACAAGGTGTCCCAGTGTTCCAACTGAGAGACAGCACAGCTGAGAGGTGACCCAGCTGTGAGGTGGCCCAATGTCCCAGCTGATAGCCTGGCTGTCCAGCTGAGAGACAGAGAAGCAGCCCAGTGACCCAGCCTGGCAGCTGAGCAGAGGCAATGAGGTCCAAATGGAGGCCACTGAGCAGAGGTGAGACAGAGCTAGGTGGCAACAAGATATAAAGTAGTAGATATAAGAAACATATCCAATACCTATAAAAGACTCAAATGCCTATACACGAAAAGTTTAGGAAACAAGGATGAACCTGAAGAATTAGTACAAGAAGGTAAATATGATACAGTTGCCATTAGGGAAACAAGGTGGGATGAAATTCATGACTGATCGAAGGATACAAACTATTCTGTATCTCTATAGAAATCCACAAAACCAAAGATGAAAACCTCCTAGAATGCATATAGATCAATATAAAAGGAAAAAGAATAACATTTCTATAGGTATATACTACAGGTCATCCAACCAAACAGAAGAAATAAATGAACTTTTTGCTAAAAAATTAACAAATATATATAGGAAATATACCACAGTAATAATGGGAGACTGTAACTATCCTGATATCAACTGGGAAACAAACTCTGCAGCAAGTTGGAAATCAAACAGATTCCTAACCAACCTAGCTGACAATTTTGTCATCTAAAAGATAGAGGAAGGAAATAGAGAAAAAGCTATACCGGACCTAATTCTTACTAATAGAAAAGAAGTGATAGAGTGAGTTGAAGTTGCTGGAACTTTGGGCGAGAGTGACTACATCTTAATAAAATTCAATATAATACAAACAGAAATAATAGAACATAATCCAGCCAGTGTCTTAAACTTCAAAAGAGCTGATTTTAACAAACTCAGAGAGAGCTTATGAAAAATTCCATGGATGAAAATTCTAAAGGGGAAGACAACTCAAGAAGCATAAGAAACTCTGTAAAATATGATCCTAAAAGCCCAGCACAATAACACTAAAAAAGAAAAACAAGAAATTCAAGAAGAAACCAGTATCCAAAGATCTCTCTGACAAACTGAAAGACAAAAGGGATAGGTACAAAAAAAAATTAAAAGAGGGACACATATCTAAGGCAGAGTATTAGCAGATAGCCCAAATCTGCAAAGATGAAGTCAGGAAAGCAAAGGCTCAGAATGAACAAAGACTTGCAACAAAAGTTAAAGATAATTTTAAAAAGTTTCTTTCAACATATAATAATAAGAAAAAAGTCAAGGAAACAGTAGGTCCACTAAAAAGAGAAGATGGCAAGGAAGTAACAGGTAGCAGAGAGAAAGGAGAACTGCTTAACACTTTTTTCAGCACCATTATAGTATAAACACTTGTTAAATGAATAGTCATAAATTGAGGATGATCTGTACTAGCACATTTCTCATCAGGTCTGGGACACTTGAACACAGCTGCCTTAACACACCCACCATAAGTGAATTGCTTATAAGACAAAATCTTTATTCTCAGTTAAGTCCTCTTCTTGTGTAATCTGTTTTATAGAAGAATCAGGTGTAGTCTGAAAGTCAGTTGTGAAGTTTAAGGAGAGATTTTGGCTCTTAATTCTGTAGTAAGCTCTTTCATTGTAGCACATATTTAGCCTCGTAAATCTTTTCCAGAATAAGTTTACAATTTAAATGTGAGTGCAACTCCATTTTAAAAATGGTTCAGCTGGATCAAATTATCTTTCTCTTAAAGAACAGTTTGAAGGCCAAAACCATCTCCAAATAGACAAGAATTACAATATTACCTTTTAACCAGTAGATGTGCTCAGTGAGCTAAAAAAATTGTTTCAAAAGTCATTCATTTTTTTTCTTTTCCCTTTTTTTCTATTTTTTCAGGAAAAGGTGGAGGAAGAAATACTTAAAAAAGAGTATAGGTGTTCTTTGACTTGCGGTTTCTAGCGGCTGGGTGATCAGCCATTTTACTGGCCGATCTCTCCGTCGGCACTCAGAGTTGGCCCGGACAGCTGGAGGAGCCGCCACTCCTCCACAGCCGAGCGAAGCCTCTTCGACGGAAGTTGCACCCTCCAGGGCAACTTTAGACCCACATAAGGGTCTACTGGCAGAGGGAGGCTAGCCAACGAGAAGACGAGTCTCTTCGTGTGACTAGGTGTGCCGCAACCCAGAACCGGAAGTCAATAAAGCATCTTAAGTATTGCTCAAGTACTGAGTTTGAGCGTTCTGCTTGGCTGTTACACTGAGGATGATGACTAGATGATAGTCCCTGAGTGGTTCCTAAGAGGAATAAAAATTCCTTCCAAAATGCTGATGTAAATTGAACTCTCCTATCAAATATGATGCATTGGGGTGCCCCATGCAGTCTGTAAATGTGCTGCATGAAAAGGTTTGCTAAGGTTTTTGCGGTGGGAATCTTTTGGCAAGGGATAAATTGCACCTGTTTAGAAAACAAGTCCATAACCATCCAGATAACAGTGTTTCCATTGCTTTCTGGTAATTCCACTATAAAATCCGTGGCTATCTCCTTCCAGGGGCTGAAGGGGACACCACTGGTTGTAACAGTCCAGGCGATTTCCCTTGTAACCTCTTAGCAGTTGTGCACGTTGGGCAGCTGGCCACATAACTTTCTATGTCCTTTTTCATGGATGGCCACCAAAATTGCCTTTTAATTAAGTTCATGTTTTTACAAATCCAAAATGCCCTGATGATTTTGTGTCATGGCAAAGCTGCATGAATGTGACCCTCTGGGTGGATGGTATATATAACTTTTTCCCCACCCATGGCAGTCCGTCCTTGATTGTGCACATGTGTCTATTTTTCTGGAACCATTCGTTTCCAAAGTTTGCCGGAATTTGATTCCAGTTTGGCTACCCAACTGCAGCTTTAATTTAGCTTGGGCTCTGGTGGTTACTGGCGCTGCCAGTTGTGGTTCTGCCATAAGTGGTTTAAAATTGGTGGCTTGTGGGCTGTTATATTGGGGCATGTGTGATAGTGCATCAGCGAAGATCTCCCCCCCCCCAGGAAGTGCTTGAGCATAAAGTGGAATTGGGACATGCCAAGTGATCATGCCCAACAAGACAGACACATACAGCAATCTTACACTAAAAGAATTATGCAATCCAAAAGACAGATTCCTACAGTGGAGACAATTTTGCAGTGTCCAAAAAAAGGGAAGTGAGGGCAGGCAAACCACTTACATGTCCCACGAGGTCATCTGCTTTCTCTCCCTACAGATCCGATCCCACAGCACCTGCACGTGATGGAGCGAGACAAACCTCCTAGCTGCACTTTGCACAAAGAATCCAGATGGTACATGACTGCACACGGTGCCATGAGATTCACACCAAACAGCTGATAGGTGCAACGGAGCTTACGCGCTAAACAGCTGATAGACGCGACTTTTGAATTTCGTCTGGAGACTGACTTCCGTATATATGCTGATATCAATGTGACTTTTTGCGAGCTTTTTATGAGCACGCTATATGCACATGCCATACTGTAATCGTTTTAACTGTTATGTAAGTGTATGCACATCTCCCTTGTCATTTAGCCCTTTGCTCTGATGATGTCAGTTTGTTGACGAAAGCTTAGCAATAAAGCTTTTCTTATATCCTGGAGCTCACATTTCATTTTATATATGTGTGTGTGTGTGTGTGTGTGTATGACTGGCTGCCTCTGTGCCTTGACCCTCGATCGGATCATTGGTCCGCTCATTAGCATTGGCCGTGTTGTTCTTAAAAGGGCCAATTCTAAAGTTGCTCTCCCCCCTCTAGTTGTTATTGTTCTCTTGATGTGTATGCAAGCGCCTGGGGATTGGCTGTCAGATTGCTCCTGTTCATCTCTCCCCACCCCCTTCATCTTAATTTGCCTCAGTGTTTCCAAACTGCCTAGCGTGTGTGTTTTGGGTGTCGTTCCCTTATTTGCCAATCCCGTTACTTCCCTTACAAGTGTGTAAACCGCTGGGGATTGGCTGTCCCGTTGTTCTTCTCTCTTACTCTCCCCTTATCCCACTATCAGGTGCACCCCTGTATGTGTTAAAGGGTTGCTTGTCAAGCATGTCTTTGGAATCACTCCTCCTCCTCCTCTGCTTGCCAACCTGGTTATTTCAATACACACGTGGGAGCGCCCACACATTTGGCCACATTTGGATCAGGGCTCTTCCCTTCTTTCTGGTATGTGTGCGTACATGACGGGGGTGGCCATCCAGTGGTTCTTGCTAGTTATCCTCCTCCCCTCATCTTAACTGAGCTAGGCTGTTTGGCAACACACAGGCAAGTTAAGATGAAGGGAGTAGGGAGAAATGAACAGGAGCAATCTGACAGCCAACCCCCAGGCACTCGCATATGCATCAAGAAAACAATAACTAGAGGGGAGAGCAACTTTAGAAACATCCCCTTAAAGAACACGGCAGATGCTAATGAGCGGACCAATGACCTGATCGAGAGTCAAGGCGCAGAGGCAGCCAGTCACATAAAAACAGACTTCTGGATCCAGCATTTTATACTCTGACGATGTTGGCAGTATGGCCGACAAAAGCTTAGTACTTTTGTAGATTAAACAGCTTTCTTTATGATTTTATCCTGGTGATCGTTTTTTATCTATTCCATGTATACACACACACACACACACACACACACACACATACATATATATATTTTCTGAGATTTTCACGGGTGTTTGTATATAGGTCTTTTGTCAGAATCCAATTATATTTCATCTTTAATCATCAAATATAGAAAACCCCAATTCTGCCTTCTCTGGATTCTGCCATAAGAGGGAGAGAAGGGGGAGAACAAAGGGGCTTTATGGCCCTCACTTCCTTCAGTATGAAGGAATGTGTTTATTGCAACCTCAAAGAGTGTGAATGTAAATAGCACCAAAGAACCTTACCATGACAAAGGGGCTATTTACCTTTCATGTAGTTTATTTGAAGTCTCCATCCAGAAGGACGGAAGAAAGCACCAAAGGGGTGGAATTGTGATGCCTGAAACTATCACTGGAAGGGGGGGTGATTGGGTGGGACTGCTGGTGAACCCCTTAAAACCTTGAATGGGAGAGCTTGGACCCCAAGTCCTGTCTAGCCCGCCTGCAACCACTTCTTCTTAATAAAGGATTCCTGTTGGAAGAATTATTCCAAGAGTTCTGTCTTCTTAAGATGCAAAGTGGGGTGGAATTGTGAAGGCCAGACTCTTCATACAGTCCATTTGTGAAGTCCATATTTTTTATTGTGGTGTAATTATGATTTGCTAACTTCACTTCATCTGCCAGTTTTTTCTGCAGTTCTTTGCAATTTGAAAATAGGCAATTTAACAATGCCATGATTCCCAAAAATGTAGTACTTTCTACAAACTATCTACAGTAATATATGTGTTGTTAGTTGCGAAATCGTGTCCGACCCATCGCGACCCCATGGACAACATTCCTCCTGGCCTTCCTGTCCTCTACCATCTTCTGGAATCCATTTAAGCTCACACCTACTGCTTCAGTGACTCCATCCAGCCACTTCATTCTCTGTTATCCCCTTCTTCTATTGCTCTCAATCTTTCCCAGCATTAGGCTCTCCAGTGAGTCCTTCCTTTTCATTAGGTGGCCAAAGTACTTGAGTTTCAACTTCAGGATCTGGCCTTCTAAAGAGCAGTCGGGGTTGATCTCTTCTAGGACTGACCGGTTTGATTGCCTTGCAGTTCAGGGGACTCACAGGAGTCTTCTCCAGTACCATAGTTCAAAGGCCTCAATTCTTTTGTGCTCAGCCTTTCTTATGGTCCAACTTTCATAGCCATACATGGCAACTGGGAAAACAATGGCCTTGACTATACATACATTTGTTGGCAGGGTGATATCTCTGCTTTTTAGTATGCTGTCTAGATTTGCCATAGCTTTCCTCCCCAGGAGCAAGCATCTTTTAATTCCTTGGTTGCCAGCAATTGAAAGGTCCGGATGCCATGATCTTGATTTTCTTAATGTTGAGTTTCAAGCCAACTTTTGTACTCTCTTTCTTCACCTGCATTAAGAGGCTCTTTAGTTCCTCTTCACTTTCTGCCATTAGAGTAGTATCATCTGCATATTTTAGGTTGTTGATATTTCTCCCGGCAATCTTAATTCCAACTTTTGATTCATCTAGCCCTGCTTTTCTCATGATGTGCTCTGCATATAAGTTAAATAGGCAGGGCGATAGAATACAGTTTTGCCGGACTCCTTTCCCAATTTTGAGCCAATCAGTGGTTCCGTGTCCGGTTCTCACTGTTGCTTTTTGACCCGCATATAGGTTTCTCAAGAGACAAATAAGATGGTCTGGTACTCCCATCTCTCTAAAATAAAAGCAAGGAAACACAACATTATAGAATGCTTTTGTAAATGCTGACTAGCATTTCTACGGTTTCAAGGAAAATGCAAACAAACTTTATCTTTGCAAAGTACTGTACTTACAAACACAATAGTATGCAAAGTACAGTATAGTACTTAAAAAGCAGAGCAGTTCCCAAAGTGTTTACAAACCAACAGTACAGTACTATAGAGTAACAAAAAAGAATATTTTAAAATATTTACAGAAGTAATTCTAGCTTTCTAGTCCTCAAACCCAGGCAGCACCAAAAAAATAAAAACAAATGGTCGGAGCCAGCTGCAAAAATCATTGGATCTTGTTTGGTCATGTGACCAAGGACAAAAACCAACAAACTCTTCCAGATTCATGAAATTGCATTTATAACCTGAACAGCACAGGCAAGTCACAGAGTTAAAATGACCACCGCTTGTAGAAGTGACTGGATTCAAGTCACTGGCTAAAGAGGCCTCTTTTTGGTTGCAATTTTGAATTTCTAACATAAGTACCCTATCTGAATAAATTGTTTTTTTTTGTGAAAACTTGCTAAATAGATGAGGAACTCATCAAATTTGGGGGATGGATGGAGAACTCATCAAATTTGCAGACAACACCAAGCTGGCAGGAATAGCCAACACTCCAGAAGACAGGCTTAAGATACAGGAGGACCTGGACAGACTTGAACACTGGGCGCTATCTAACAAAATGAAATTCAGTGGTGAAAAAAGTAAGGTTCTATATTTAGGCAAGAAAAAACAAATGTACAGGTATAGTATAGGGGGTACCTTGCTCAATAGTAGTAACTGTGAGAGGGATTTTGGAGTCCTAGTGGACAATCATTTAAATATGAACCAGTGTGCTGCAGCTGCCAAAAAAACCAACACAGTGCTAGGCTGCCTTAACAGAGGGATAGAGTCAAGATCACGTGAAGTCTTAATACCACTTCACAATGCCTTGGTAAGGCCACATTTGGAATACTGCATTCAGTTTTGGTCATCACAATGTAAAAAAGATGTTGAGGCTCTAGCAAGAATACAGAGAAGATGTCAGAATCCAATTATATTTCATCTTTAAATTATCAAATATAGAAACTCCCAATTCTGCCTTCTCTGGATTCTGTCATAAGAGGGAGAGAAGGGGGAGAACAAAGGGGCTTTATGGCCCTCACTTCCTTCTTTACACTTCAAAGAGCTGAATGCTGAATGTGTGTTTATTGTAACCTCGAAGCGTTAACATACCAAAGGAGGGAAGTTGCCTTTCATGTAGTTATCTGAAGTCTCCATCCAGACGGAAGAAAGAAGAAAGGGAGTGGAATTGTGATACTTGAAACTATCACTGGAAGGGGGGTTGATTGGGTGGGACTACTGGGGAACCCCTTAAAACCTTGAATGGGAGAGCTTGGACCCCAAGTCCTGTCTAGCATGCCTGCAACCATTTTCTCTTAATAAAGGATTCCTGTTGGAAGAATTATTCCAAGAGTTCTGTCTTCTTAAGATGCAAAGTGGGGTGGGTCCTTACAGAAGAGCAACAAAGATGATTAGGGGACTGGAGGCTAAAACATATAAGGAATGGTTGCTGGAATTAGGTATGTCTAGTTTAATGAAGAGAAGGACGAGGGGGGACATGATAGCAATGTTCCAATATCTTAGGGGCTGCCAGAAAGAAGTGGGAGTCAAGCTATCTTCCAAAGCGCCTGAAGGCAGGACAAGAAGCAATAGATGGAAACTAATCAAGGAGAGAAGAAACCTAGAACTAAGCAGAAACTTCCTGACAGTTAGAACAATTAACCAGAGTAACAACCTGCCTCCAGAAGCGGTGAATGCTCCAATGCTGGAAGTTTTTAAGAAGAGACTGGACAGCCATTTGTCCAAAATGGTATAGGGTTTCCTGCCTGAGCAGGGGGTTGGACTATATGACCTCCAAGGTCCCTTCCAATTTTATTATTACTATTACTATTGTTGTTATATTATTATTATTATTATTATTATTATTATTATTGATCATCGCAAAGTCAGCCAGATGTTCAGACCGGATTTGACATTTTGTCTACCTATCGAGTCCTTACCCAGGACCTGGGATAGGCAGATGTGGATGTTTGATGGTATTACAGGTATCGTCGCAGGATGGAAGCAGTTCCTAGTAAGGCTGCCTTTTGCAATTGATTAATGGCAAATTTGTCAATGCCAATAGTGTTCAAGTGGTGCTCCACTTGTTTTGGGATTGCACCCAAGGCGCATATGACTATTGGTACTACCCTTCCTTGCTTTTGCCACAGTCTTTCTATTTCTATTTGTAGGTCTTTGTATTTTGTTATCTTCTCCAGCTCTTTCTCATCTATTCTGCTGTCTCCAGGCACTGCCACATCCACTATCCAGACTTTTTTGTCTTTCTTATCAACAATTGTTAAGTCTGGGGGGGTGTATTATTATTATTATTATTATTATTATTATTATTATTATTATTATTGATCATCTCACAGTCAGCCAGATGTTCAGACTGGATTTGGCATTTTGTCTACCTATCGAGTCCTTACCCAGGACCTGGGATAGGCAGATGTGGATGTTTGATGGTATTACAGGTATCGTCGCAGGATGGAAGCAGTTTCTAGTAAGGCCGCCTTTTGCAATTGACTAATGGCAAATTTGTCAATGCCAATGGTGTTCAAGTGGTGCTCCAGATGTTTTGGATTGCACCCAAGGAGCCTATTACTATTGGTACTACCCTTGCTTGTTTTTGCCACATTCTTTCTGTAAGGACCCACCCCACTTTGCATCTTAAGAAGACAGAACTCTTGGAATAATTCTTCCAACAGGCATCCTTTATTAAGAGAAAATGGTTGCAGGCGTTCTAGACAGGACTTGGGCTCCAAGCTCTCCCACTCAAGGTTTTACGAGGTTCCCCAGTAGCCCCACCCAATCACCCCCCTCTTTCAGCGACAGTCTCAGGCATTTCATTCCCACCCCCTTTTCCTTACTGCCGGCTGGATGGAGACTTCAAAGAAAACTACATGAAAGGTAATAGCCCCATTCTTATGGTTAGCTCTTTTGGCAATACACATATCCAGTCCCTTTGAAGTGTACCAAAGGAAGTGAGGGCCATAAAGCCCCTTTGTTCACCCCCTTCTCTTCATCGTATGGCAGAATCCATAGAAGGCAGAAATGGTTTTTTTTATAATTGATAACTAGAGATGAAATATAATTGGATTCTGACATCCTGCCCCTCAAAAATATGACAGATCCATCTGAAAGAAAACAAAACAGGTATATAAGTTAGTCAGGCTTGTTAGGGTATTCTGTGTGAAACTTCTTTAATAGCTTTGGGGCTCTGACATGACGTTTATGGACCCACTCGTTTTATGAGGGAGAGAGGTATTTCCAGGCAATTAGGTACTGAGTCGCTCCATGATATCTCCTAGAGTCAAGGATTTCCTTTATCTCAAAGTGTTGTTTGCTCTCCACCATGATTGGAGATGGTGGTGGTGGGGACTTTTGGCTGTAGAGGTGACTGACGCTCTCTTTTCAGCAAGCTGCAATGAAAAATTGGGTGTATTTGCCTGAGATTTTTGGGTAATTCTAATTCTACTGTTACTGGGTTTATGATACTTTTAATTGGAAAAGGCCCTATATATTTTGGTCCAAGTTTTTAACAGGGCTGTAGGGACTTTACATATTTTGTAGATAAGTACACCATTTCTCCTATAATGAATGGTGTAGGCTCAACCCTTTTTTTATTGGCTTGTGCATTGTATGTCTGCCTAGCTTCATCTAGTGCTTTTCTGACTATTGGCCAGGTGTTTTGTAATTGATCCATCCATTCTTTCAGTGATGGGATCGCATGTTCCTGTGCGATTAATTCTGGCATGGGGTTGAAACTTTGACCGGTGGCTATTTGAAAAGGAGTGTAACCTGTGCTGGAGTGGACTGCATTATTGTAAGCAACGTCTGCGAAAGGGAGTAGGTCCGTCCAATTTGTTTGTTGAAAATTAATAAAACATGTTAAATATTGCTCAAGTACTGAATGACAACGTTCCGTTTGCCCATCCCCTTGTGGGCGATGGCTAGATATCAGTCCCTGAGTGGTCCCTAAGAGGGATAAAAATTCCTTCCAAAATGCAGATGTAAATTGCACTCCCCTATCAGAGATGATGCGTTGGGGTGCCCCGTGCAATCTGTAAATGTGCTGGATGAAATGTTTTGCTAAAGCCTTTGCAGTGGGAATCTTTTGGCAAGGGATAAAGTGCACCTGTTTGGAAAAGAAGTCCGTGACCGTCCAGAGAACAGTATTCCCATTGCTTTCTGGCAATTCCACTATAAAATCCATGGCTATTTCCCTCCAGGGGGCTGAGGGATTTGCCACTGGTTGTAATAGTCCTGGCGATTTCCCTTGTAACCCTCTTTGCAGTCGCACATTTTGGGCAGCTGGCCACATAACTTTCTATGTCCTTTTTTATTGATGGCCACCAAAATTGACATTTAATTAAGTGTAAAGTTTTTACAAATCCAAAATGCCCTGCTGATTTTGTGTCATGGCAAAGCTGCATGAAAGTGACTCTTTGGGTTGTTGGTATATATAACTTTTCCCCTACCCAAGGCAACCCGTCTCTCATTTTGCACACATTTTTGTTTTTCTGGAACCATTCATCTGTTTCCAAACTTTTTCTGAATTCAATTCCAGTTTGGCTGTCCAGTTGTGGTTTTAATTTAGCTTGGGTTCTTGTGGTTACTGGTGCTGCCAGTTGTGACTGTGGTTTAGAGTCTGTGGTTCGTGTGTTGTTATATTGGGGCATCTGCCAGGAAGTTCTTTCTACCTGGTAAATGTTTGAGCTTAAATTGGAACAGGTGAAAATGCTGGGACCAGCGGGCTTGTTTGGGATTGAGTTTCCTGGGCGTTTTCAGGGCTTCCAAATTTTTGTGATCAGTCCACACCTGGAAGGGGATTTTGTTGCCTTCCAGGAACTGTCGCCACGTTAGTAATGCCCAACGTATCCCGTATGCCTCCTTCTCCCATACGGGCCAGCGCTGTTCTGTTTCCGTGAGTTTCTTGGATGTATATGCACAGGGTTGCAATACTCCATCATCATTTTCTTGTAATAGAACAGCCCCCACTGCCACATCACTTGCATCTGCCTGTATTACAAAGGGCTTGTCCATGTCTGGGTGCCTTAGTACTGGTTCGGCAGAAAAAAGTCTCTTTAGTCTCTCAAACGCTGCTTGGCACTCCATTGTCCATGTTGGTGGCTGGCTAGGTTTTACTGAGGATGTTCCCTTCGTTTTTAGTAAGTTAGTGAGGGGCAAGGCTATCTGTGCAAATGAGGGGATGAATTGGCGGTAAAAATTTGCAAAGCCCAGGAAACTTTGTAGTTGCTTTCTTGTATGGGGTGGTGCCCAATCTAATACTGCTCTGACCTTCTCTGGGTTCATTTCAATGCCCTGGGGGGATATGCGATAACCTAGGTAGTCTATCCTTTCCTGGTGGAATTCGCATTTTGAGAGTTTGGCATATAGGTGGGCGGCTCGCAGTTTCTTTAAAACCACAGCCATGACCACAGCCATGCCCGCCCAGTAAGCCATGCCCACCTGGCACCCAGTGATAAATAAGTTGTAAGGACCCACCCCACTTTGCATCTTAAGAAGACAGAACTCTTGGAATAATTCTTCCAACAGGAATCCTTTATTAAGAGAAAATGGTTGCAGGCATTCTAGACAGGACTTGGGGTCCTCCCATTCAAGGTTTTAAGGGGTTTCCCAGTAGCCCCACCCAATCCCCCCCTACTTCCAGCAACAGTCTCAGGCGTTACATTCCCACCCCTTTTCCTTAGGTAGTCTATCCTTTCCTGGTGGAATTCGCATTTTGAGAGCTTGGCATATAGGTGAGCGGCTCGCAGTTTCTTTAAAACCGCTCTGACAAGGTTGACATGTTCCTCTTTTGTTTCGGTGAAGATGAGAATGTCGTTCAAGTAAACAAGGACCCCCTTAAACAGGTGCTCCCTTAGAACGTCATTGATTAATTGCATAAAGACTGCAGAGCCCCCTTGTAATCCAAATGGCAAGACTTTCAATTGATAGCACCTCATGGGGCAGTTAAATGCGGTCTTCCATTCGTCCCCTTCCTTAATTCTCACGTAATAGTACGCTTCCCTTAGCTCTAGTTTAGAAAAAAATTTCCCTTTCGAGAGGTGTGACAGCATGTCTTTCATGAGGGGCAGAGGGTATAGGTTGCTTTCACTGATTGTATTCTGGGCCCTATAATCCACGCATAAGCATAAAGAGCCATCCTTCTTCTCTCTAAAAAGGACTGGAGCAGCCACTTTAGGCTTGGCTGGCTCAATGAAACCTCTCTCCAGGTTTTTTTTTATAAATCTTTCCATTTCCTCCTTCTCCTTTGGGCTCATGGAGTATAATCTGGGCTTCAGGAGTTTTGCCCCAGGCTTGAATTCAATGATACAGTCTGTGGGTCAGTGGGGGGAGGGAGCTCATCCGCCCTCTCCTCACTGAAAACTTCAGCAAGGTCTCTGTATTCCTCTGGTATTTCTGTTGGTCTCTTTTCCTCTCCTATGGATGCTTTTTCTATTCTTGATTCTGGTAGCCTCCCTTGGGTTTTTAAGTCCATAGGTCTCCCTTCGGGAATTTGATTTCTGTCGTCCTCCAATTTACCCAGGGGTTCCATTTTTTTAACCATTCCATCCCTAGGATCATTGGGCATTCCATGCCTGGGGTCACGACAAACGTTATGTCCTCCTCATGTTTGCCCAGGGAGAGGTGTATTGGTAGAGTGGCTAGGGTAGCTGGCACCCCCCCTGCTATGGATCCATCTAACTGGCCAAATGAGATTGGTTGTTCCAGTCTCCTCGATGGAATGCCCAGATTCCCCACTAGTGTTGGGCTAATGAGGCAGTGGGTGCAGTCAGAGTCTATTAAGGCTTTCACCTTCACGGTTTCGGGCATGGGGGGAATTAATATAGTCACTGTCTTAAGGATGGGTGCGATGTGTCCACTTACCAGGGGTTCGCCCTCCGAGCTTCATCTGAGGCATCCACTGGCCCTGCGGTGTAGGCTGGAGTTCTTTCCCCCTGATGAGCAGAAGTGGGGGATTCCGCAATTTCCATCATTCTCATGGCAGTTTCTTTTGGCTTAGCTGAAGACTTTCCGGATTTGCTGATTGGGGATCTGTCTGGGTTGTGCTGGGGGGCTTTGGAGCAGCATTCTACAGCTCAATGCCCTTCTCTTCCGCACTTGAAACACCCCATTTGCTTCTTGGCTGTAGCCGATGGTTTCACTGGTTCGTGTGTCAACTCAGGCGGAGAGCAGCTCCATTGTTTTCCTCGGCGGTGTCTCTTCAATATGTCGATCTCTGCTTCCTCTGCCAAGATGTACCATTCCTCAAGTTGGTGTGGTTTCCCTCGGGGCAGGCAAGCGTCATAGAGGTCATAATTTAGTCCGTCTTTGAAATGGCTAAGGAGGATGTCTTCTGGCCAGTTCAGTTTGTTGGCAATGGCCCGGAATTCTTGTGTATATTCAGCCATTAGGCCTTTGCCTTGCCTCATCGTTTTTATCCTTTCGCGGGCTTTGCGATCAGCCAGGGGGTCTTCAAATCGTCTTTTCAGAGAGGACATGAAATGGTTGAAGTCGCTGAGTTCTGGGGCATTGGAGTCATGCAGGTTCATCACCCATTCTGCAGCCGGTCCATCCAGGGGAGATTGCACGATCTAGATGCGGGCTTTGTCGCTGGGGATGTGCCACCCATATTCCTCCATGTAGCTGAGGACTTGGGTTAGGAAAAACTCCAAGCATGTTGGCTCCCCTTTGAATTTCACCTCCAACGGTGGACATCTTGGAATGGATCGGTGCCTCCGTTGTTGGTGGTAGTGTCTTCCGTCCAGATCGCCATCTGTGGTTCGGTAGGGGGTTCGGACTACTGGATCAGCAGATGTCCCCAGGGTTGCAGGTTCCACTTCCCCCTCGGTGTCTCTCCCTTTGCGGCTCCAGGAGCTGAAGTGTACCAAAGGAGGACCATAAAGCCCCTTTGTTCACCCCCTTCCCTTCATCGTATGGCAGAATCCATAGAAGGCAAAAATGGGGTTTTTTATAATTGATAACTAGAGATGAAATATAATTGGATTCTGACACTTTCTATTTCTATTTGTAGGTCTTTGTATTTTGTTATCTTCTCCAATTCTTTCTCATCTATTCTGCTGTCTCCAGGCAATGCCACATCCACTATCCAGACTTTTTTGTCTTTCTTATCGACAATTGTTAAGTCTGCGGTGTTATGTTGCAGGTGCTTGTCTGTTTGAATTCTGAAGTCCCAGAGCAGTTTAATTTTATCATTTTCTATGACTTTCTCTATTTTATGATCCCACCAGTTTTTGCTTACAGGCAAATGATATTTTTTGCAGATCTTCCAATGGACCATGGTTGCTACTTTGTCATGCTGCCGCTTGTAGTCAGTCTGTGCAATCTTCTTGCAACAGCTTACTAGATGGTCCACTGTTTCTTCAGCTTCTTTGCATAGGCGGCACTTACTGTCTGCTGCTTGCTTCTCAATTTTGTCTTTATATGCATTTGTCCTTAAGGCTTGGTCTTGTGCAGCCAGAATTAGTCCCTCGGTCTCTTTCTTCAATTTTCCTGCTCTTAGCCATTGCCAGGTCTTGTTAATATCTGCTTTCCAAGACCTGGCTATTATTATTATTATTAACATTTATTCCTGGAGATTACTTGTATTTTCTTTTTGTGTGAAGACTGATGGAAAGAATGAGTTAAGCAGCTCTACTTTTTCTCTACTGCCAATTACTTCCTTACCATCATCTTTCATTAGTGGACAGTTTCCTTGACTTTTTTATTGCTTTTTATATGTTGGAAAAAAACTTTATTTTGACATTGTTACAATTTTGACTTCATTCTGAGCTTTAGCTTTTCTGACTTCATCTTTGCACATTAGGGCTATTTGTTGGTATACTGCCTTACTTATATGCCCCCTTTCCATTTTTTATATTTATGCTTTTTTTCTTTACGTTTGTCAGAGTTCTTTGTGTAACCATGCTGGTTTCTTTTTTTATTTTTATTTTTCAGTAGTATTGTGCTGGATTGGGCTTTTATAATCATATTTTTCAAGTTTCCCAAACTTCTTGAGTTGTTTTTCCTTTAAAATTTTCATCCATAGAATCTTTCCCAAGCTTTCTCAGAATTTGTTAAAAAAAATTAAAGTTTGTTTAAAATTTGTTAAAACTATTTTACAGTTTAAGACATTAGTTTGATTATGTTCTATTGCTTTTGTTGCATTATGTTTTTGTCCATCGATTTTCGATGAAGACCTTGACATATTGTGGGTTATGGGCCATCAACGATGTGTCCATAGGTGGCTAATAAGACCGATGTTAGCACGGAATGTTCTGCCACATACTGAACAAAGAAATGTAGACACTGTTATTTCAGCATTTGCAGCTCTGGCTTTGCGGAGTGCTCGCTTTTCTTGTGCCAAGATTGTCCTTCTGTGTTCATATGTCTGGCAACCCTGGTACACCAAGGTTTGCACCTTGTGCTGCATTATATTATATACATGGTCAGTCTTACCCAAAGTTCCGGCAACTTCAACCCCCTCTATCACTTGTTCTCTGTTAGAATTAGGTACAGTATAGCTTTCCCCCTTGTTCCCTCCTCTATCTTTTAGATGACAAACTCGTCAGCGAGGATGGTCAGGAATCTGTTCAATCTCCCATTTGATGCAGAGTTTGTCTCCCAATTAATATCAGGTAGTTAAAATCCCATTACTACTGTTGTGTGTTTCCTACTTACATTTTTTTAATTGGTTAACAAAAAGTTCATTTATTCATTTATTTCTTCTGATTGGTTGGTGGCCTGTAGTATATGGCAATTGTTAAGTCTTTTTTTCTTTTGTATTGGCCTATATGCATTCTAGGTGGTTTTCATTCTTGGTTTTTTGAGTTTTGGTAGAAATGTAATGATCTCTTACATATAATGAACTCCACCTCCTTTTTATTAGGTTTGTTTCTTTTGAATAATTTGTATTCTTCCATTAGTACATTCCAATCATGAATTTCATCCCATTAAGTTTTAGTAATCGCAATTATATCATACCTGCCTTCATGTACTAGTACTTCAAGTTTATTGTTTGTACCCTAAACTTTGAGTGTTTGTGTATAGGCATTTGAGTCCTTCATTGCTGAACCTGGGTATGCTTCCTCTATCTTGTATTTTATATCTCAGTTTTTCTTCCTTTCCATCATTTTCTATCTCATCGTTTGATTGGTTGTCTTGGAGTGGTCACCCTTCTCCCTTATTTTTAGTTTAAAGCCCTTCTGATAAGTTGAGAGTCATTTTCCAAATATAGGTGTTCATTTTTTGCCAAAAACGCTTCAGTAGGTAGTGCAGACTATAGTCTAGGAATCCAAAGTCTCTTGACAGCACCAACCCTTAAACCAGTGGTTCATTTCTATAATCCTTTGTTTTCTCATTGAATGTTAATCTTCCCATGAAAACACCACTTGTAATCCCAACTCTTAACTTTCTTGCCTAAATAACTTAACTGATAATTGAGTAAGAGTCAGAGGTTTTTTTTTATCAGCTATACTCTGCTCTAAATATCAAAAAGGAGAACACGAAAAGCATTTTTTAAAAAATGGAATGGTAAATTAGGTTTTCTGTTTATTTCAGATGGAAGGGAGGTGGTATCTATTATAGTTGTAACGTAAACAAAATTAATGGAAACCTTGCTTAATAGAGTAATTCTAAGTATTGTATTTTTGCTTTTAGCTTTATTTACTATTTTTTTTCACTGAATAGCAAAATACATCTTAAATGACAAAAAAATCCATTTTTTTCTCATACCAGACTGAAGTGTTGAATCAGCAAGTATCAGGATCTAACACTCTTTGCATCCCATAAGACTATAAAACTGAAGATGATATATTATGTTGTCATGTTTCCTATCTATGGTATTGAGTTTTCTAAAACCAAAGATACTTGGAAGGTTCCCTGCTTGAAATTTAAATATAATTGCATGTTCAGAAATATAAAATTGCCAGGGGAATGCAACAATTTTTTAGAATGGAATAGAGTAACCGAGATTGAAGGGACCTTAACAGTCTTCTAATCCAACCCCCTGCTCAAGCAGGAGACCTTGTACCATTTTGGACAAATGGTTGTTCAATCTCTTCTTAAAACTTCCAATGATGGAGCACCTACTATTACAGAGGGCAAGCCATAGCACTAATTAATCACTGTTAGGAAATTTCTCCTTATTCTCTTCTGCCATATATTATTCATCATATAAATGTAATCACATAATATATTTTTCATAGACTTTTTCTGAAAAATCCTTTTATTTGGATTACAGAGTTGAAAGTACAGGAAAGTTACTAAACATAGCAAAAGGATTATGTTGAGAGTCTAGTAACAATGTTTGGCTCCATATGCCAGACTTCTGTTGCATTGAAGACAATGAGTTCCTTCATGAGGACTGAATGATCCTGGACTGCAAACCACTATAAGAAAAGAAAGAAAAACAAAACAAACAAAAATAATCATGTCATCAAATGTATTACTATTTGCTGTAATAAAATGAAAATTCCAAATTTAAAGCCAGTTAATTGCTTCAAGATTTATTTCCTAAATTTGGGGTTCACCTACAAAAATGTTTTAAGAAAAAATAAGGAAATAGGAAGCAGAAGTAAATATAAAATGTGTAAGACAGCGATCATAGATGCACGAAAGTTTGAAAAGACTCCATCAGTTATCTGCAACACATTGTATACAGCTAACATCTCTGCCCCATCCCATCATATTCTGAGATTTATCTTCAACTATATTGTGAATAATTACAGGTACAGAACATCTGGTATTGGATTTCTTGGGGCTTTGTATTTTATGAAAACTCATAAATGTTTTACAACTATTATGTTTCCCAAAAATAACACTCAGTCTTATATATATATTTTGTCTCCAAAAGAAGCATTAGGTCAGGAGATGTCTTATTTTTTCCACTGTCTTGCCTCACAGTGGCAGCACGAACAGCCCTGTCCAGCAGGAGCCCATGTGGCTGCCACCGGCCAACTTCTTCTGTGGCTGCTCAATGCCGCTTGCACACGTTTGGGCCCGAAGAATTACATTGTGTGGACTGTTAAATGGAATGTTTGCTCAAAGCAAAAGAGCTGTGGTATATCGTAGAAAATCCACCACGTGTTTGCAGCTGCTGATCAGAAAAGTCATGATCAAGCAATGGCTTATCTCATCTTGAATTTAGATGATGAACAATTTCTAAATGTTGCAAATTTAAAGACTGCAAAGGAAATTTGGTTGAAATTGAGAGCTGTGCACATGAACGTTTCTGCTTGCAACATAGTGCAATTGTCAAGAAAACTTTACAGGGCCTGTTTGCAACCAGGTGAATCTGTGGAAGAGCATTTAAATAAAATGCAAAGTTTATTTTTGGACTTAGAACAATGTGGGATTAAATTCCCTGAGTCCCAGAAGGTTTTATTGGTGTTGAACAGATTAGATAAAACCTGGGACACAGTTTCTGCCATATTTGAGTGTAAAGAAGAGCAAGAATTAAATTTTGAGGCTTTAAAGGTATGTTTGATTAATGAAGAAAGCAACATTTTAGGAACAGCCATGAGGAGGTGAAATTCCTGAGGAGGGGGTCCAGACTGCAAGTCTCCGGAGAAGAAACAAGGAGCAGATGGGACCAAGTTGCATAAAAAGAGAGATTTTGCAAGCAGAGAGCTCAGCAAGAAAAGAATTGCTAGATTTGTGGAGCAAACACACATCTGAAAAGGAACTGTTTGCAGAGGAACAATTTACAGCGAAGAACATTTGTGCAAGCAAAAAAGACTGATTTTCAAAAGGAACATTTTGGTGTTGCAAAAGTTTGCTATATCAACAACAGAGACAAGTGGCTAATAAATAGTGGGGCAAGTCAAACAATTGTTAATGACTCTGAATTATTTTGCAGGTTTGTTCCAGTAGCACAAGAAACTGTGGCTTTGGCAAATGGCCAGAAAGCAAAAGTCATTGGAAGAGGCGATATAAAAATTCCATATTTGGAATCAAAGTTTACTAACGTGCTTTGTGTACCTGAGATGGAACATAATTTGTTAAGTGTGTCTAATTTAGACAAACAAGGTTTTGAGGTCATTTTTGTAAATGGGAAGTGTCTCATCAAGAGGAATGGGAATATTTGTGCAGAAGGCATAAAGGAAGATAATCTATATGTATTGCAGGGACAAAAGGTTCAATGTTCCCATATATTTAAAAACGTTGCAGAGCATGATTCGTGCGTTCACCTTCTACATAGAAGACTTGGCCATGCAAGCTTTAAAGTTTTGCAGCAAATGCAAGGAGTTTGCAGAAGGGCTAAATTTGAAGGGATGCAAAACATATTTGGACTGTGCAGTATGCAAAGCATCAAAGTCAAAGGCATACCCAGTTTGTAAATATAGCACAAGACAAACAAAAAGAGCTCTAGAGCTGGTCCATGCAGATCTAGTGGGATCTATGCAAGCCAGTTTGGGAGGAGCAAAATATGCACTGGCAATTGTTGATGATTATAGCAAGTATTCATTTTGCTACTTGCTTAGAGCAGTGGTTCTCAACCTTTTTAATGCCGCGACCCCCAAGCGGTCGTAAGTCGAGGACTACTCAACCGGTCGTAAGTCGAGGACTACTCAACTGGTGCAGCACCGTTTGCAGAATGGGACTTTTGATGGGCTCAGCAGGGCAGAGACCGCCTGGACAATTCCTATTGGCTTTTGAAAGCAAATAGAATTAGACTCTATTCAAGAGAGTCTATTCTATTGGCTTTCAAAAGCCAATAGAATAAAAGGGAGTAGCACAGCTAAGGAAAAGGGGAAAAAAATGGCGGACTGCATTGTTTGGCGACCCCCGTGAAATGGACGTTTGACCCCAAATGGGGTCCCGACCCACAGGTTGAGAACCACTGGCTTAGAGGAAAGATAGAGCTGCTACAACAATGCAAACAGTGGGTAAGTTTTGTAGAGAGAAGGTACAGACAACAACTGTGTCAGTTGCAAACTGACAGAGGTACTGAATTTATGTCAACTAAATTCCAACAATGATTGGGGCAGTTGGGGATAAGACACAGACGTGCAAATCCTTACACAGCAGCAGAGAACGGTGTAGCTGAAAGAAGGAATGGTGTTTTGCAAACAATGAAAGATTCATTATTAGAGGATTCTGGTATGAGCAGGTCATATTGAGGAGAAGCCATATTGACTGCCAATTATATAGTTAACAGGCTGTGGAGTTCCTCCATTAATAATACTCCATATGCCATTCTATACGGGAGAAAGCCATCATTGGCACATTTGAGAATTTTTGGAAGTACTGCATGGGTACATATTCCGAAAGCAATCAGAAGAAAGGGACAGCAAAAGGCAAGAAAGCTCAGGTTTGTGGGCTATGAGCCAGGGTCAAAAGGATATCGCTTTAGCGATGGAAGTAAAAGAATTGTAATTTCAAGGTCTGCTAATTTTGCAGAACAAAATTGGGACAGAATTAATGCAAATTCTGGGTATGTCTCACTTAATGACGGTGATCTATTTAATGACAATAACTCATCTAATGATGGAAAAATGATTATTGATGTCAATGTTCAGGGAGGAGAGGCTGAACAAGACATGAAATCAGAAAGATTTGAGACACAGGAGCAGTTAATACCACGTAGGTCAGAGCGTTGTAACAAAGGAATTCCACCTGACAGGTATTCTGCTAGCAAGGTAAAGGTTTGCAATGTGTGGTATGAGCCAAGAAGTTATAAAGAGGTGTTGGCATTACCAAAAGCTGAACAAGAAAGATGGAAGGAGGCCATGGATAAAGAGATGAAATCCATAGGAGACCATGAAATATTTAAATCAGTGACTTTGCCACAGGGAACTAAAGCTGTGGGTTGTAAGTGGGTATATAAGAAATAGGTATTGCCAAATAATGATGTACAGTATAAGGCCAGGTTAGTGGCACAAGGTTTTTCACAATTAAAGAATTTGGGAGAAATAAAAAAAATATCTCGGTGTAGAGCTATAGAAAAATGAAAAAGGTGATTATATTCTCAGTCAAAGGAGAAAAATTGAGCAGTTATTGAAAAATAGAATATGAAAGATTGTAATACGGCTCCCACACCCATGAGTACTGATTTTTATAATAGTTTAAGTGCGGACAAAGGTGAAACTTGTGATCAAGAGATATATCACTCAGCAATAGGGAGTTTATTATATCTATCACAGTGGTCCAGACTAGAAATAGCTTGCACAGTAAGCATTTTGAGTTGTTTTACTTCTGCACCCACAAAGTTACATTGGATGGGTGTAAAAAGGATTCTCATATATTTAAAGGGAACCATAAATTTGGGTCTTCAAATACAGATTACTGAGGAATTGAAATTAAAGTGTTATGCTGATAATGACTATGCAAATGACATAAACACAAGGAAATCAAATTCTGGAATTATAATATTGTTTGGAGGGACTCTAATTGGATGGAAGTCCAGAAAACAAACAACTGTTGCTATTTCAACAGCGGAAGCAGAATTTATTGCTTTATCTGAATTGTGTTCTGAAGTAACATGGTATGTATAGTTGTTGCAAGATTTAAATATTAATGTAAAAGAATCTGTAAAGGTATTTGGAGACAATGCTGCCTGTATAAAAATGGCAACTGGTGACAGGCTGAAGAACAGAAGTAAACATGTAGACATTAAGTATTGTAATGTCAGGGAAGCTGTAAAAGGAAAATTGATTAGTTTACATCATTGTTTTTCTGAGGATAATTTGGCAGACATGATTACTAAACCATTGGGTGGTGTTCACTATGGAGAATGTATTAAGTCAATAGGTCTGATGTCTCTTCCTGTCATGAAGGGAGGAGTGTTGGAATATTCATGAGCAGGAAGAGTCATGTGGTAACTCAGTCAGCCAATGTGAAGAAAGTACTTCTGAGTCTGTGCAAAAGGGTACTGAGTTAGAAGCTGAATTTTCAGTCTTGGGTTTGTCTCTGTATCTCTCTGTAAGAAGTATTCATTGAGCTATGTTGCTGTAAAAAAGAATGTATTGTATTGTAAATATTTTGATATGAATATAAAGAGGTTATTTTGAATCAGCTAAATGCAGTCAACTGTGAGAGCTTCTGATTTATTTTTCACCAACAGAGAAATTAAAATTCTCTAACAGAGGCTTTTAGGAAAGGCCTCTGCAACCGAGAATGGAGGCCTGGGTTTCTTGAAGGCCTCTGCCCGTGAAACGGAGCCCGGGGGATGATGTGCATGAATGGCCACAAAGTGGGCTGGCGGTGGCCATGCGGGCTCCTGCTGGATGGGGCTGTTGGTGCCGCCATGAGGCAAGTGTCGGGCATGGGAGGGCTGGCTGCAGGGCCTCCAAGGTATGTGGGTGCGGAGTGCATGGGGCAGCTCCACTCCCTCTCCCACTTGCCTCGCCTCACCTTGTGGTGGCAGCACAGCAAACAATCAGACTGGGTGGGCAGGTGGCCAGCTGCCCAGGCTCTTAACTAGAGCTTACTTTGGGGATAGGGCTTATATTAGGCACAGGTGTAAAAATCAAGCTAGAGTTTATTTTTGGGGAAACACAGTAGTACCAAAATAAAATATAAATCTTGTAATATTATGTATCTACTATTTATCATTATGGTTGGCTTAGTTTGTTATGTAGGTGTGCTTTCAACTATTCTTATGAACAAAACTATTGAAACTCGGTCCTTGAGTGATCTCTTCAGCAATTTAATGTCAAAGAACTTTAGAAATATAGTAAGACAGGGCCAGGGTCTGCACTGTTCATTTGCTTCTAAAAGTAGGATCTTCTTGATTGCTTTATTTAGAGGGACATGACCTTCAGCTAGGTTGGCATGCTTTTATATGGTATGAGAAATCTAAAGCACATAAGTATTTTCAGAATCATGCAATAAGAAACGTACTACTTTCAGAATGGGAGAAAATTAAATATAAAATATACATGAAAATACCTGAGTGGCTTTCAACAATGGAAGCATTTGCTTATCCAAATCTGATTAATTATGACAAACTGGTTAGTTATAAGATATTTTAGATAAAGAGGGAAAACTTAAGGACAGGCAAACTTTACAATTACAAGGTATTGATTTGACATGGTGGTCCTACTTGCAAAATCAAAGAAGATATGAAAAAGATATAAAATTGATAGGTTTTTACAAAGAAGAGACCCCATTGGATAAAATTTTGTTAAAAACAGATGAGAATTTGATTAGAAAGCTCTATAAATTTCTTCTAAACTGGAAGACAGAAGAAGAACAAGTGAAAGAAACAATGATAGTATGGGCAAAGAACTTTGGATATTCTATAGATTTGGAAGACTGGCAAAAACTTTGGGATAAAAACATTAAGCTTACAAAAGCGGTAGCTTTTAAAGAAAACTTATATAAGATGTTCTATAGATGGCATATGACACCAGTTCGCTTAGCGAAAATGTTTAAAAATGTTTCGGATATTTGCTGGAAATGTAAACAACACCCAGGCACTTATTACCATGCCTGGTGGACATGCCCTATCGCTAAGAAATATTGGTCTAAGATTCATAGATGGTTGGAAAAGATGATGAAACTACAAATAGAATTTAAACCAGAATTGTTTTTGTAGGAATATTAAGATCTAATTATGGTAAAGAGAATGACTACTTGATATTGCATGTTTTAACTGCTGCAAGTATAGTATTTGCCCAATTTTGGAAAAAGGAGAATCTACCATCTGACCAGATTATTATTACCAAAATTCTAGAGTGTGCAGAAATGGATAGACTAACATTAGAAATGAAAGAAAAAGATGATTCAATTTATTTTAGAACTTGGGAAAAATTTTATCAATGGTTAGAGACACGTTAGAACTTGAAGGATTTAATATTTTAGAATAGATGACTGATTTTTAATTGAGTTCTAACTAACATTTTGATGATTACTTTTTCTGATTTACTGATTTTCATTTGTTACTTTTGATTGTTAGGATTTATTTTTTTATTTTATTTGTTTTTTGTGATTTTATTAATAGTATCTACTTAATAGATCAATGTATTTCTTTATTAATTATTTTTAATATGTTACAGTGTAAGCTTTGTTAAAAATGGTTGAATATGATACTTACTCATTATTATGAACCAGACGGTTGCTTGTTTGTTGAAATATGTGATTGTACCTATCCTTACTTTACGCTAATCCCTTATTTCCTTCCCCTCCCCCTTTCCTTTTTATCCTTCCCTTTACCATACCTATATTTTTCCTAGTTTTCCTTACCTATATAAATTTAATAAAATTTTGTTTAAAAAAATAGTAGGATCTTCTTGAGTCCAAATAGCCCTCATTTTATAATCATTCATTTAGTGACTATTTGAAGTTACAACAGCATTGGAAAGTGACTTACAACTGATCCTCGCACTTATGACCATCATAGCAACTTCAGAGCACATGATCAAAATTAGGCTTTGGCATTACTATGGTTGTAGCATCTTGGGTCACGAGATTGCCATTTGCAAGCTTCCCAGCCTGGAATGAGACAATTAGCCATAGCCACATTGCCTCAGCCACTTCACTGCAGCCCCCCCCCCCCGCAGCTTCACCCAATACATTGCCATGGCTATCTGGCTCCCAATACACCACCACAGGCTCCACACCCTGGGCGTCCCTTCACCACTGGCCTTCTGCCCCTCATCCCATCCCCCACTGCCTTGCATTGGGTGATTCACTGTAGAACATATCCCCCTGGCCACTCTTCCATGCGGGACATTTAGTCATGGGATAACTCACCAACACTGGTGTGGGGAGACCAGGAGGCTGCTTCCTCCCTCCCCCCATGGGCCATTGGTCACTGGCAGAAGGGTGCATCAGCTGGCCCCCTTGCCCAGATTCGGCCCTGCATTCTATTTATAGATTCCTTTAGTCATATCCTCAAAGGGTAAGGACAAAAATAAAAGAATGAAAATAAAATGTCTATCTCCAACCAATTAATTCAGAATTTAGCTTACTTCTCACCCAGGATAGTATGTTACTCAAGTCCAAAGCCTTTATCTACCTTTGGGCAGGAATGTTGTTCATCATCATCATCATAATCCCCTGCTTTCAAAGTTTTCATAGATTCTAAAATACTCAGCTTTGACTTAATCTCACAATCACCTCCCACAACATTTTCCCCTTGCAGAGGGGCCACCATCTGAAAGAGGAACTAGGGGGATAGGGGGAAGGCAGCGCCTTCCCATCCAGCCAATGCAGCAGCTGAAAAGCTGCAGCCAACATACTCTTGTTGTCTCCTCTTCCTCTTCCTGTTCCTTGCTGACTACAGCCTTTGCCTTGCTGCTGCCTTGCAGTGGTGGGGGAGCCAGGTACAAGAAAGCCAGGAGCAAGCAAAGACCAGTGGAAGGGATTTAAGCCCTTTTCCAAAATTAAGTTTAAAAAAAGGAGAAAAAGAGTCATGCATCTGTAAGATAAGTGGCTATATAAATCTGAGAAATACATCATATAAATTTAGCAACAGGTTGGAGCAGCAGAGAGAATGAATTGTCCATAATATCTACATTAAGTTCAGTGGTAGAATTCTAGCCTGCCATGCCGCAGGCCTGGGTTCGATTTCTGATCAATGCAACACATCTTTTGTGATCCCAGGGTTTCATTTTGCTAAAAAATATATATTTAGCCAAAGATTAAATGGCTGCATGTTTTTCTAGAAAAAAGTTATATTTAGCCAAAAAAATAAAAACAAAAAGATTTTACTTACTTAGCTGCCTTTTCTCCCTAGAGTTGGACCCACAGAGACCATTTAATTAAAAGAAATATGTACAATAAACAGTAAAAAAAAAGTTCATTGTACAAGTGAATAAATTAAACTAGCCAGAAAGAAAAGAACTAAAGAAAGACAGCAAAAACAGCAGCAGCACTTGTGTTAGCTGGGAACTGAACCCAGGCTCCCAAGTGGCAGGTGAAAATTCTACCACTGAACCACCAAGTTGGCTGTTGGAAAGAACTGGATGGCTGCTTTGTTGGTATAAAAAAGGCATTGTTGGCCAAGCTAGAAAGCTGAAGTGTAATAATGATTTAAAATATTCTCTTCATCCATTTGCTCTATATGAGAGTTTTTACCTGCTCTCTGCACATGCTTTAAATGCTTTTAGCTCTGACGGATAGCTTTATTTACATAAATTCAAGAACCCCGTGCCTCTGAGCAAGTGTGGAAGATGCCTTGTCCATCCACTTGGCACATCAGAATCCCTCATCTGATGTGTTATGCAGTCCTGCATCACTGCCTTTGGGATTCAAAGCTGCCTCACCGAGCGCTCATGCATCTCACACACACATGCAATCTCCCCCCCTCCTTAGACCAACTTTTGTCCACCAAACTGCACAGTGGAATGGGAGGGGGGGTAACATGGGACATGCGAATGCTCATGTGAGCTTCCAGCGAGGTGCGAACCAGTCCCACTGGGAAACCATCAAAGGACAGGTGACTTTTGACACTGGGGCGTGTTAAAGATTTTCCAAGGCTCTCCCAGCAGATGGAGGGGAGCAGATCCCAGCACATTTGCTGGAGGGGAGGGAGGGAGTGAAGGGGGAGAATCAGGTGGCATATGAAGAAGCACACCGTCCTGCTCTCCCCTCCACTGCTGTTCCCCTGGCAGGCTCTGAGGCACTCCACACGTGGGGAACTCTGCCAGAGAGGCACACACTCCTTCCTTCCTTCCCTCCCTCTCTCCACAGGCAAAGTGGCCTCCTGCTGCTGAAGGGAGCAGCCCACCACCCAGCTACAGGCACTGTCCCTATGCAGGTATTTGGTGAATTATCTTGTGTAGCTAATTGTCCCATGCAGGATAGCAGCCAGGGAAATTTGCCCCACAGTGAATCACCTGATGCGAGGCAGTGGAGACAAGCGATGGAGAAGTGCTGGAGGGATGCCTGGGGCATGGAGCTCATGGCAGTGCCAAAGGCCCTTTATTAAAAGAAATTCAAAATGGCAAATGTAAAAAGGAATAAAAAAAGTTTTTTAAAAATACCAAACCAAGATAAGGATAGAAAGAACAATTTTGGATCATTTTTAATCATAATATACTAATCTGCACTTCTGTTTATCTGGATATACTTCAACTGTCTTTTCTACTTAAAAAAGATTTGTTCAGATACAGCCCTTTCAGCTTATTCATGGTTTATTAAACTGAAAATGAGTTTCAGTTTTTTGTCAACTGATTCCCTGTCCTCTTTCTCTCATGTACCAGAACTGAAATTATGAAAATGGAAATTATTAGCTAACAATTTCCATTTTATGTCCATACCAGAAAACTATGGGTTGATCTTGGAAGTAAAGAAACTGTAAACAGAATATTCATACTCAAATTCATGAC
Organism: Crotalus tigris; assembly: GCF_016545835.1. Classification (NCBI taxonomy): domain Eukaryota; kingdom Metazoa; phylum Chordata; class Lepidosauria; order Squamata; family Viperidae; genus Crotalus; species Crotalus tigris. The sequence goes on from NW_024100078.1 coordinate 300,516, forward strand.
TCTTGGTTTCTTATATCAACATTGTTGAATGTGAATTGGTCCTAACCAATTATTATAAATATTTGTAGGATTCTATATAAAAATTTAGAACTGCAATGAACAAATTAATTGCATCATGTTATTTTAATTTCCCAAGCAAAAATAATGTATAAACAATATCTATTACTTTTGAGATCTATGCTAAAAGCAAGTATTTTTTTTATGTAATGAATAACTGCAACTCAATAGCCTTACAATACCATAACATTCCTTAACACTATTTCAATCTGGCAAGTATAAAAATCACAAAATAGTCTACCTCTATTTACGGGCAAAAACATAGCTAACATTAATTTAGGAAGGTTTAAATCTGAGATTTAAGTTAATTTTAACAAGATTTAGCCATAAAGCAACTGTTCAACTGCACACTTACATAATACATATGGTCACAATTTGTACATTTTATTTGTATAGAACACATAACTGTCCCCAGTTATTTACCAGTGGTCTTCTAATACTCGTCTATAAATACACACAAAGGGATTCTGTTTCCAGTTCATATTTGAAATCTTACATAGCTTGAGAGGTTTTTTTGGTAGAAACCCTGCCCATGCCACAGTATGTCATATAAAAGGGAAGGCCTCCTCTCAATACTCAATCCAATAACCATCACAGTAGATAGAATCCAAAATTCTAACTTTCAATCCAAATCAGAGGAGAGACTTGTTTTCAGAATTCAGATGATCACTTGAAGAAATATAGTTGAAGACCCAGCTCTTTCTCATTTTAGTCTCTAAGATTCCCACAGATGAATCCACACTCTTACAATGAAGTAGCTAGTCTAGGAGAATATTAAAAAGAATATTGCACAAAGACTCCATCCTGCTGACATTACAATCTGAAGTAACGATGTCTTATTAAATTTGAAGGTTGCAGGCCAGCAAATGTACAAAAGCACACTAGTCAAAAATAAGGTTGACAAAAGCACTATTTAGCTCACAAGGACAGGACAAGAATGTTTCACCAGCTCATAGCACTAATGAATGATAACTGTCACCCATCTCTAAAAATCTATTATAAGACAAGGAACTTGGCACTTAATACTGCCATAAAGCAATGACACCTGCAGATTCTACCTCAAAGCAATTGTGCATTTTGTTATATGAACATGAAACAGAAAGCACTCAGAAAGTATTAAGGTTCAATGAGACAAATGGAATTAAAAACAGATACTTATATACTGATCTTGAAAGTTCAGTGCAAGTTCGAGGTCATTGTTCTTCTTGGCATGGTAAAAATCTAAAACAAAACTTCAAACATATTCGACAGAAGACTTTTATCTCACACATAAGAAAATGAAAAGAGATCGAGTCAACTCTCATAGGAGGGAGAAAATATAGGAGTGGCAGAACCTGGGGGCAGAGTTAAAAGAGGTATGAGCCTAGAATCCCTGCTTAGCCACAAATGAATTAAGTCCAACCTTGAATTCCATTGATCCTTATCTTATCCCAAACAGGGTCTAATCATTAGATAAGGGTCAATTCAAGAGAGGTGGAACTTAGTTCGCTTGTGGCTATATAGGGAATCTAGGCTGATTTTTCTTTTAACTCCACCCTCAGGATGTGCCATTCCTTCTCCTATAGAAAATGAATTCTAAACAATAGCCAGAGGTTATTATCAAAAGGATCCAACTTTCTACTGCAATATATCCCCCATGAAAGAAACTCTGCCCTTGATTCCACAGAAATAAAACAAAGACTACTATCTAAATAATTGGAATGGATTAATTATTTTGTTAACAATTAACAAAAAAAGCAATGGTATTAACTGGATTGGTAGTCCATTTTCAAAAGAGTATAGGCAATTGTTCTTGGGTAATAATACTTTGCTCCCGAACAAAATACTTTATTATAATCTATTTTATCTATTGAGCCTATTTCCTTGAAACAACATGTTTTCAGTTCCAGACTAAGAATATATTGTAAAATCTGTGGATTGGAGTCAAGTGTCTAATTTCAAGGCATTAGAGTTTGCCACTGATTAGGAGCACAATATGCAGAGTAGTAAGCGAGATTAATCCATTGCTTTGCAATATTGTGATTTTGGTACAAAAAACTTCAATATTCTATTGCTTGCACTGATGAAGAAGAAAAAGGGTAAGGTTTTCACAAGAAGGATTCACTTGTAATCTAGATGACCTAATTTTTTTTTATTCAGAGATGAAACACTACGCATAAGCAGCTTTCAGCTAATACCACCAAGCTTTCTCCCCCTTTTTTAATTGAGTAGTTTTAAAAGTTGGGTACAAGGGAGACACCCCCAAATACAGAGTGATTGTAGAATGTCTACTTATTGAAAGCAGAACTCCATTGCAGACCCAAGAAAGCACAAGGAGTAGTCTTTAAACTTTGCTTTCACAAAAGACAGCCCTAAGAACTCTTAATTCTAATTCTTTGGAGTAATTATCATCTATTCTAGAAAAGATAAATACAAGCCAATATATTAACCATAATGACAATCACAATACATTTTGATTTAAATTTGATTTTATACTAGGACAGAATCTATCAGTCACAAAGAACAAATGCCAACAAGTTAGTTTATCATAGTAACCAATTCATTTGCAATTACATTCCATTTTCATGAAATAATAATAATAATAATGATGATGATGATGTTGGAAGGGACCTTGGAGGTCTTCTAGTCCAACCCTGTTCAGGCAGGAAACCCTATACCATTTCAGACAAATGGTTGTCCAGTCTCTTCTTAAAAACTTCCAGTGTTGGAGCATTCACAACTTCTGGAGGAAAGTTGTTCCACTTATTAATTGTTCTAACTGTCAGAAAATTTCTCCTTAGTTCTGGGCTGCTTCTCTCCTTAATTTCCATCCATTGCTTCTTGTCCCGCCTTCAGGTGCTTTGCAGAATAGCTTGACTCCCTCTTCTTTGGGGCAATCCCTGAGATATTGAAACACTGCTATCATGTCACCCCTAGTCCTTCTCTTCATTAAACCAGACATACCCAATTCCAGCAACCATTCTTTATATGTTTTAGCCTCCAGTCCTTTGATCATCTTTGTTGCTCTTCACTGTATTCTTTCTAGTGTCTCAATATCTCTTTTACATCATGGTGACCAAAACTGGATGCAGTATTCCAAATGTGGCCTTAGCAAGGTGTTATAAAGTGTTAATAACACTTCACATGATCTTGATTCTATTCTTGCTAATGCAGCCTAGCATTGTGTTGGCTTTTTTAGCAGCTGCAGCATGCTGCTGGCTCATATTTAAGTGACTGTCCACTAGCACTCCAAGATCCTTCTCACAGTTAAAAGATACCACCTATATTGTACCTATGCATTTGGTTTTTATTGCCTAAATGTAGAACCTTAGTTTTTTCACTATTGAATTTCATTTTGTTCAATAGCACCCAATGTTCAAGTCTGTAAAAAGATCCTTCTCTATCTTAAGCCTATCTTCTGGAGTGTTGGCTATTCCTGCCAGCTTTGTGCATCTGCAAATTTGATGAGCTCCCCATCTATCCCCTCATCCAAATCACTGATGAAGATGTTGAAGTGCACTGGACCCAGAACAGAGCCCTGGGGCACCCCACTATACATTTCCCTCCATGTAGATGCAGTTCCATTGAGGACCACACACTGAGTACAGCCGGTCAGCCAGCTACAAATCCATCTGGTAGTGATGCTGTTTAACCCACATTTTTCTCTTATCAAGTAGTAGTTGTGGTCTACTTTATCAAATGCCTTACTTAAGTCCATGTAAATTATATTCATAGCATTCCTCTGGACCACTAATTTTGTCACCTGATCAAAGAATGTAATAAGATTTGTCTGGCATGATCTTTTTTTTGACAAACCCATGTTGGCTTTTGTTTATGACTTTGTTTACTTCTAGGTGTAAGATTCGTTGCTTATCTTTTCCAGAATCTTCCCAGGTATTGAGGTCAGGCTGATAGGTCTGTAATTTCACCATGAACTATGCAACCAAACTGTAAGAACTAATAACCAAATTTGTCACAAGCAATAAATTTACTATCTGTGTTGTAATAAAAAGTTAGCTAGATAATTCCTGTAACAGTATCTAGTAATCTGTATTTATAATTCTGAAAACTGTTATGCTTCCAACCTACCACAACAATTAGGGCAATCTGGATGTAGTAGAGAATTAATTCCATAACCTGGAAAACAGCGATTAATCCACACCATTTGCAGAGTGCCTTCAATGTAGTATATTTCAGGTAGTGGTGCTGTTCTTTTCCCAAGAACTTCAATTTGTTGGCTAAAGAATTTCTCTATTAGGTCTTTTGCCTGAAGTAAAAAGAAATTACTTTCTTGATAAAGATAAAAATCAGCATTTTTTTACTTGCTTCTTTTCTTACTTCTATAAAAAATACAAACTGTATCAATAACATTAAGCGTTTATCCTTGGCTAATGTATTTATTGTAATATACAATGAATAAATACTCTTATACATGAGAGAATGTCTTTGTGACATGCTGGGTTCAGAGCACTAAAAACTAAATTTTAAGAAAAAAGACTGAAGGAGTTATGTTTGTTTACCCTTAAGTAAAAATGACTCCTGTGTGTGTTTGGAGGGGAGAGAGAAAAGCACTTTTCAAATACTTGAAAAGATATCAAAGAAATTTGTCCTTTCTCATCCTAGAATGCAGGTTGTATAATACTGAATATAAGTTGCAGGATATTTGAAATAGAGTATTAGAAGAACTTTCTAACTAATGGATTTTTACAGTGAAATAAGTGTCTGAAGATTTGGAAGAAACTAAAAAGCCATGCTTTCTGATATTTTAATTTAGGTTCTTACAATGATTAGCAGTTTGGATTAAATGGCCTTAGTGGCCCATTCAAACTTCTTGATTCTCTTACAGGAGTCTGGGTATCAAGATAATAAATGCTTATGATGGTTCAGAGAGATATCTTAACCTTAGCTCCAATTATCAAATCTGATAGATCAGGTTTCTTAGTTTGGCCTAGTATTCAAATAGCTACAGACTTAGGCAAAAGTGAGGATAATTAAATATATCTCTCCCAATTTCTCCTTCAATTTCTTTTCTTTCAGAGGGTGGATACATTTTTTTTAAAGAACTAAATGGAAAAAGTATACTGTTCTTGCTTTAGTATTTTTTTTCCTTCTGGTATCCAAAAAAGATTATCTCCTAAAGTATCTAGAGCAGCGGCCCCCCAACCTTTTGAGCACCAGGAACAGGTTCTGTGGAGAGAGGTTTTCCCGTTGACTGGGGGGGGGGGCATCGTTTTGCATGCTGCCTGCATCCCACAGATGGGGCTTCTCTTGTTTGTGTGGCCCGATTTCTGGCATGCCAGGGTCAGGACTGGAGGTTGTGGACCCCTGGTCTAGAGGGAGATGTGGAAGATTATTTATATAGAATCACAGGACAGGAAAAGACTTTTTGGAGATCTTCCAGTCCAACACTGTATTCAAGGCAGGATTCTTTATACCATCTTTGATGAATGGATGTCCAATTTTTCTTGAAAGCATCCAGCGATGGCGCACCCAAAACTATGGGATGCAAGCTGTTCCTTTGGTTAATTGCTGTCAAGAAATTTCCTTCTTTAATGAGCTTCCACCCTTGCTTCTTGTCTTGCCCTCAGATGCTCTGGAGAATAAACTGATCAACTCTTCTTTGTGAAGCTCCTCAAATACTGGAAGACAGCTATCATATCACCCCAATTGTTAGGTCTGCCAGCTTCAGCACTTCAGACCATGCTTCAGCTGACATCAAAGGACAGGAGGGAGGGAGGCTATGGAATGTCGATTAGAACAAGTGTAAGAAGGGAAGAAAGGAGCTAGAAGGGAGGGGGAAATTGACAGGAGTGAGAATAATCAGGTGCCTGTATTAATTTGCTCCAGACTTCAAGGACAACCAGTCTGAGAATGAGTGAATGAACTGCCCACCATAAAACAGTGCACAAAACATCCAAATGACTTGCTATTGGATACTGGTCACTGACTCGAGGGTGAACTAGGATGGAAGGAAAAATCTATTGCTTTCTGCGGGAATACTTCAGATCTCACCTTACTTGCCTTGCAATCATTCAACTCTAGTAAAAGTACCTATTACTTGAATCAAATGGAGTCTATGATTATTCTTTCCTAGAGTTAGATTTGGGACAGTTTTGACATTAGGCAGGATCTGCAAAATCGGTCAAGCCAGTTACCATGGGAATCGTGCCCACAATGTCAGCTCATGACAGTGAACAGAAGGAGGGAGAAGACTGGGCTGAAGCAGCTGCCAAATTCCAGAGCGGAGATCATCCCGAGTGGCTTGTGGAACTCAAAGCCTGTGACAAGCCTGTGGTCCCTAGGCATCTGGAAGGAAGAAGATTGGGAGTAGAAGCCTTCTGGGGTCCACTTCCAAAGGGGTAGTTGTGGAAGCCACCGCAAAGAACCCGCTACTATGAGGAAGAGTTCATAGCACCTGACAAGCCTGAGCCCAAAGATGTGCTATTTGAACAGGCACTCAATTTCCTTAGAGGAGCATTTGGCAACCTCAAGGCCATGGCCCAGATGGGGCTCTGACGTCCTTGCCAGTCACTGCCATATGGATGATGAATAGCTGCAATCCTCCCCTGTGGCCACACTTCTCCCAGTGGCTACAGCTAAAGCCCCACCAGCTCAACCACAGATTGCCCTGGCCCCAGTGGCTCAGCAGCCTCAAGCCCAGTGGGTTCCTGCACGCAGGAGAAGGAGCAGAACCCCCTGTACTGGGGGTAAAGTTTGGTGTCGATCCAAAGCAGTTGGCCTTCTTCCTGATGCACATGTACCTGCAGGAGTATGGGGAAGACCTGCTCACTAAAGGAACAAAAGTGTAGTTTGTTACCCTGGCCCTAGAAGGAGCCGCAGTGGAGTGAATGATGGCTCTGCATAACAATGATGCTCCAGAGCTGTGCATCTTCAGTCAGTTCATAGTGGCCCTTTGTAAGAGATTGGAAGACCCCCTTTGCTGACCACGAGGCCAGAATTTGCATGAACACCATTAAACAAGGGCAAGTATCTGTGGCTGCCTACACCCAAGAGTTTTGCAGCCCAGCCTGCAGGCTGACCGACTTGCTGCAGGACATGCTAATCTAGTGTTTCCAGGACGGCTGAATGATGATGTATACAAAGCTTGCTTCTCCTGAGGAGTCCCTCGCATGCTGCATGCATGGCATGTCCTCGCTGAGGAGATAAGAGATTAATTTAGCCAGATCCTGAACCTGTGCCAGCCACGGATGGAGAACATCCCTCACCATCAAAAGTGAGACCTAGAAGCTGCAAGCAAAGCCCCCATCAATGCTCCATTGGTTGCTTCAAGTGTAGAAAGGAGGGGCACTGAGCTACTGACTGCTGCATGTCAGTCCAGAAGCTCATGATGGGTCCTGCCAAGAAACAAGGGAAACCTGGCCACCAGAACCTGAGAGTTAGCTCTGAAAGGGATAGAGGTCACAAAGTTCATCCCTCTCCCACTGAGGACAGGGGAACTCCGACCAGGATCCAAAGAGCTCAGGTGAGAGCAGACAGTGACCTTTTGGTAAGTTGCCCTGATACTAATGACTACAAGTAGAGCTAGTGGTCTGCTCATCAGGGCACAGGGGAAGTTGGTGCCTTCTGGGCTCAGGCTACACCAAGTGCCTGGACAGCCCTGTCTTAGTGGAAGAAATGGGCTAGCACCTGAGGCAATTTAAAGTACCTGTGGCATTCTACCTGCTGGATGGGTCAGTGGCTGGTACAGCCCTTGCCACATTCGTCACTGAACCAATAGAAATGAAGATGGGGGAGCACACAGATACTTGAAGTTTCATTGTGGCACCTGGCATGGAAAAATCCCTTCTGGTAGGGTTAACGTGGCTTCCCAAAGTGGAATCCCTATATCAGTGATGGCGAACCTTTTAGAGACCGAGTGCCCAAACTTCAACCCAAATCCCATTTATTTATCATCAAGTGCCAGTGGGCATAGCCCACTGGGTGGGTGTGGCCACTGGATGGGTGTGGCTACAGTGGGCATGGCCACCTTGATGTTGCTCGTGGGAAAGAGATGCCTGTGGGGGCCAGGTAAGGTTGGGGGAGATCCAGGGTGACTCTGGTAGATGGGACTATCGGCAGGAGGTGGGAGAAGGGCACTCTGTTGGGGCAGGGTGGCAAGAGTGGGGCGGTTTGTGAGAGTTAGGTGGGGGCAGTGAGAGAACGACACTCTGTGAATGTTGGATCAGGGCGGTGAGAGAATGGCACTCTGTGAGGGTTGGATCGGGGCGGTGAGAAAATGGCGCTCTGCAAGGGTTGGGGTGGGGCAGCGAGAGACCAGCATTCTGTGAGGGTTGGGGCGGGGCAGTGAGAGAACAGCACTGTGCGAGGGTTGGATTGGGGCGGCGAGAGAATGGTGCTCTGCAAGGGTTGGATCGGGGCGGTGAGAGAACGGCGCTCTGCAAGGGTTAGAGTGGGGCAGCGAGAGAATGGAACTCTGCGAGGGTTGGGGCGGGGCAGCGAGAGAATGGTGCTCTGCGAGGGTTGGATCGGGGCAGCGAGAGAACGGTGCTCTGCGAGGGTTGGATCAGGCGGCGAGAGAACGGCGCTCTGCAAGGGTTGGGTCAGGGCAGCAAGAGAACGGCGCTCTGCGAGGGTTGGGTCAGGGCGAGAGAATGGTGCTCTGCGAGGGTTAGGTTGGGACGGCAGCAATGGAGCACTCCATGGGGGGAGGTAGTGGCTGACGGTGGGACGCTTCTCACTGCGTTCCCCCCCCGGATATTTAAACTATTTTTAAAAACACAATAAAAGTTATATGTATCATGGAAAAGCCAACCCATGGCTGAATGGAATACGACGACCTCCTCGAACATACCATCTTATCGCACGTCAGAGCAAAGCCTTTCCCACTAACAATAAATAAGACAGGTATTCCCCATTTTAAAGTAACAAACCCACAAAAACCCCACCCTTCCCCCAAAAAACAAGACCTGTGCGCCTCTGAAGCTGTTGCTTAATCAAAGTTGCCCAACCCCCCCCCGCCACGATCCAACCCTCGTAGATGAGGGAAACAGTTCAAGGGAAAAGGATGTTTTAAAAATAAACAGGATGAGTGCACCAAAACCAAAGAATAAACTGTGAATTTCTGCCGGAACGGCAACATGCCCATATATGGTAGTATGTCGGATGTTGAGGTAACCTGAGCAGACAAGGACAGAGATAATGTATTCTGGTTAGGCGCTTCTGATAGATTGTGATCTCTGTATGCCTTTCCAATGGGACCAAAGAGGAAGGAAAATGGGGCATTGCGATAGGATGTATAAAAATGATTGCTCAATGTGGCTCGTGTGTTCCGTTGTTTGAGAACTTCCTGCATGAGGTTCCAACTCGGCTCCACCACGCTTTGCAAACCGCCGTTGGGCTTATCCTTTGTAAGCAATAAATTTTGTTTTCTTTGCAACCCAGTTAATGGATTTAATTTGTTTTTAAATTCATGCGCAACAGTTTTAGCGCCCAGTAGGTGGGACTACAGGAACACTCATTTCTGGATCCTGGAGAACCTGGCGATGACATCGGAAGGCATGCCCCCTTGAGTTCAACAATCTGATCTTAAACTCCAGGGACCAAAGTCTGGAATCGAAACTCAGCTTCCATGGATCCAAATAGAGATTGCTAGGAAAATGACGGAAGGGGGGATCAGTGAATTATCAGCCTCAGGGACTGGGCAACTTCATGCATGAACCTAGGTGAGTTATCTGGGGTAAACCAGACCCAAAACTCTTCCAATTACTAAAAAGAAGAATAATAAGTATAAAAAATCTCAGAAAGAAATTAGAACAGTGTAAAAAAGATATTGAAAATTTTCCCTTCCCTAAAGACAAGAAAATGGAGGACCCAACTCTGTTCCCTTTAAGGGAGGTGTCCAATGGAATTGATGCTCAGGGAGTGCCCATAATTAGTTTTGTACAGAAACCCCGTCGGGCATCTGAGGTACAGGCATTTAAGAAGGAACTTAAAAATCTGATAGAAGATCCTTTAGGAACAGCAGAACAGCTAGAGAATTTATTAAGGCCAAATATTTACACGTGGGATGAAATTATGGCCATTTTGAATACCTTGTTCTCTGCTGAAGAAAGACAACTCATTCATACAGCAGCAATGAAGATACGGGACAAGGAACATCCCCAGGGAGGGAATAATCCACTGCCTAACAGGGAAGCTAAATTTCCATTAACAAGACCAAATTGGAATAATAATAATCCAGTAGATAGACAGAATATGGAAGATCTAAGAACTATGATTATATGGGGAATGAGGGAAGCTGTGGCAAAGGCACAGAATATGTCAAAGATACTACAAATAGAGCAAGAAAAAGAGGAATCCCCTGCTGCCTTTTTACAAAGACTTAAAGATGGCATGTGGAAGTGGTCAGGAATGGATCCGGTGAAGCTGCAAATGTGCCACTAATTAGGGTGCAATTTCTTACTAAATCTTGTCCAGACATCCGAAAGAAGTTACAGAAGTTGGATAACTGGACAGGGAGGTCAGCTGATGATTTACTGAAAGAACTACAGAAAATATATGTGCAGAGAGATAATGAAAAGACGAAACAAAAAGGAAGAATGATGGTTGCAACAGTAAATGAACTCTTAGAGGCAACCTGAAAGATCTCAGATGGACCTCCTACCTCGAGCCCCATATGGCAGGGGAAGAGGAAGTAATGGAAACGGAGGAGGAGGAGGACAGTATCGATATCTAAATGGAAGAGGAGGAAGTTTTGGAATGGGATTCAGAGAAAGAACATGTTTTGAGTGTGGACAGAAAGGACATTTTAAGAAAGATTGTCCACAAGTGCAGAAGGATCAGCAAGTGTGTAACTTAATGGAGAAAGATGAAAGTCTATTTTAGGGGTGTCAGGGGCAACTTGCTTTAAGGTCCCACGATGAGCACTTGATAAATTTAGAAGTGGGACCAGATAGAGAAGAGAAGTGTTTTTAGTGGATAATGGAGCAGCGTGCACTTCTGTGTCCACTTTAAGCCCTCAGATGCAACTAAGTGAACAATCAGAATGTCAGGGGTAAAGGGGGAAGGCTTTCAAGTACAGAAATTAAAATCATTACAGATTAAGCAAAAAATAAGGAGTGGGGAAATAGAAATGTTATATATACCAGAGGCAGGTGTGAATTTGTTAGGAAGAGATGCCTTAAATCAGTGATGGCGAACCTTTTAGAGACTGAGTGCCCAAAACCCGTCCCCCGCCCCACCCCGCCCCACTCCCTGCTCCACTCCACGTTCCGCCTCGCCCACTGAGCCACCCACTGCCTCCATGGCCTGCTGCACCACATTGCCCAGGTGGCCCAGCAGCGCCATGGCAGCCATGCCCTCCACCCGCGCCCTGAAGCACCAACTGCATGCGATGGGGCGCGAGGGCAGAGTCTTGTCCCTGCTGATCGGCTGCCATGTCCTTGGCCGCGCTGCTCTGCGCGGGCCATGCTCGGGGACGACTCCCCACTTGGGTGGCTGCTGGTGAGGAGGGGGCTGTGGGGGGAGGTGGGGCTGGGGCAATGGTGCGTGTGCCCACAGAGAGGGCTCTGAGTGCCGCCTCTGGCATGTGTGCCATAGGTTCACTACCACTACTCTATGTGAACTGGAAGAAGTGGCTCTTACAATATCCAGCAGCAAGAACCTGAGGGGAATCCCAGGGGAAGAATGACCAAAATTGGAAACAGAGAAGTACAGTGAAACCAGAGAGGAAGTGGGGGTAGAAGTGAAGGAAAGACCCAAAGCTGAGTCCCAAATCCCAAAGCAGTATCGGGACCTACAGGTTGTATTTAACAAAAATGGCTCAGATGAACATCACCCCACTACCACACACTAGCGAAAAACTGACAGGGGCTACACAACCTAAGCCCAAGCTATATTCAATGACTTCAAGGGAGCTTGATGAAGTCCAGGCTTTTATTGACAAAAACTTAAAATGAGGCTTTATACAGCCAGCTAGACCACGAGTAGTGGCACAAGTACTTTTTTGAGAAAAGAAGGATGGGTGCCTTCATCTGTGTGGACTGTCAAAGGTTAAATGCAGTATGCATGGAAGACATATACTCCTTGACACTTACGTGGGACATGCTAGCTCATCTGACCAAAGGGAATTTTTTTTTTTTTTTTTTTTTTACTAAACTGGACCTCTGGAAGGCTTACTATCGAATCAGGATCAAAGAAAGGGATGAATGGAAAACCACTTTTTATGGCCCACTCCAATGTTTTCAATTCTAAATACTTCCATTTGGACTGCAAGGTGCGGCCATTGTATTTATGCAGTAAATTAACCAAATGCTGCAGGAACATTTAGTCAAGGGAGTCCTAGTGACATTCTGATCTACATGGAAACCATGGCCAAGCAATTAAAGCTAGTGCAAGCTGTGTTAAAAAAGCTACAGACTGCCAAACTGTATGCCAAGCTATTGAAAGGTAAATTCCATGAAAGCAAAATTATCTAGTGCCATGGTGGCGAACCTATGTCACACGTGCCACAGGTGGTACGCAGAACTTTCTCTGTGGGCATGCTTGCCGTCACCCCAGTACTAGGCCTTCAGATGGCTTTTATAAAATCTTTTCGCTTTAGGCCTCCACCGCTGTGTGCAAAAACAAAAACAACAAAAAAAGATTCATTCAATCAATCAATCAATTCAACTTCTTGTGGGAAATTTCCCCCCCGCAAAGTTGGAATTCATTGATTGAACATTTTAGTCCCACCCAATGGGCCGCACCTAGCTATGTGACACACCCACCCAATGGGCCACACCCACCCAGCACCTGATGATACATAAGTGGGTTTTGGGTTGCAGTTTGGGCACTCAGTCTCTAAAAGGTTCACCATCGCTGATCTAGGGCAGTAGTGGCGAACCTATAGCACGTGTGCCAGAATCCTCTCTGTGGGCACGTGTGCTGTGCCCTGGAGATGGCAAAGAACTGTCCCCCACTACCCTGGCCCTGCCCACCCAGTCTGCCATGATGCCCGTGGCCACGCCCACCTGGCACCTGGTGGTAAATAAGTGGGTTTTGGGTTGCAGTTTGGGCACCAGGTCTCTAAAAGGTTTGCCATCACTGATCTAGGGTATCACATCATCCACAAGGAGATCAAAATGGGCCCTGCAAAAGTCCAAGCAGTCTTATATTAGGCCCCTCCTTGCATCAGAAAGCAATTTCAAAGCTTCCTAGGGTTCGCCAACTTTTAAAGCCAATTCATTCCTGCATTCGCACAAACAGCCCTACCCATAACAAACTTGCTAAAGACCAAAGGGGAGGGAAACCAAAGGGCAGCCAATCTCTTAAATGGTCAATGGAAAGTAAAGCTACTTTTGAAAAACTCAAACACATGTTTGTGGCTGAGCCTGTGCTAAAGCACTCCGATCCCACTTCCCATTCATCATTTAGGCAGATGTCAGTGACATGGTGGTGGGGCTGGGCTGCTACAGAAAAAATGATCAAGGAATCCTTCAGCTTTGTGCCTATACCTCCAAAAAACTTACTGAAACCAAGTGCAGGTGGTAAGTATGGGAAAAAAGAGGCATATGCAGTCTGGTGGAAGCTGCTTAGTTGGAAGCATTTCTTAGAAGGGAGCAAAATCTCATTTGCGGTCTGAACTTACCATAAGCATCTAAAGGCACTAAAGACCCCAGAGACTATCACCTAAACAGGTCTGGTGGGGCCAATATTTTAATCGATTCAACTTTATCTTACGAAACCTCCTGAGAGAGAAAAATTTCCTGGCAGATGCCCTATCCAGGCTAGCCCAGTACAATAATGAAAAGAAATAGTCTGAGTGGTGATTCCCTCAAAACAACTAGCAGCTCCAGCAATCACCTGAAGGGCAGGGAAACTCTCTTCTCCCTGGCGAAAGACTTACTTACTTCCTTAAAAGAGTTTCTAAGTTCAGATCTGAGGTTTAGGGACCATAAAATGGAATGCACAATGCTTGATGGATTTGCAATGGTATACATCCCCGAAAGCCAACAAATAACTGTTTCAAAAGAACCATGACTCTAAAACAGCAGGTCATTTTGGGTTCATAAAAATTTTACACATGGTAAAGCGCCAGTTCTGGTGGCCATCTTTTAAAAAGGACTTTTAAAATTATGTAACCAGCTGCCCCATGTGTGCTACAGCAAAACAGTGCCAGGGGAAAAAACAAGAACTCCTCCAAGCAGTAGTTAAACACTAAACCCCCATGGAAAGAAATATCCATGGACTTTATAGTCGAACTCCCTGAAAGCACTGGAAAAAACTGTCAATTGGCTGATAACTGACCTCTGCTCTAAACAAGTGCACCATGCCTTGTCACAAAATCCTTTCAGTGTGCATGCTGTTTAAACTGTTTATTCAGCACATCTACCACTTAAATGGTGTCCCTGAATGCATTATCTCAAATCAGGGAGTTTAATTTACCTCTTGGTTCTCTCGAGAGTTCCTTAAACTCTTAGGAATCTCCCAGGGATTTAGCTCCTCCCATCATCCGGACACTAATGGATCCTGTGAACTTACAAATTCTGTATTAGACACATACCTCAGGTGCTGTGTCAATTACACAATTGGATTGATCTGCTTCCCTTTATAGAAATTACAACAATTCCGTCCACAGCAGCACCAGCTTTACACCGTTCAAAGTGGCTTCTGGCCAAGACTTTGTAGCCATGCCCAAGTTACCTCAATCTTACACAACCTCCCTGGCAGAATGAGTAACCCAAATTCAAAACACCTGGCTGGTGGTTTATAAACATTAGGTGACACAGAATTTAAGAATTTAAAATAGGAGCCCTATCCACTAAGTATCTTCAGTCAAGACAGCCCTCCAAAAAACTGGGTCCTAAATACATCAGCCCTTTTCCAATAAATAAAATGATCAACCTAGTCATTTTCCAACTAGAATTACCTTAATTGTTAAGGCGCATTCACCCGGTGTTTCATTGCAACTTGCTTAAGTCTATAAGTACCTCTCTATTGTGCCCTACTGAAGCAATACTTCCACTCCTATCCTCAATGAAGGTGAACAATATTTTGAAATTAAGGACATTCTATACTCTTGCACACATAGAGGGAAAACCCAATATCTCGTTGTTTGGAAGCATCTTCCCCCATTAGAAATTGAATGGGTAGATGCCACCATGTCAACGCCCTACGCTTGCTGAAAAAAATCCATTCCAAATACCCAGACAAACCAGGCTGACATCTACATGTCAGCGAATGTCAGGTCTGCCAACTTCAGCACCTCAGACCATGCTTCTGCTGGAATCCTGACATCAAAGTACAAGTGGGAGGGGGTTATGGAATGTGGGTTACAACCAGGGTGAGAATGTAAGAAAGGAGCCAGGAGGGAGGGGGAAATTGACAGGAGTGAGAATAACCAAGTGCTTGTACCAGTTTGCTCCAGACTTCAAGGACAACTGGCCTGAGAATGAGCAGATGGACTGCCCACCATCAAAGAATTCCCAAAACATCCAAACGACTTGCTATTGGACACTGGTGACTGGCTCAAGGGAGGTGGACCAGGAGGGAAGGAAAAATTTGGTGCTTTGCATGGGAATTCTTCAGATCCCACCTTACTTGCCTTGCAACCATTCTTCTAGTTAAAGTATTTATTACTTCAACCAACTGGAGTCTAGGGTTATTCTTTTCTAGAGTTAGATTTGGGGCAGGTCTGACACCAATCTTCCTCTTCATTAAACTAGACATACTTATTTCCCTTAATCATTCATCATATATGTAAGAGGTACCTCCAGACCTCTTATCATCTTTGTTGCTCTTCTCTGTACTCTTTTTAGGATCTCAGCATCTTTTTTTGTGACAAGAACTGGACAGCTCACACCAGTGTGGCCTAGGTGCAATACAGAGCAGTATTATCACTTTTTGTGATCTTGATACTATCCCTGTTGATGTAGCTTAGGACTGCATTGGTTTTTTGGAAGCTGTTGGCTCATATTCAAGTGATAATCCTCTAGGACAACTAAATCTCTCTCACAGTTATTACTGTTGAACCAGGTACTACCTATTCTATTCCTGAGCATTTGTTTTTTCAGGACCTTTTCTCATAACCAAATTGCGTCTTATTGGATAGGGCTTATTGCTCAAATCTGTCAGGATCCTTCTGAATCTTGAGCGTATCTTCTAAAAGTATTAGCAATTCCCTCCAGGTTGGTGTCATCTGTAAATTTTGTAAGTTCCCCTTCTATCTGGTCACCTACACCATTTATACAGATGGGAACGAACACTGGGCCCAAGGCAGAACATGAAGTACCCTACTGCATGCTTACCTCCACATAGTTGTAGTTCCATTGAAGACCAGATGTGGAGTGTCTGTTGTCAGTAATTGTGAATCCATCTGGTGATGTATTATCCCACATTGTTCTATCTTACCAAGAAATAGGTTGTGGTCTACTTTGTCAAATGTCTTATACTTATAGTATATTCAGACCCCCAATTCTTACTAAGTATACTATATTCACAGTATTTCCTTGATCCACTTCTTTAGTCACTTTATGAAAGAAGGAAAACCATGTATTCTGGGCAGCATAGATTAAAAAAAAACAATAGTAATTGGGAAGCTGAATGAACATACTCCTTTGGGCTTAAATGAAGAGTATTTACATTTCTTTTTTTTTCTTTTCACTTTTTACAGGGATAAGTATTCTATGTTAACAATGGAAAGATTTTTAACTCTCACAAATAAGAAAATGTTAGTCTTCTGAACTGAAATAATTTTTTTCAGTTATGGTAATTCTTGGGATAATTGTTTTACACTGCTATGGGCTCCTATTCAATTTTTCTATCATATTTTTCCTTCTTTGGGGCCAAAAATATACCAAAGCTGAAAGTTTTCCTTGAAGTACTCCACCCAAGCTTCTAGACTCTCAAATTTCCATTCTGTGGGCTCCCTTCTTTAGCCAACATGAATAGCAGTGATAGCAAAGAATTGTCATGCCTTAGTAGGCATAAGAGCTTTATAAGGAAATATTGACTTGAATTATAACTTGCATCATAGTTTTCTCAGGTGGGTATTTATTCCTCTCCCAACCTTGGTAATGAAAGATAAAGAATCTGGATTATAAGGGCCCACTCGCCAGGATTGCAAAGAATCAATAGAATAGCCTTTCTTGGGTGCCTTACTAAACTGGTCAGATATCACACAGCATTGATAAAAGCATACCATCTCAGCTAGAGATCCTAAGGGAGTAAAGTGACCACTGGCTCAATTTCCATAGTTTTCTCCACTTGCTATTGTAATCCATTTCTACTTTACTAAAAGAAGTAAATATTCAGGGACAGAGGTTGTTAATATACTAAAGCAGAATTTTATATTCTTTTATAAATGGATGTCCACAATTTTTACAGATCAAACCAACAGTATGTATGCATAACCATCACCAAGTTGGAACAAAATTTAATATTTTGTATATTGATCACTCTTTTTGAAATGAGGTTTAATTCTTTAGTGTTGTTAATTTGACAAAAACTAAGGAATTGAACTTGCTGTATGAACCTCTCTCTTATTTCACCCCATATTTTTTGATAATAAACTACATTATCATTCTTTTTAACTCAATCTTTATTTTACAACTTACACAAAAAGAATATTAAAGCTATTTACTTTTTGAAAGATAAACAAGAAACAAGTTACATTCTTGTGAACTTCATTTCTTTTCTGAAGAATTTATATTACCTTTCGTAATCTTCTTGATACATCACATACATTTTTCTGACACATACTTTTGCCTTTTACTGCTTCTAGAGAAGAAACTGTAAAAATGTTCAGCTATATGAGGGAAACTATACAGTACACATAGTCTTGTTTTCTAAAGGAGATTAACTATGAATTTAAAGGATAAAAGACTCCTTTGAGTCAACTTCAACTCCTCCTGACAAGATATCTATATCAGTTTCTTGGCAACATTTGGTAAGTAGTATGTCAATGCAATCTTCAAAAGTACTTTTCAATATCACACTTTACTCTGCAATGCTAGATTTTCTGGACGTTTCCCCATCTAAGTACTAATTTGGTCCATGCCACTTAAATTTTTGAGAACTGCTGAGGTCACTAATGTGTTCTCAGCCACTATGGCATTTATTTAACAGTATATTTTTAAATAATTGATTAAGGAATTTAATCCTCTTACACATATCATTGAAAAGTACACTGCATCATCAAATTTTACTCTCTACTCGGTGTATATGTAAGTGATGCAATGAACTATCTTTTAAAAGTATGTGGTGTATTTAGACCTCTGACATAGAATATATAAATTAGAAGTCAAAGTTTTTAAGCTGAATATTAAGACCTCTTTTTAAAGAAGAGAATCCTATTGTCCAGCACAAACTATTGGACTAAACAGATCAAAGATATGACTTGACATGGTACAAAGGAGTTAAGATTGAGACTAAAAGAACAAGAGAATGTGTAGTTATATAAAGACCACAAAATATATTTATTGCTTATATGAATAATCGTATTTGTCATCACTGCCACAATTTTATTACCCTACAAAATATGATTTCCTGGGTGGGTCAAATATATTTTTTTCAAAATCTTATCTGCTGTTAATAGATCTAAATGGAACCCCGGCCAATAATGAGAATCACTTGTATTTCATCTCCAGGCTGTCAAAGCCTATACCTTTTGAAATGTGTATTTACCAACTTAACTCCGTGCAACCTTCAAATTTCACAGATTTGATGATGGACTCTAATCCAAAGAAGTTTATACCACAATAAATATGTTAATGGCTTACAATATGTTCAGTAATAAATCTGTGCATATTCATTGTCTACTAAATACATCAATATTTTAGAGAACTAGTGTTCCATTATTAAGTACAGGTAGTCCTCCAGTTATGAATATAATGGAGCCTGCCCAGTCCATTCATAACTCAAGGATTCGTAAGAGTGAATCTCGTAACTTGTACGAGGTTCACTCCCAGCTTTCACTAATCAAATGCATGGCTCGTTAAGTGAACATGAGGTATCTCAGGATGGGAAAGGTCATGGGGGTCTAGTGATGACACAGGCTACCTGCTTCAGACCACACAAACTCCTCCCAGTGAGATACCTTATGCTCCCTCCCCTGGGGTCCCCACAATTGCTCCCCCACCCAATCCTGCCACGCTTTGTGAAGATCTGTCTCCTCTCCAGCCTCTCTGTTTCTTTCTCTCCTCCCAGCAAGAGCAGAGGGAAATCTCCGAGACCAAGAACAGACCTCCAGAAGTACGTGGCCGCCACCCACGGCCTCTATTCTGGGCCTCAGAGGCCTGTAGGAGGCCTCCCAGGCCCAGAACAGACCTGCAGAAGTGCGTGGAAGTCAGTTCTGAGCCTGGGAGGCCTCCCAAGCCCAGAATAGACCTGCAGAGGCATGCAAAGGCCTCTCCCCGGCTACCTTCTGGACCTGGGAGGTGCATAGGAGGCCTTCTAGGCCCAGAATGGACCTGCACAAGTACTTGGACACCATTTCCAGAAGTCTGTTCTGGGCCTCAGAGGCCTGGAGGAGGCCTCAGACGCCTGGATTGGGCTTCTGGAGGCATGCTGAAGCATCCCTCAGCCTTATTTCTGGGCAGCAGCAGCCTGGAAAAGCCCTCCAATGCCCAGATCAGGCCTTCAGAGGCACAGGGAAGTGCTCCCAGCTTCGGTTCCATTCTCTATTGCAGAGAACAGAGGCTTAAAGTACCATGTGATCACCTGAGATTAATAGCATGAGATCTCGTGCTACTGATGTCATGTGATCTTGCGTTATTTTAGGCCTCCATTGTCTGCGAACACACTGACGGGCTGGAGCAGCCAAGAAAGCAAAGGATCTCAATCTTCGCAAGGCCTACTGCCTAGGGTGACCTGGGGTGGTAGGAGGGAGGGAATAGCCAGGGTGAATGTTACAGTGCCACTGTGGTCATTCGTAAGGGTGAATGACTGCCGTGGTGCAGCAACATTTGTAATTTCGGGACTGTCTCGTAAGCACTAGGAGGCTCTTATCGCATAACTTCAAATGTTCGATAAGGGAACGCTCGCAATTTGGAGATTACTTGTAATACTGAATTATGTTTTATTATTGCAAATATCTACAAAATCAAAGAAAACAGGACTCTGCTGAAATCATTATTTCAATCATAATATACTTTCTTAATATATAATTAAAATGATCTGGTCATTTACTAAATCAGCAAGCTGTCAAATTATTTCATTGCACATTATCAATTAACATCTCAATTACTTTTACATTACTTCTGTCAGATACACCTTTAATGTATGGGACAAAAATAGTTTTCAATATATCATGAAAAACATGCAACAAAGAACAACTCTTCAAAACAACTCTTCACACTAGTCTTACCTTTAAAAGTGAAGAATAGCTCATTTTGCATTCCAGCTCTTTGCATTTTTACATGATGGCATTCAGATTTTTGTAGTGAAACCTCACAAGCTAGCTCCACAACAAGCTTGGCCAGTATCTGAAGCAGCTTCTTTTCAAAAGAAGTATTATAGATACTATTGCAGGGAGCTGAATGATATCGTGCTGTAAACTCATAGTAAAAGTTAGGATCAGAATAAGCTGCAGAAAAAAAAGTTTAGATTCAAACAAAACCAAGATACCAAGATTAAGATTTAAAATTACTGAATTTATTTTTTAAACAAGAATTAATTGCACCAAAGGAAAAAAATATCATCTCCTAGAATATTATACTCGGAAACTAAGCTGCTATTTTAGGTATAATCAAGTAGTTAGAATTCTCCTGTGGGATCTTTTTCTTTTGAACAGCAGATAAAATTTTATCCAACCATTATTAAAATACTATTCATTGTTCAAAAATCACAAGAGTAATGATTTCATGATTAAAAATAACTCATGCATTCTTGAAGTTGAGATCTAGATATTTAATTTTTTTTATTTTTTATTATCATCTATATTAGTAAAATTACTGGCTTAAAAGTAGGCGGATCAAAATTGAAAAAAAATACATTTAGTCATGGAAGTAAGTTGGCTGACTAAAATAAAAGTACTTTTCAACCTGAAAAATACCTGTCAGTGAAAGGCTTTTAAGAAAGGCTTATCCCAGAGCAAAATTTGAGTTGCTGGAGTCCATGGCCAAATATGGGTGTTTCCACCACTTCCCATATTATGAGATAACCTTTATATGCAGTACCCTAGCCATTGAAAATATTTCTCATTGTTTATTCAACTATGCCCCCACTAGGCTTATTGGAAAGAACAGCGCATTGGGACCTGAACCATAGAGTGTCATGTTTCTTCCCGAGATCAGAAGTACATATTTATGTAAAATTGCTAAGTTTATAACTAAGGCAATGGTTCCAAGAACCTGGTACACTAAACAAACTGATGTGCCCTGTAAGGGAGATTCATCTGATTACTGACTATGACTACATATGTATTTTATCACTGTATTTCCTATCTACTTTTTTCTGGAATTAGACTTTTTATTTTATTTTATTGATAAGGTCACAAGATTAATCAGTCAATAAGTGACTATTGTTTCATAGAAAAAGATTCATATGATTCAAAAAGGGCTTAGGGGGACTGCCACATTAGTATATATTAATAGTAGCATACCCCATTAAAACAAGACCATTATTTTCAAATTAAAATAGAGAAAAGAAGCAAATATAGATAAAATAACTACAAACAGCACATTCACACAATTCATATATTGCATATATAACATTTATTAAAAAGTATAATTTCAACAGCAAAAACTACTACATGCTGAAAAAATAGAGTTAGAAGATGCATAAAACAAATAGAGAAATACAAAAGAAAAATAAGATTATAATATAAAAAGACAAACATATAAAAAATTATTTCCAACCTTCGTCACAACAAGTATAAGCAATTTTAGTAAACTGTCACTTTCTTTTATAATGCAACAAATAATTTCTTTTCTATAAACAAATCCATAAAACATTTCAGTCCTGATCTCAGCAGGAGTTCATTTAGGGTCACTGTAGATAGCAATATATCTATTTCAGTGGTTCTCAACCTTTCTAATGCCGCGACCCCATAATACAGTTCCCCATGTTGTGGTGACCCCCAACCACTTATACATCACTGGGTGCCAGGGTTGTGGCCAAAGAAAAGGGGAAAAAATGGCGGACAGCCTTAGTTTGGCGACCCCCGTGTCGAAATAGTCGTTCGAACCCAAATGGGGTCCCGACCCACAGGTTGAGAACCACTGATCTATTTCAAATTTGATCAAATAAACCAACTTTATATTCCTTCTTTTTCTTCTGACAGCTATATAAATTATCTTCTGGATCCATTATTCAAAAAACCCTCTTTCAGTATGTCCCATGTTACAGTATTTTGCTTCAATCTGAAATTATGTTACAGTGTTCTTGTCAGAATCCAATTATATTTCATTTCTAGTTATCTACTCTGGGAAAAACCCATTTCTGCTCTCTCTGGATTCTGTCATACTACGAAGGGGAAGGGGGATAAGCAGGGGGGTTTTATGGCTCTCACTTCCTTCATTAAAACTTCAAAAGGACTGGATGTTGATTCTCACCAAGAGGACTGACCATAACAATATGGCTATCGCCTTTCATCTACTCTGAAGTCTCCCTTTTGCTGGCAGTAAGGAAAAAGTGGGGGGGGACAAGGATCGTCGCCTGGAAGAACTGTGGGGTGGGAACGCTTAAAACATTGAATGATGGGAGAGAATTTCTCAGATCCTGTCTAGCACGCCTGCCATCATCTTCTCTTAATAAAGATGCCTGTTGGAAGAAATATTCCAAGAGTTCTGTCTTCTTAAGATGTAAAGTGAGGTGGGTCCTTACAGTTCTTCTCTTTCAACTGTAATGGTTAATTCCCTCTAGTACAGTGGTTCTTAACCTTTTTAATGCCGCAACCCCCAACCGGTCGTAAGTCAAGGACTAACCAACCGGTCGTAAGTCGAGGACTTTTCCTGCCCAGGAGCGCTGCGCATGCGTGGTGCCGCCCCCTGCACCAGCCGAGGTGTAGCTGGCAAGTGGCAGAGACGGCGCAGGCTGACCACCGGCTGGGCCACCAGCTGGCCCAGCCCAAGGGAGATAAGGAACCCGCCGGGCCCCAAGTGTGCCAGCAACCCTCCCTGCGCCCGCCGGCCTCCCACCTCCCACCCCTGACCCTCTTATACTTACATTTTTAGTAGTTGCTCAGCAGGGAGGGGTGGAAACTTCCAGACAGCTCGCCTTCGCTGCAGACAACTTGCAGCACCGTTTGCAGAATGGGACTTTTGGTGGGCTCAGTAGGGCAGAGACAGCCTGCACAATTCCTATTGGCTTTTGAAAGCCAATAGAATTAGACTCTATTCAAGAGAGTCTATTCTATTGGCTTTCAAAAGCCAATAGAATAAAAGGGAGTAGCACAGCTAAGGAAAAGGGGGAAAAAATGGCGGACTGCGTTGTTTGGTGACCCCTGTGAAATGGTTGTTCGACCCCAAATGGGGTCCCGACCCACAGGATGAGAACCACTGTTTTAAGGTCATGGCTTCAACGAATGTTTTAATAAAACCAACCACAGAATATTGAAACATTTTCAAATACAGAAGAAATTACCTCACTTTAATCCAAACTTGAGAGAAAACTCTGGATCACAGGATGCTTTTTTTAAAGCTTGAGACAAAATTCTGGAATTCAGTTTTATTCCAAGTAGTTTAAACGTGACCTTAAGCTGAATATTCTGCTTACCCCCAATATTCCAGCTATTAATTAGATGTTATTTTTCTACTTACTTAGAGCTTGCTACCTTTTTAAAAGAAGAAAAAGACTATAGGAAAATCGATATATATATATTCTGTACCAAGGATATTTAAATACCAATTGTTCTGATTTAGCTGGTTACAGATTAATTGCAGCAACGTTTAACTATGTAGTGAATTTCATTATATAATTCTGACAAAAAAACCTAAACACTGAAAAACAAAAAAAGGACAGTTATTCATCTTACCGTAAATAACGTATTTAATTAAATAGCTTTTTTCTTCTTGCTCAGTTGTAGGCTTAAACACTAGGGAACATGTGTAAATTCCACTCATGTAAGATTTGAAATGTTGGAATAAAAGAGTTCCTGTTGAGGATATTGTCACAGATTCATTTCCTGTTTTGAAAAGATAAAATAACTTTTTTAAGGACTTTCAAACCATAGTAACTATATATCATAATTACTACACACACACACACACACACACACACACACACACACATGCACACACGCACAGCGTGTGTGTGTACAGGTAGTCTTCGGGGCACGAATCTAATGGAGCCTGCCCATTAGGCATATAAGTCAAAAATAT
The DNA here is from genome assembly GCF_016545835.1 of Crotalus tigris. Taxonomy (NCBI): domain Eukaryota; kingdom Metazoa; phylum Chordata; class Lepidosauria; order Squamata; family Viperidae; genus Crotalus; species Crotalus tigris. The sequence goes on from NW_024100078.1 coordinate 324,812, forward strand.
TGTCAAATGGATCAGACTCAATTTTTCAAATTTTTAAAATCAAATTTACTAATTGAATCAAATGGGTTATTAAATGAGCAATGTTCTGACTTACTATTCCTCTGATTTGTTAATTGATTGCTGCCCCATTAATTGAACTGAGAGGCTTTTCCACCAGCTGCCCATCAGCTTTTTCCCATATAGCCGACTCAGGAATTAAATTGCCTCCAAAGAGGGCTTGCAGCTATTGCTGCTAATTAGCACAAGCATTTTCAATTGCCCAGAGCAAGTGCTTTAAAAAAAATGCCACTAATTAGCTTAAAAGTCTCCAGCCAGACACAAAGAGGGAGAGATGGGAAGGAATTTGCAGAACTCTCGGTTTGCAACAGTACCAGAGATGGAAGGGACCTTGAGGTCATCTAGTCTAACCCACCGCTCTCACAACAGAGTATTTCTGATAAATGCCTATTCAGTCTCTTCTTAAAAGCTTCCAGTGATGGGACACCCAAAACTTCTGGAGGCAATTTAAATTTAAAACCTACAAACTACAGTAATATACACAATTCTCCAAAATAAAAGCAAGGAAACACAACGTTATAGAATGCTTTGTGTGGATCCTGGCTAGCATTTCTACAAGAGTTTCAAGGAGAATGCAAACAAACTTTATCTTTGCAAAGTACTGTATTTATAAACACAATAGTTTGCAAAATACAGTGCTTAAAAAATAATTGGTTACTATAGAGTAGTAGTGGCGAACCTATGGCACGCGTGCCAGAGGCGGCACTCAGAGCCCTCTCTGTGGATATGCGTGCCATGCCCCGGAAATGGCAACTGTCCCTCTTCAATTAGCCGCCCACTAACTCGCCGAAGTCCCATGTGGCCGGATGCATCCCAGCATGGCTGGTTTCCCTCCCCCCGTCCCATGCCTTGCATGCTCTCCTTTTCCTGGGCACGACCAACTGCATCACCTCCTCAGCTATCGGCTGGCCATCCAGCTCAGAGGAGACTTCTCTCAACTGCTAGCGGCGGGCTGCAGAGCCCCAGAGTGTGCCGGTCAAGGGGCCGGCAGGCTGTGGCTGCTGACGGACATTGTCGGCCCCCATGTGCTCGCTGGCCTATGTGTGCAGGGGCTGATGGTGTCACGCAGCAGCCGCCCCGGTCCCTGCGTCACCTTGCCCTGCGACAATGGCACCCCCACCCTGTCTCACCTCACCCTGCAGGACGAGCCTCCTGCCCAATGTCCCACTGCCAGGGACCCCCTGAATCTCCCCCAATCCTGGTCGGCCCCCACAGGTATTCCTCCCCATGAGCAACATCGAGGTGACCATGTCCACCTTGGCCACACCCACCCAGTCAGCCATGACCACCACAGCCATGCCCACCCAGTGGCCACACCCAACTGGCACCCGATGATAAATAATTGGGTTCTGGATGGCAATTTGGGCACTCACCCCACTTTGCATCTTAAGAAGACAGAACTCTTGGAATAATTCTTCCAACAGGAATCCTTTATTAAGAGAAAATGGTTGCAGGTGTTCTAGACAGGACTTGGGGTCCAAGCTCTCCCATTCAAGGTTTTAAAGTGTTTCCCAGTAGCCCCACCCAATCCCCTCCTACTTCCAGCAACAGTCTCAGGCATTACATTTCCCACCTCTTTTCCTTACTGCCGGCTGGATGGAGACTTCAGAGAAAACTATATGAAAGGTAATAGCCCCCTTTGTTATGATTAGGCCTTTTGGGTGCTATCCACATTCAATCCCTTTGAGGTTGTACCGAAGGAAATGAGGGGCATAAAGCCTCTTTGTTCACCCCCTTCCCTTCCTTGTATGACAGAATCCAGAGAAAACAGAAATGGGGTTTTCTATAATTGATAACTAGAGATGAAATATAATTGGATTCTGACATCCGGCCCTCTCAAAAATAAGAGAGATACACCTGAAAGAAAACAAAACAGGTGTAAAAGTTAGTCAGGCTTGTTAAGATACTCTGTGTGAAACTTCTTTAATAGCTTCGGGGCTCTGACATGACGTTTAGGGACCCACTCGTTTTGTGAGGCAGGGAGGTGTTTACAGGCAACTAGGTACTGAGTCGCTCCATGATATCTCCTAGAGTCTAGGATTTCCTTTATTTCGAAGTGTTGTTCGCCCTCTACCATGATTGGAGGTGGTGGTGGGGGGAATTTTGGTCGTAAAGCTGACTGATGCTCTCTTTTCAGCAAGCTGCAATGAAAAATTGGGTGTATTTGCTTGAGATTTTTTGGTAATTCTAATTCTACTGTTACTGGATTTATGATTCTTTTGATTGGAAAAGGTCCTATGTATTTTGGTCCAAGTTTTTTACAGGGCTGTAGGGACTTTAGGCATTTTGTAGATAAGTACACCATCTCTCCTATAATGAATGGTGTAGGCTCAACCCTTTTTTTATCGGCTTATGCTTTGTATGCCTGCCTAGCTTCATCTAGTGCTTTTCTAACTATTGGCCAGGTGTTTTGTAGTTTTTCCATCCATTCTTTCAGTGATGGGATCGTTGGTTCGTTTGGGGTTAATTCTGGCATGGGGTTGAAACTTTGACCGGTGGCTATTTGAAAAGGAGTGTAACCTGTGCTGGAGTGGACTGCATTACTGTAGACAACTTCTGCAAAAGGGAGTAAATCCGCCCACTCAGTCTGCTGGAAACTAAGAAAACATCTTAAATATTGCTTAAGCACAGAGTTCATTTTTTCAGTGGCCCCATTTCCTTGTGGGTGGTGGCTAGGTATCAGTCCCTGAGTGGTTCCTAAGAGGGATAAAAATTCCTTCCAAAATGCAGACGTAAATTGCACCCCCTCGTCAGAGATGATGCGTTGGGGTGCCCCATGCAATCTGTAAATGTGCTGGATGAAAAGTTTTCCTAAGGCTTTTGCAGTGGGAATCTTTTGGCAAGGGATAAAGTGTACCTGTTTGGAAAACAAGTCCGTGACCGTCCAGACCACAGTATTCCCATTGCTTTCTGGCAATTCCACTATAAAATCCATGGCTATTTCTCTCCAGGAGGCTGAAGGACTTGCCACTGTTTGTAATAGTCCTGGCGATTTCCCTTGCAACCTCTTTGCAGTTGCACATTTTGGGCAGCTGGCTACATAACTTTCTATGTCCTTTTTCATGGATGGCCACCAAAATTGCCGTTTAATTAAGTGTAAAGTTTTTACAAATCCAAAATGCCCTGCTGATTTTGTGTCATGGCAAAGCTGCATGAAAGTGACTCTTTGGGCTGTTGGTATATATAACTTTTCCCCTACCCAAGGCAACCCGTCTCTCATTGTGCACACATTTTCGTTTTTCTGGAACCATTCATCTGTTTCCAAACTTTTTCTGAATTCAATTCCAGTTTGGCTGTCCAGTTGTGGTTTTAATTTGGCTTGGGTTCTTGTGGTTACTGGTGCTGCCAGTTATGACTCTGCCATTATTGGTCTAGAGTCTGTGGTTCGTGCGCTGTTATATTGAGGCAAGTTCTTTCTTCCTGGTAAATGTTTGAGCTTAAATTGGAACAGGTGAAAATGCTGGGACCAGCGGGCTTGTTTGGGATTGAGTTTCCTGGGCGTTTTCAGGGCTTCCAAATTTTTGTGATCAGTCCACACCTGGAAGGGGATTTTGTTGCTTTCCAGGAACTGTCGCCATGTGAGTAATGCCCAACATATCCCATATGCCTCCTTCTCCCATACGGGCCAGCACTGTTCTGTTTCCGTGAGTTTCTTGGATGTATATGCACAGGGTTGCAATACTCCATCATTGTTTTCTTGTAATAGAACAGCCCCCACTGCCACATCACTTGCATCTGCCTGTATTACGAAGGGCTTGTCCATGTCTGGGTGTCTTAGTATTGGTTCGGCAGAAAAAAGTCTCTTTAGTCTCTCAAATGCTGCTTGGCACTCCATTGTCCATGTTAGTGGCTGGCTAGGTTTTACTGAGGATACTCCATTCATTTTTAGTAAGTTAGTGAGGGGCAAGGCTATCTGGGCCAATGAGGGGATGAATTGGTGGTAAAAGTTTGCAAAGCCCAAGAAACTTTGTAGTTGCTTTCTTGTGCGGGGTGGTACCCAATCTAATACTGCTCTGACCTTCTCTGAGTGCATTTCAATGCCCTGGGGGATATGCGATAACCTAGGTAGTCTATCCTTTCTTGGTGGAATTCGCATTTTGAGAGTTTGGCATATAGGTGGGCGGCTCGCAGCTTATTTAAAACCGCTCTGACAAGGTTGACATGTTCCTCTTTTGTTTCGGTGAAAATAAGAATGTTGTCCAAGTAAACAAGGACCCGCCTTAAACAGGTGCTCCCTTAGAACGTCATTGATTAATTGCATAAAGACTGCAGGGCCCCCTTGTAATCTAAATGGCAAGACTTTGAATTGATAGCACCCCATGGGGCAGTTAAATGCAGTCTTCCATTCGTCCCCTTCCTTAATTCTCACGCAATAGTATGCTTCCCTTAGGTCTAGTTTAGAAAAAATTTTCCCTTTCGAGAGGTGTGACAGCATGTCTTTCATGAGGGGCAGAGGGTATAGGTTGCTTTCACTGATTGTATTCAGGGCCCTATAATCCATGCATAAGCATAAAGAGCTGTCCTTCTTCTCTCTAAAAAGGACCGGGGCAGCCACTTTAGGCTTGGCTGGCTCAATGAAACCTCTCTCTAGTTTTTTTAATGAATCTTTCCATTTCCTCCTTCTCCTTTGGGCTCATGGAGTATAATCTGGGCTTCGGGAGTTTTGCCCCAGGCTTGAATTCAATGGTACAGTCTGTGGGTCGGGGGGGGGGGGAAGCTCATCTGCTCTCTCCTCACTGAAAACTTCAGCAAGGTCTCTGTATTCCTCTGGTATTTCTGTTAGTCCCTTTTCCTCTCCCATGGATGCTTTTTCTATTCTTGATTCTGGTAGCCCCCTTGGGATTTTAAGTCCATAGGGTCCCCCTTCGGGAATTTGATTTCTGTCGTCCTCCAATTTACCCAGGGGTTCCATTTTTTTAACCATTCCATCCCTAGGATCATTGGGCATTCCATGCCTGGGGTCACCACAAACGTTATGTCCTCCTCATGTTTGCCCAGGGAGAGGTGTATTGGTAGAGTGGCTAGGGTAGCTGCCCCTCCCCTGCTATGGATCCATCTAACTGGCCAAATGAGATTGGTTGTTCCAGTCTCCTCGATGGGATGCCCAGATTCCCTACTAGTGTTGGACTAATGAGGTAGCGGGTGCAGCCAGAGTCTATTAAGGCTTTCACCTTCACAGCTTCAGGCATGGGGGGAATTAATATAGTCACTGTCTTGAGGATGGGTGTGATGTGTCCACTTACCAAGGGTTCGCCCTCCGAGCTGTCATCTGAGGCTTCCACCGGCCCTGCGGTGTAGGCTGGAGTTCTTTCCCCTTGGTGAGCAGAAGTGGGGGGTTCCACAATTTCCATCATTCTCATGGCAGTTTCTTTTGGGTTAGCTGAAGACTTTCCGGATTTGCTGATTGAGGATCTGTCTGGGTTGTGCTGGGGGGCTTTGGAGCAGCATTCTACAGCTCGATGCCCTTCTCTTCCGCACTTGAAACACCCCATTTGCTTCTTAGCTGTAGGCAGTGGTTTCACTGGTTCGTGTGTCAACTCAGGCAGGGAGCGGCTCCATTGTTTTCCTCGGCTGTGTCCTTTCAATATGTCGATCTCTGCTTCCTCTGCCAAGATGTACCATTCCTCAAGTTGGTGTGGGTCCCCTTGGGGCAGGCAAGCGTCATATAGATCATAATTTAGTCCGTCTTTGAAATGGCTAAGGAGGATGTCTTCTGGCCAGTTCAGTTTGCTGGCAATGGCCCGGAATTCTTGTGTATATTCAGCCACCGGGCGTTTGCCTTGCCTCATCGTTTTTATCCTTTCACGGGCTTTGCGATCAGCTAGGGGGTCTTCAAATCATCTTCTCAGAGAGGACATGAAACGGTTGAAGTTGCTGAGTTCTGGGGCATTGGAGTCATGCAAGTTCACCACCCAATCTGCAGCTGGTCCATCCAGGGCAGACTGCACGATCCGGATGCGGGCTTTGTCGCTGGGGATGTCCTGCCCGTATTCCTCCATGTAGCTGAGGACTTGGGTTAGGAAAAACCCAAGCGTGTTGGCTCCCCTTTGAATTTCACCTCCAACAGCGGACGTCTTGGAATGGATCGGTGCCTCCGTTGTTGGTGGTAGTGTCTTCCGTCCAGATCGCCATCTGTGGTCCGGTAGGGGTGGGGACTATTGGATCACCAGATGTCCCCGGGGTTGCAGGTTCCACTTCCCCGTCGGTGTCTCTCCCTTTGCGGCTCCAGGAGCTGGGGCGGCCATAGGGCTCAGGATTCTCCTCTCCTAGGGAGCTGAGAGTTCTCTTCATCAGGTCAATAGCTTTCTCTAGGATCCAGTCTGAGTACGGTGCCCAGCTTTCTCCCTCTTCACTTGCGTGCAGGGATTTCTCCATCTCCTGCTTCCATTCTGGTTGCTTGGTCCCGTCTCACGGTCACCTTTCTTGATTCCTTTCTCCACTCACTTTTCTTTCCAACGCCCATTGACCAGCGAGGCTTGTGGTCCCGTGTCTCCACCACTTCTTCTTCTGAGGAATCTGACCTCTCGGATCCCAACATCTGGCAAGGTTCCAATTGGGTCAGCAGCTCTCTTTCCAGGGAGTTTTCCCCCTTTCTTGCTCCATTGTCTGACATGGTAATTTTTTGCAAAATCCCCCGGCAAGGGTCTCCCTTCCAGGTGGATTAATTTTGCAAGTCCTGTCTAATGTAAGGACCCACCCCACTTTGCATCTTAAGAAGACAGAACTCTTGGAATAATTCTTCCAACAGGAATCCTTTATTAAGAGAAAATGGTTGCAGGCGTTCTAGACAGGATTTGGGGTCCAAGCTCTCCCATTCAAGGTTTTAAGGGGTTTCCCAGTAGCCCCACCCAATCCCCCCCCTACTTCCAGCAACAGTCTCAGGCATTACATTTCCCACCCCTTTTCCTTACTGCCGGCTGGATGGAGACTTCAGAGAAAACTACATGAAAGGTAATAGCCCGCGTTGTTATGATTAGGCCTTTTTGGTGCTATCCACATTCAATCCCTTTGAAGTTGTACTGAAGGAAGTGAGGGCCATAAAGTCCCTTTGTTCACCCCCTTCCCTTCCTTGTATGACAGAATCCAAAGAAGGCAGAAATGGGGTTTTCTATAATTGATAACTAGAGATGAAATATAATTGGATTCTGACAGGTTCACCATCACTACTATAGAGTAACCCAAAAAAAATTAAAATACTTACAGAAGCAGTCCTCAAGCCCAGGCAGCTGCAGATTCTCCATGCAGCACCAAAAAAGCAAAAGCAAACTGGTGCTGGCTCAGCTCATTTGGCCATGTGACTAGGGGAAAAAAAAGAACACCTTTCCGGCTTCAGGAAATTGCATTCGTAACCGACCTGGTTTCTGCAGCAATAACTGAATCCAAGTCACATGGCTACAGAGGCCTCTTTTTTCTTGCAATTTTGAATTTCTAATGTAAATACTCTTTCTGAATAAATTCATTTTTGTGAAAATTCGCTAAGTTAATGTTCGTACCTGGGGATTACCTGTATTTGTGTGTCTTTTTCAAATTATAATACTCCCCAGAAATGTTTTTAAAAAGATCAACAGAACCAGCCAGTACTAATTGGTTTAATATAAACAGACTGTTATGAGAGACAGAATTAAAAAGAGATCTTCATAAGTTGCAGAAGTGCATAGAAATAAAATTACTTCAAGATTTTTGTGTGTGTGCTCAGTTATTGCCTCCATTATCCCTATATACAGGAGAGTAAAAGTGGCTTCAGCAGTGTATTATATTCTCAACCACAACTGTGTCAGGTGTAAGATATGTGAACACTATATTGACAGAACTGAAAAAGGGGAAATTGTGACTAGTCTACAATTTGCCGCTGCTGCAGTTGGGTCATGTCATCGTGATCCAGGTACCTATCTTGCAATTACACTAAAGTAAGTTGCAGTCACACGATAACCATTTGCAACCTTCCCTACCAACTTCTCAGAAGAAAAGTCAACGAAGAAGTTGGTAGGCAACAATTCTCTCTCATAAGTCATTCCCACTGCTTTTTCTCCCAGCCTCCCCCTATAAATCTCTAAGAAATATACTCTGTAGTACCCCCGTCTCCAGAGCCCACCTGTTGTCATTGCTCCCCAGCTCCCCATTCCCACGTTCTTTACCTCCCACTTCTTCCCGCTTAATAATCCATGCAGGCATGGGGTTACAACTGCGACAAGGAATGCCAGGCCTTTAGTTATTAAATGGCATTGTGCCTTATGGTAGCACAAAACCTGACATGCTATCACTAAACATGATATTGTGTTTTATAACCACACTCCTAATTGCCATTGAAAACAATATCAAACGGAATCAATGACAAAAATAATGTGACACTGATCCCTGGTCTTTCTCTTGGTATCAACCCAAATTAATGAAAGGGTTTTCTTCCACAGATATTATGTGTCTGCCCAGCATTAGTGTTAAATCCAGGAATATCTATTCTTAGACTGATGCAAGCCTATTCAGAAATCCAATAAATCCATAACAAACAATTTATTTTCTCCAAATGTTGCTACAGTTTATTCTACTAGATCCAAATTTGCAGGAAGCAGAAATATTGCCAATGTCATGGGTACTAGTGCTAGTGGGCTCCAAACCCATGAACTTTTGCAAAGCCTCAAGTATATATTAAGTAAGAAAAACAATATGCATTTTTTCAGCATGATGCAGAGCATTTCCCAGTATTCAAGTAGTATGTACCAACACCTTCTTTTGACTGTTTCACAGTCAGCATAGGCCTATAATCTACAGAATAGGATTCCAGACCCCAGTAATTAGATCCACTCCTAATCCTCATTGGAACTTCCAAAAACAGATTGGAATACTTCTGCCAAGCGAACTGATGCTATATTGGATGGATCAAAGCAGTCCCTAAGAACTGTGACAGGTTTGTTAGCTTAATTAAATCTGTAGCTAAAAGAAACATTCCCAGAGGCCACCATAAAGATTATGTCTCTGGATGGAGTGAGAAGATAAGTCACTTGTGCAATGAGTTGAACAGGACAGTAATCTGAAGAAAGCAATTGAATTGCCAATGTCTCTGGAGAGAGCTAGAAAAAAGAAATAATCCAAGATTGTAGAAAATCTAAACTTTATCCCTCTGATGGGAAAACCTGGTTCCTCATCCAAAATTTGGACTCATCATCTGTACCATCCAGAAAACCAGGGCATTTTTTTTTTGTCATAGAACGCCCAGTTCCAGCACCTTTTTTGGATGGAATCTTGTAGGGTAGGCAAGGCAGGTTGTATGACATGTGTGAGTTCCGGCACCTTTTTTTTTTTAAAACAAAAAAAGCACTGTAGAAAACATTCTACCATTAGTGTGGAATCCATAGCTAACCATATTATTTCTACTTCAAGGACAACAAGACATAAAAAATTCACCAGACAAATTAGATTTCAACTTAGATTACTGAGGCAGGACCTTCCACTACATGCCTTATACTCACACTCATTTACACCAGAAGTGTAGAGGGGACTGGATTCTTTACAAAAAGAAAAAAAAAGAAAAGCTACAGGATTAAACACTGTCTTGCCTTCTTTTTAGTTCCATACTATACTCAGGATGACTGTCTCCTATATTCAAGAAGACCAAAAATATTGCAATTTTGAAATCAGGGAAGGATCCTAAAGCTCCCAAAAGTTACAGGGCAATTTCTTTTCTATGTGTCACCTAAAAACTTTTTAAAAGACTTGTGTTAAACAGAACAACCTTAGCAATAGAATCTGTAATCTTAGTTGAACAAGATGGATTTTACCCCAAACACGATTGTAGTGATCAAGTCCTTGGATTAACTTTCTACCTGGAGAATGGATTCCAAAGGAAAAGGAAAAAAATCTGTTTTTCTTGACCTCTCAGCAGCCTATGATGATGATGAGACAAGGACTTCTCAAAGTAATAAATATTTGTACTTTGTATTAACATCATTGCCTAGATGGAAAGCAGGTTGAGTAACAGATTATTACAATTTTTCATAGAATTCAATAGAAGCAGATATCATAAGTTGAATAATGGACTTCCACAAAGATCAGTGCTATCCTCTGCTCTTTTTACATCCATGATCTGCCTTAAATTGTTTCTCGGAAATTCATTTATGCCAATGATATCAATCTCATAATCCAAAGAATCAACTTCAATGATGCAGAAGGCATCCTCTCTCAACATCTCCAAAAATTGGATGACCACCTAACAAAAACAGAAGCAGCCACATTCCACTTTAGCAAAAGGTACATAAATTACCAGCCTTCAGTGAAGTTCTAGAACTGTATTTTACAATACAATAATTCCCTGAAATACCTTGGGGTAACACTGGACAGATCACTAACCTTCTAGCAACACCTGGAAAAAACAGCTGCAAAATTGAAAAGTCGCAACTATTTACTGAACAGACTGGCTGGAACATCCTGGAGTGCTGATGCTAACCTCTTAGGCTTTGGTTTATTCCATAGCAATGTCCAGCTAGACAATGCATATCATCTCTGGCACATTGCATCCCACTTCTGTGCACTAGTTATTTGTACTTAGCAATATTATATTGCCCCACATTATAAGACAACAAACTCTCATTTGGTTATGGCCAAGGATGCTGAGGCCCTCCCTATTCATTAGGACAATGCACAGTATATCACAACATTGAAATCCCGTAGACCAGCTTGGAAAACAACTATTCACTTAACATCTACCCAGTTTAACTCAGAGAATGTCTGGATACGGGAATAGTCCAAGGTAGCTTTTTGGGCTTGACCATTAATAATCCCTCTACTAAATCACTTGGTTTTGACCTGTCTTGCTTTGTCTGGTTGAAATTGAACAGAATTAGGTGTAATACTGTTGGAAATGCTTCAGTCCTATATCAATGGGAATGAAAAGATTTCCTTTGTTGCAATTACAAACTATTTGATTTGCAAACTATTAAACATATTGTGTAAGATTGCTCATAACATGCATTCTCTTGTTTCCTAGAAGATCTGCATGAAGCAATGCCAGAGGCAATCGCCCAGAGCAGTGCTGGCGAACCTTTTAGAGACCGAGTGCGCAAACCGCAACCCAAAACCCATTTATTTATCGCTGTGTGCCAGGTGGGCATAGCCCACTGGGTGGGCGTGGCCTCGGTGGTCACAGCCAACTGGGTGGGCATGGCCACCATGGGTATGGCCACGTTGATGGTGTTTGTGGGAAGGGATGCTTGTGGGGGCTGGGCAGGGTTGGGGGAGATCCAGGAGGTCTCTGGCAGGTGGGGTGGTGGACCGGAGACTCGTCCTGTGGGGTGAGGAGAGGAGAGGCAGGGCGGGTGTGCCAACTGCCGCGGGGCAAGGCAAGTCAATGCAGGGGCTGGAGCAGCTGCTGCCTGACATCATCAGCCCTCACACACACACACACAGAGGCCAGTGAGCATATGGGGGCTGCCGGTGTCCGTTAGCAGCCACAGCCTCCTGCATCATGGCAGCCCTATCGGCGTAAGAGGAGATGGCCCCGGGATGGCCAGAAAGGAACCCTCACCTGGTGCGGGTCCTGTTTACAGGGTGGCTCTGACGGGGGCAGCAGCAGCTGCTGCTCTGACCGGTCAGCCCTGCAAGAAAGCAGAAGGGGCAGCTGGTATGCGAATCTGCTGCGTCGGGTTGCTAGTGAGCAGCCGAGGCAGCTCCAGACCCCTGGCTGCTCCTCCACCTCCTCCTGCTTCCCTGCATGGCTGATCGGTCAGAGCAACAGCAGAAGCCACCCCCATCAGATCTGTCGAGTGGATGCCGGGCAAGGGCTTCCTCCCCCACATAAATCAGAGAGAAGTAAAACCTCTCTTATTACTGCTTAGCTCACAACCATAATAAAAAAAAACCTTTTTCCCTGAGAATTTTTTTCCTAGCAGTCAGGCAGAAGAGCGGAGCCCCAAGGCAAGTGTCCCAGAGCCATTTCCGCCCGCATCTTTCTCATTCTCAATTCTCTTGCCCACAAGTTGTCTGCACCTCCCAATTGCTCTACACTTTTCAGCTCAGGGAGTGAGATTCATCCCCTGCGCCTCAGAGCCCCGCTCTTCTGCCTGGTGCTGGCAGCTCCATTATCCGCAGCGGCCAGAACAAGAGGCGGGTCACAGCAGCCCATTAATCTTTTTGCTGCATAAGTGCCCAGGGGCTTGCTATTTCCCCCCCTCCACCCAAAAATCTAGGTCGAGATGCAAATCCAGCTCATGTGCCTTTGCTCAGGAGGAGCAACTTATTGCAACTTATTATGGTTGTGAACTAAGCCGTAATAAGAGAGGTTTTATTTCTCGCTGATTTATGGGGGAGAGGAAGCCCTTGTCCGGCTAGCCACTCGATGGATCTGATGGGGGTGGCTTCTGCTGCTGCTCTGACTGTTCAGCCATGCAGGGAAGCAGGAGGAGGTGGAGGGGCAGCAAGGGGTATGGAGCCACCTCGGCTGCTCACTAGCAGCCCGTCGAGGCAGCAGATTCGCACACCAGCTGCCCCTTCTGCTTCCCTGCAGGGCTGACTGATCAGAGCAGCAGCAGAAGCCACCCTGTCAGATCTGTCAAGTGGATGTGCCCAGGCCAGGCAAAGGCTTTCTTCTGGCTATCCCAGAATGATTTCCGCCCATGCCGATGAGGCTCTGTGGCCAGTCCGCCATTATGCAAGACAGCCAGCATGCTGTGGCTGCTGACAGACACCGTCGGCCCCCATGTGCTTGCTGCCTTCTGTCTGTGGGGGCCGATACTGTCAGGCATCAGCTCTGGAAACGAAGCTCTGCCGACCATCCTTGTGCTAGCGGCGGCAGGATCTGGCATGTGGGCACCTTTGCCGCTGCTGCCGCACATTGTCCCACGTGTGCGTCCAGATGGGGAGGGCGTCTGCCACAGCTCACTTCCCCCGCCACTGCCCCCACCAGCGCCAGGATGGTCGGCACAGCTTTCCTTCCAGATCTGCGGCCGGCCAGACTTGGCGATGCAGGGATCACCGCCGCTGCCTCCTGCTTCTCTGTGTGATTGGCCAGTCAAGGGGCGCAGACCAGCAGCCACCACCCTTGTCAGAGCCACCCTGTAGACAGGACCCGCACCAGGTGAGGGCTTCTTTCCAGCCGTCCGGGGGCCATCTCCTCTCACACCGATGGGGCTACACTGCGGAAGGGAGATGGCGGCTCTGATTTCACTCACTCTCACGCCAAAACTGCTCCTTTTATACGTTTCCTCATCCCACCCAGCTCTTGCAGCTATTTCCGGACTGCGCATGTGTGGAGAGGGGAGCCCAGAAATGGCGTGCGTGCTCATAGGGATGGCTCTGCATGCTGCCTGTGGCACGCGTGCCATAGGTTCGCCACTACTGGCCTAGAGAACTGAACTGGACATCCAGTTACGAGGCCACCCTCATAGAAGTTTTGCTTATAATTATATGGACTATGTATATATGTTTACTTTTCTTCTGTCATATTCTCATTATATGCTAAATAATAATAATTGTTTCACAGTAATTAACAGTGAAGTATAGCGAGGGAAAAAATTATTTGATCCCTTACTGATTTTGTACATTTGTCCACCGACAAAGAAATGATCAATCTATAATTTTAATGGTAGGTTTATTTTAACAGTGAGAGACAGAATAACAACAAAAAATCCAGAAAAACGCATTTCAAAAAAGTTATGATTTGCATTTTAATGAATGAAATAGGTATTTGACCCCTGCAAAACATGACTTAGCAAAACATTTAGATGTTTATTGGCAAACTACAGGCCTGTACATGTGCTTTCTTGAGCAGGAGGAACTTGTGGGCGCTGCAGGATTTCAGTCCTTCATGGTGTAGTGTGTTTTTGCCAATTGTTTTCTTGGTGACTATGTCCCAGCTGTCTTGAGATCATTGACAAGATCCTCCCATGTAGTTCTGAGCTGATTCTTCACTGTTTCTCATGATCACTGAAACTTCACGAGGTGAGATCTTGCATGGAGCCCCAGACTGAAGGAGATTGACAGTTATTTTGTTTCTTCAATTTGTGAATAATTGCACCAATTGTTGTCACCTTCTCACCAAGCTGCTTGATGATAATCTTGTAACCCATTTCAGCCTTGTGTAAGTCTACAATCTTGTCCCTGACATCCTTGGACAGCTCTTTGGTCTTGGCCATACAGAGAGTTTGGAATCTGATTGACTGATTGCTTCTGTGGACAAGTGTCTTTTATACAGGTAACAAGCTGAGATTAGGGAGTGCTTAAAGGGAGTGCTCCTATTCTCATCTCATTACCTGTATAAAGGACATCTGGGAACCAGAAATCTTGCTGATAGGGGATCAAATACTTATCTCACTCATTAAAATACAAATCAATTTATAACTTTTTTGAAATGCATTTTTTCTGGATTTTTTATTGTTATTCTGTCTCTCACTCTTAAAATAAACCTACTATTAAAATTATAGAGTGATCATTTCTTTGTTAGTGGGCAGACGTACAAAATCAGCAAGGAATCAAGTTAATTTTTTCCTTCACTGTAGCATCTCCAATGATTAGCACCAAGTCTTCAAAAGGTTATTGCTCTTAGCCGTATCAAAAATCACTGAGAAATCCAGAGTATCAACAAGTTGTATTCTCCATTTCTCTCCCACTACATTCTTCTTTAGAAAACCAAAATACTTCCATGCCAATCTAGGTATGAACTGAAAGATCCAGCTAATTTGTTTCTCCTAGGAGTTTCAGGATCAGCAACATTATTGCTTTCTCCACTCATGCAATTAAATATGGAATATTGGATTTAATATCCTATGGGTTAAAACACTGAGGAAGGTACTTGGATAAGCAATGAAATATTTCAAACCTAAAAAGAAGCCCAGCTGCCATGATTCAACTTTCAGGATCCTATCAGTTGTTAAAATTAAGTAACAAAACATTTCAGTAACATCACTTTTTCTATAAATGAAGTACAAGTTTTATTTACTCAGAATTCTCAACAAGATTTTTATGAAGATTGTGTGGTCAGGGTTTTAGAATCATCAGTGATTATAGAAAATCACAGCAATAGCATAACATCCTAACTCCAATTCTGTATGCAACTCAAATTTTGTATTTAAAAGCTAGATTTTTACAATGAAGATTTTATTTTTAAACTAGTTAAAAAATACTGATGAAGAAAAAAGATTAATCAAAAATATTATGCAATAATTATTTTTCAATCCAGTAAAATACATTTACTTAAATGAAAAAAATCTAGGAAAATAAAACATTCTAAAATATTTCTCTCTCTCTCTCTCTAAATAACACTGTAATATTTGCCTGACTGACATCCAAGAACCAAACTTGCCAATAAAAATGCTGCAATTCATTTTGGGACAATAAAATCTCTTTGGGAAAAAAAAAAACAACAAGCTGAACTCCTAAGAGGGACATTCTGAAGTACAAGAAAGAACATCAAGATGTTGTCTTGATTTGCTACACTGCAGAATTCAATATAGTACTCATTCACCTCAGCAACATATTTGTATTACTTATTCTCACACAGGCTACCTTTACACTGAAAAGCATATCCAATAAATTTGCCCAGTTTCCTCTTTAATGGCCATTTGCTTGCTTGCTCTGAACAGTAAGTTCTTTTATTGTGGACGTGTCAAAAGATATAATTAAAAACAATCCTATTTCAGTTGAACATTTCAAGTAACTGAAAATGCATAAGCAAAAAAAGAAATGGAGGAATGCAAAGGGTTTGTTTTATTTTAAATATGTAAATGCATGTTTATAATGACATTATATTTAAAGTGATTTCCAACATCAAGAAGATAATAAATAAACTGCAGGAAAATCAGTTGAAGTTATAAAAGTAGTAGAAGCAGCAATAAAACAGTAGCTATCACTGATTAATTTAAAGGTGGTACAATCTAAAACAGGGATCCCCAACCCCTGGTCCATGGACTGGTACCAGGCCACAGCATGCCAGCAACCGGTCCATACAAACAAGCAAAGCCCCATGAGATGCAGGCAACAAACAAAACCACGCCCTCTCTGGCACGCAGAAAAACCTCTCTCCACATAACCAGTCCCTGATGCCCAAAAGATTGGGGACCTCTGATCTAAAATGTCAGCTAAATTATAAAATTAGTGTTGACACCCAAACTTCCCATGTCACTCACTACCTAATTTTTGAATGCAAAGCCACAGAAACAAATCTCTATGTAAAGAGAAATATTTAAT
Source organism: Crotalus tigris (assembly GCF_016545835.1). Lineage (NCBI taxonomy): Eukaryota > Metazoa > Chordata > Lepidosauria > Squamata > Viperidae > Crotalus > Crotalus tigris. The sequence goes on from NW_024100078.1 coordinate 341,039, forward strand.
TCTGGACTACTTCATTAAAAAAGTAGAATAAACTATTTGAGGGAAATAGAGAGGGGACATTGAATGTATTGAGTTGAGATATTTATATATGCTTGTAAGGACCCACCCCACTTTGCATCTTAAGAAGACAGAACTCTTGGAATAATTCTTCCAACAGGAATCCTTTATTAAGAGAAAATGGTTGCAGGCATGCTAGACAGGACTTGGGGTCCAAGCTCTCCCATTCAAGGTTTTAAGGGGTTCCCCAGTAGTCCCACCCAATCAACCCCCCTTCCAGTGATAGTTTCAAGTATCACAATTCCACTCCCTTTCTTCTTTCTTCCATCTGGATGGAGACTTCAGATAACTACATGAAAGGCAATTACTCTCCTTTGGTATGCTAACACTTCGAGGTTACAATAAACACACATTCAGCATTTAGCTCTTTGAAGTGTAAAGAAGGAAGTGAGGGCCATAAAGCCCCTTTGTTCTCCCCCTTCTCTCCCTCTTATGGCAGAATCCAGAGAAGGCAGAATTGGGAGTTTCTATATTTGATAATTTAAAGATGAAATATAATTGGATTCTGACATCCGGCCCCTCTTAACAATAAGAGAAATCCACCTGAAAGAAAACACAAGTATAAAATTTAGTCAGGCTTGTTAGGATACTCTGTGTGAAACTTCTTCAATAGCTTCGGGGCTCTGACATGACGTTTATGGACCCACTCATTTTGTGAGGGAGGGAGGTGTTTCCAGGCAACTAGGTACTGAGTTGCTCCATGATATCTCCTAGAGTCAAGGACTTCCTTTATTTCGAAGTGTTGTTCACCCTCCACCATGATTGGAGGTGGTGGGGGGGGGGATTTTTGGCCGTAGAGGTGACTGATGCTCTCTTTTCAGCAAGCTGCAATGAAAAATTGGGTGTATTTGCCTGAGATTTTTGGGTAATTCTAATTCTACTGTTACTGGATTTATGATTCTTTTAATTGGAAAAGGTCCTATGTATTTTGGTCCAAGTTTTTTACAGGGCTGTAGGGACTTTAGGTATTTTGTAGATAAGTACACCATCTCTCCTATAATGAATGGTGTAGGCTCAACCCTTTTTTTATCGGCTTGTGTTTTGTAAGCCTGCCTAGCTTCATCTAGTGCTTTTCTGACTATTGGCCAGGTGTTTTGTAATTTTTCCATCCATTCTTTCAGCGAGGGGATCGTTGGTTCGTTTGGGGTTAATTCTGGCATGGGGTTGAAACTTTGACCGGTGGCTATTTGAAAAGGAGTGTAACCTGTGCTGGAGTGGACTGCATTATTGTAGGCAACTTCTGCAAAGGGGAGTAAGTCCGCCCACTCGGTCTGCTGGAAACTAAGAAAACATCTTAAATATTGCTTAAGTACGGAGTTCATTTTTTCAGCCCCCCCATTTCCTTGAGGGTGGTGGCTAGATGTCAGTCCCTGAGTGGTTCCTAAGAGGGATAAAAATTCCTTCCAAAATGCAGACGTAAATTGCACCCCCCTGTCAGAGATGATGCGTTGGGGTGCCCCATGCAATCTGTAAATGTGTTGGATGAAAAGTTTTGCTAAGGCTTTTGCAGTGGGAATCTTTTGGCAAGGGATAAAGTGCACCTGTTTGGAAAACAAGTCCGTGACCGTCCAGACCACAGTATTCCCATTGCTTTCTGGCAATTCCACTATAAAATCCATGGCTATTTCTCTCCAGGGGGCTGAGGGACTTGCCACTGTTTGCAATAGTCCTGGCACTTTCCCTTGCAACCTCTTTGCCGTGGCACATTTTGGACAACTGGCTATATAACTTTCAATGTCCTTTTTCATGGATGGCCACCAAAATTGCCGTTTAATTAAATGTAAAGTTTTTACAAATCCAAAATGCCCTGCTGATTTTGTGTCATGGCAAAGGTGCATGAAAGTTACTCTTTGAGTTGTTGGTATATATAACTTTTCCCCTACCCAAGGCAACCCGTCTCTCATTGTGCACACATTTTTGTTTTTCTGGAACCATTCATCTGTTTCCAAACTTTTTCTGAATTCAATCCCAGTTTGGCTGTCCAGTTGTGGTTTTATTTTGGCTTGGGTTCTTGTGGTTACTGGTGCTGCCAGTTGTGACTCTGCCATTATTGGTCTAGAGTCTGTGGTTCGTGCGCTGTTATATTGGGGCATGCGAGATAGAGCATCTGCCAGGAAGTTCTTTCTTCCTGGTAAATGTTTGAGTTTAAATTGGAATTGGTGAAAATGCTGGGACCAGCGGGCTTGTTTGGGATTGAGTTTCCTGGAAGTTTTCAGGGCTTCTAAATTTTTGTGATCAGTCCACACCTGGAAGGGGATTTTGTTGCCTTCCAGGAACTGTCGCCACGTGAGTAATGCCCAACGTATCCCATAAGCCTCCTTCTCCCATACGGGCCAGCGCTGTTCTGTTTCCGTGAGTTTCTTGGATGTATATGCACAGGGTTGCAATACTGCATCATCATTTTCTTGTAATAGCACAGCCCCCACTGCCACATCACTTGCATCTGCCTGTATTACGAAGGGCTTGTCCATGTCTGGGTGCCTTAGTATTGGTTCGGCAGAAAAAAGTCTCTTTAGTCTCTCAAACGCTGCTTGGCACTCCATTGTCCATGTTAGTGGCTGGCTAGGTTTTACTAAGGATGCTCCCTTCGTTTTTAGTAAGTTAGTGAGGGGCAAGGCTATCTGGGCAAATGAGGGGATGAATTGGCGGTAAAAGTTTGCAAAGCCCAGGAAACTTTGTAGTTGCTTTCTTGTGCGGGGTGGTGCCCAATTTAGTACTGCTTTGACCTTCTCTGGGTCCATTTCAATGCCCTGTGGGGATATGCGATAGCCTAGGTAGTCTATCCTTTCCTGGTGGAATTCGCATTTTGAGAGTTTGGCATATAGGTGAGCGGCTCGCAGCTTCTTTAAAACCGCTCTGACAAGTTTGACGTGTTCTTCTTTTGTTTCGGTAAAGATAAGAATGTCGTCCAAGTAAACAAGGACCCCCTTAAACAGGTGCTCCCTTAGAACGTCATTGATTAATTGCATAAAGACTGCAGGGCCCCCTTGTAATCCAAATGGCAAGACTTTGAATTGATAGCACCCCATGGGGCAGTTAAATGCAGTCTTCCATTCGTCCCCTTCCTTGATTCTCACTCGATAGTAAGCTTCCCTTAAGTCTAGTTTAGAAAAAATTTTCCCTTTCGATAGGTGTGACAGCATGTCTTTCATGAGGGGCAGCGGGTATAGGTTGCTTTCACTGATTGTATTCAGGGCCCTATAATCCACGCATAAACGTAAAGAGCCATCCTTCTTCTCTCTAAAAAGGACCGGGGCAGCCACTTTAGGCTTGGCTGGCTCAATGAAACCTCTCTCCAGGTTTTTTTTTATAAATCTTTCCATTTCCTCCTTCTCCTTTGGGCTCATGGAGTATAATCTGGGCTTCGGGAGTTTTGCCCCAGGCTTGAATTCAATGGTACAGTCTGTGGGTCGGTGGGGGGGAAGCTCATTCGCCCTCTCCTCACTGAAGACTTCAGCAAGGTCCCTATATTCCTCTGGTATTTCTGTTAATCTTTTTTCCTCTCCTATGGATGCTTTTTCTATTCTTGATTCTGGTAGCCTCCCTTGGGGTTTTAAGTCCATAGGGTCCCCCTTCGGGAATTTGATTTCTGTCGTCCTCCAATTTACCCAGGGGTTCCATTTTTTCAACCATTCCATCCCTAGAATCATTGGGCATTCCATACCTGGGGTCACCACAAACGTTAAGTCCTCTTCATGGATGCCCAGGGAGAGATGTATTGGCAAAGTGGCTAGGGTAGCTGGCACCCCCCCTGCTATGGATCCATCTAGCTGGCCAAATGAGATTGGTTGTTCCAGTCTCCTGGATGGGATGCCCAGATTCCCCACTGGTGTTGGGCTAATGAGGCAGCGGGTACAGCCAGAGTCTATTAAGGCTTTCACTTTCACAGCTTCGGGCATGGGGGGGATTAATATAGTCACTGTTTTGAAGATGGGTGTGATGCATCCACTTACCAGGGGTTCGCCCTCCGAGCTGTCATCTGAGGCATCCACCGGCCCTGTGGTGTAGGCTGGAGTCCTTTCCCCTTGGTGAGCAGAGGTGGGGTTTCTGCAATTTCCATCATTCTCATGGCCGTTTCTTTTGGCTTAGCTGAATACTTTCCGGGTTTGTTGATTGGGGATCTGTCTGGGTTGTGCTGGGGGGCCTTTGAGCGGCATTCTACAGCTCGATGCCCTTCTCTTCCGCATTTGAAACATCCCATTTGCTTCTTGGCTGTATCCGATGATTTCACCGGTTGGTGTGTCAGCTCAGGCGGGGGGCGGCTCCATTGTTTTCCTCGGCGGTGCCTCTTCAATATGTTGATCTCTGCTTCCTCTGCCAAGACGTACCATTCCTCAAGTCGATGTGGGTCTCCTCGGGGCAGGCAAGCATCATATAGATCATAGTTTAGTCCGTCTTTGAAACGGCCAAGGAGGATGTCTTCTGGCCAATTCAGTTTGCTGGCAATGGCTCGGAATTCTTGTGTATACTCAGCCACTGGGCGTTTTCCCTGCCTCATCGTTGTTATTCTTTCACGGGCTTTGCGATCAGCCAGGGGGTCTTCAAATCGTCTTCTCAAAGAGGACATGAAACGGTTGAAGTTACTGAGTTCTGGGGCATTGGAGTCATGCAAGTTCACTACCCAATCCGCAGCTGGTCCATCCAGGGCAGATTGCACGATCCGGATGCGGGCTTTGTCGCTGGGAATATCCTGCCCATATTCCTCCATGTAGCTGAGGACTTGGGTTAGGAAAAAACCCAAGCGTGTTGGCTCCCCTTTGAATTTCACTTCCAACGGTGGACGTCTTGGAATGGATCGGTGCCTCTGTTGTGGGTGGTAGTGCCTTCCGTCCAGATTGCCATCTGTGGTCCGGTAGGGGGTGGGAGCTCCTGGATCAGTAGATGTCCCTGGGGTTGCAGGTTCCATGTCCCCCTCGGTGTCTCTCCCTTTGCGGCTCCAGGAACTGGGGCGGCCGTAGGGTTCAGTATTCTCCTCTCCTAGGGAGCTGAGAGTTCTTTTCATCAGGTCAATAGCTTTCTCTAGGATCCAGTCTGAGTACGGTGCCCAGCTTCCTCCCTCTTCACTTGCGTGCAGGGATTTCTCCATCTCCTGCTTCCATTCTGGTTGCTTGGTCCCCCGTCTCAGGGTCACCTTTCTTGATTCCTTTCCCCACTCACTTTTCTTTCCAACACCCATCGACCAGCGAGGCTTGTGGTCCTGTGTCTCCACCACTTCTTCTCCTGAGGAATCTGGCCTCTCGGATCCCAACATCTGGCAAGGTTCCAACTGGGTCAGCAGCTCTCTTTCCAGGGAGTTTTCCCCCTCTCTTGCTCCATTGTCTGACATGGTAAATTTTTGCAAAATCCCCCGGCAAGGGTCTTCCTTCCAGGTGGATTAATTTTGCAAGTCCTGTCTAATGTAAGGACCCACCCCACTTTGCATCTTAAGAAGACAGAACTCTTGGAATAATTCTTCCAACAGGAATCCTTTATTAAGAGAAAATGGTTGCAGGCATGCTAGACAGGACTTGGGGTCCAAGCTCTCCCATTCAAGGTTTTAAGGGGTTCCCCAGTAGTCCCACCCAATCAACCCCCCTTCCAGTGATAGTTTCAAGTATCACAATTCCACTCCATTTCTTCTTTCTTCCGTCTGGATGGAGACTTCAGATAACTACATGAAAGGCAATTACTCTCCTTTGGTATGCTAACACTTCGAGGTTACAATAAACACACATTCAGCATTTAGCTCTTTGAAGTGTAAAGAAGGAAGTGAGGGCCATAAAGCCCCTTTGTTCTCCCCCTTCTCTCCCTCTTATGGCAGAATCCAGAGAAGGCAGAATTGGGAGTTTCTATATTTGATAATTTAAAGATGAAATATAATTGGATTCTGACATCGCTTTTATTTTTGAATGTTTGATTACCCAAACACCACGGTGTGTCCTGAGTACTTTCTCTTAAGAATTAAAAAACCAGTAAAATGTGCTACAAAAAAAAAGTAGCATAAAAGAACAGAGCCATTTATTTCCTTATAGTTGAAAGTGAGCCCTTTGGACTGTGCCAGAACAATGAAAATTTAAAAATTTGCTTTCAGTTCAGAAATAAAATTCACAAGCTGGCATATTTTAGGACTTTTTTTCCCATTTATAAAAATCTTCATTTTCCATTAAAAAATGAAACAATGAATTATATACTTTGGTAACTTTCTTGCATAGGGTCAATACCTGTGAATATAGGATGCTTTCTATCAAATTAAATGTTTGCTTCATAGAATCCTTTTCATTTCACTGAGTAGTGATGTTTGGACATTTTCAACAATGGATTCAATAAATTAGATCCTCAATGGGGTGCTTCCTCTGATACTCTTTAACCTATTTATACTAGTCCATCCAATATTACAATAATAAATTGCAATCTGAGATGCTAGAAAACCACAATATTAAGATGTTCCCCATGCTTAGGGGAAGAAATCCTGTCATATAGGGCACTTAAAATACATCTTCTAGATGTATCTTAAAAGTGAGTTGTCTATTTCAGGACTCATGCATAAATGCTAGTTTCAAAGATGGCATCACTTTCTTATTCCTCTCTCCCATTTTTTTAATTTGCTGATTGGCTATGATTAAATCCTTATTCTCTCTGTCAATCCATGAAACCGGTAAGTAGTTATAAGCAGCAGGCAAGCAGCATTGGTGACAAGAGATGGTCCTGGATTTCTTTGCTTCTCACTTACTCAAAATGAAGTACTATTGTTCTTTCCCTGCTTTGTTCATCAAGACCAGCTACGTTGTGCCCCAGTTCTAATCCTTCTACAAAAAAGGAGACTAATGTACTTCTTCTCTTCCTCCTCTCTACTTGCTGTATTAAAGTATGCAGGTCCTATTCAGTAAATACAGAGCTGCAATCTTTTTCGCCTTCCAAACATAACATTTATTATATACAGTATGCTATAGCTGGCTAAGCTTTTGGAGCTGAATTTTTTCTGCAACTCCTCAAGGCAAAAGGCAGCAGAAAGATTTTCTCTGCTTCCTTGCTTCTATACCTCTACTCTTCAACCTGAACTCAAGCTAAGCATTTTAAAAGGGATAGAGATTGGACAGCAGGAGTTTAGTTTTTATACCTAATTGGGGGGAGGGAAAGGTTAAAAAGTCCATCCCTATGAAGTTTTTGTCTGTTTATTGAAGAAGTATGACTTTCTAGGGCAGGGAGGGGGTTAAAGCAAGGGAAAGGTTTTGGGAAGCTTTCTGGGGGAGAGAGGAGGTTAAAGCAAGGGAAAGCGTGTCCTGAAGCTGCTGCTTTGCATACAAGGATTGGCTTCCTAAAACCTTGCAAGAACCAGGAGAGGCTTGTAATTTCTCTCTAGCCAGGAGATCAGTGGCCAGCTGATAGAACTGAAATATTGAAACATTGAGAAGTCCTCACTGGCACTACATTCACATGGAGAGACGTAAGCAGTGGGATACCACAAGGTTCCACCTTAGGCCCAGTATTCTTCAATATCTTCATAAATGACTTAGATGAGGGAATTGAAGGGGAACTCATCAAATTTGCAGATGACACCGAACTGACAGGAGTAGCCAACACCCCAGAAGGCAAACTCAGGATCCAAGAAGATCTTGACAAACTTGAACAATGGGCCATCCCCAACAAAATGAGTTTCAATGTGAGAAAAGCAAAGTCTTACATTTAGGCAGAAAAAAAACCAAAGGAACAAATACAGATTGGGCAAGACCTGGTTTAAAAACAGTAATTGTGAGAGGGACCTTGGAGTCCTAGTGGACAATCACTTGACTATGAGCCAGCAGTGTGTAGCAGCAACCAAAAAAGCTAGTACAATCCTGGGTTGTATAAACAGAGGCATAGAATCAAGATCACACAAAGTATTATTACTGCTTTATAAAACCCTAATAAGACCATACCTCGAATACTGCAGCCAATTTTGGTCACCTTATCACAAAAAAGATGTTGAGAGTTTGGAAAGAATTCAGAGAAGAGCTACTAAGATGATCAAAGGCCTGGAGACTAAAACATATGAAGAATGGTTATGGGACTTGCGTTTGGCTAGTCTAAAGAAAAGAAGAAATAGGGGAGACATGATAGCAGTGTTCCAGTAACTGAGGGGCTGCCAGAAGGCGGAGGGGGCCAGGTTGTTCACTAAAGCACCAGAGGGAAGGACGAGAAACAATGGTTGGAAACTGATCAAAGAGAGAAGCAACCTGGAATTAAGGAGAAACTTCTTAAGAATGAGGACAATCAACCAGTGGAACAGCTTACCCCCAGAAATCGTGGGCGCTCCATTACTGGAGATTTTCAAGAAGAGACTGGACATTCACCAGTCTGAGATGGTATAAGTTCTCCTGCTTAAGCAGGGGGCTGGACTAGAAAACCTCCAAGGTCTCTCCCAGGTCTATATTCTATATTCTATTCTAATCTATTCTATTCTATTCTATTCTATTCTATTCTATTCTATTCTATTCTATTCTATTCTATTCTATTCTATTCTATTCTATTCTATTCTATATTGGCCTAGTGTGATTGGACACAAAAGGAATTTGTCTCTGGTACATAAGCTCTCAGTGTGCATACAAACAACCAAGTAAGTTATAGATCAAAAATCATAAGAAACCATCATAATTCATAAGATACAAACAAGTAATAAATGATAAGATACCAATATGAGAAGGTAGTAGAAAAGAGAAGAAAATGAGAAAGATAAGAAGGATAATAGCAATACAGCCCTACTATATAGGTAAATATCTTTAGGCTTAAGACAATGCTGTTTAACAGAGTAATTTTGGGGAAGAAAACTTTCTTTGTATCTATTTGTTTTGGTATGCAGTGCCCTATAGAGGCAACCTGAAGGGAGAAGTTGAAAAGGTTTATGTCCAGGATGTGAAAGCTCTGAAAGGCTAGGGAACTAGTCCGTTTTTTGTCCCAGAAAGTAAGGGAATTTTGGCAGTAGGAAGGGTGGGAGCAAAATTAGGAAAGCAGGTCTACCCAGCATTTTTCTTCACCAGTTTTTATCTCTGGCAAAATAGTTAGCTGTGTGGCAAGTCAGAGAGTGGGGAACATGGGTATCTCAGGGAGGTAGAGGCCTTGGAAGGCCTGAGGCGGGTGGGCTTGTGCCTAAACTAGGTCTCCAGGATGTCCCCAACAGCCAAGCTACACTTAACAATACATGCCTTAATAAATGCACTGGGGAGAGCAGGGATAGGTAGTCATTACTTGAGGCAATTCCACCTAAATATACAAGGTCCATTACGGTCGTAACTCGAGGACTATCTGTAATAAATCTCCATACATAATGCTCCCTCCTATTTTTGCCCCACAACAATAACGCTCTGAGGTAACTGGCTGAGAATGACTGGGCTTGTTACCCAGTGAGTTCTGTGGGTGAGGGTAGAATACAAACTGTGGAAGCACAAATGTAAGGAAGCAAGACAATATAGCCAAAGTTAAATCGTATCTATATGCATAATTTCTCTTGTATTTAAACAGAAGAACACCTTTTTTGGTCTAAGGAATGCCTCTATCTGAGTAAATTTGGGGGTGTGAACTTCAAAACGTGACGTACAATGGCAACTAGGGTTGGAATTTCCATTGTTAAATGATTTGGTCATAAAGTTGCATCCACATAATTTAGCAACAGCAATGTCTGCAGTCCTGGTTGCTGTTATTAATCAAAAGCTATAGTTGTTTGGCGAAGCAATTTCCTGCCAGCTTCCCACAAGTCAGTAGAGAAGCCAGCTTAAGTTTCCAATCCCAAGCAGCTTGCAAGCAAGCCAGCAAACTGATAAGTGACAAGCGGCAGGGGAAGGGTAAAGGGGCTACATGAGGGTGACAGGGAGACAAGCTTTGGGGTGCATGCATGGGGGTATTCTAGAGTATAAAGGAGATGCAGAGCAATGATCTTGTTGGGTATGGGTGCAAGAATACATAAATAATCAGTGCAGCACAAAAGCAAAGAAACTGGAGAAGAGTATACAGGTGGAAAAGACTTCCTTCACTGACTTTCTGGGGAAGCTGATAAGGAAGGTTGCAAATGGCAATCACATGATTGAGGGAGCTATAACTAAGACTGTAAAAATCGATTTCCAAGCACCCAGATCGTGATCCCAAGACCATGAGGATGCCTAGATGGCTAGAATTCCAAGAATTGGTTGTAACCATCTTTTATTTAGCACTGTCTTTACTTTGAATGGTCACTAAATTAATGCTTGTAAGTCAAGAACTAGCCATAATTGTTAAAAAAATTAGCTTGGTTTATCTGTGTTTAATTATAACTAAAATTAAATTAAACCCTTTAGATTTAGTTAATATACAAGAGTGTACACGTAAATTGACATTCTGTTCTTGTTTTCGATGAAAAACAGGAAAACATTATTATGCAATATTAGAGGAAAATACCTGTAACCAAATCACCACTTGGTCCATGCCATTCAAATATTGGGTCGATCAATTCTGAATTTCTCAGATGATTTGTTAAACACAGAATATGTGGACTGTTATGATGCTGCCTGACATAAACTTTGACTGAAAATATAATTTAATTAATATTTGTTAAAAGAAAGTACATAAAAATAAAATGCATTTAAAATAACAATTATCCAAGTAAAGCTATGCTACTTTCAAGATTTATACATTTACTTAGAAGGTAATCCAATTAATTTCAAGAAAATTTGCTTGTAAGTAATTCAGGATTGCGTGAAATAGATTTAATTGGCATACATGAAGAATATATATGTTTAGACTTTCAGATATAAGATGTCTGTTATAACTAGCAAAGTTATATCTTTAGTTATGGCATCTCAATAATTAAATGTTACATTAAAAAATAATGCTCACATTCCATTCTTCTATGAGACTGATAGATAAGCCAGGATTCACATTTTTAGCTATAGAATCATAGAGCTGGAAGGCACCTTGGGGGTCTTTTAGCCCAACCCCCTGCTCAGGGCAGGACTCCTTATACCATCCCCAAAAAATGGTTGTCCAATCCTTTCTTGAAAACTTCCATTGATGAAGCATCCACAACTCCGGGGGGCAAGCTGTTCCATTAATTGTTCTGACAGGAAATTTCTTTGTTCCAAATTGAATCTCTCTTTAATTAGCTTTCACCCATTATTTCTTATCTTGCCATCAGATGCTTTGGAGAATAAGTCAACTCCTTCTTCTCTATGACTATCCATCAAGTATTGCAAGATAGCTGTCATGTCACCCCTAATCCTTCTCTTCATTAGACCAGACATATCTAGTTTCCTCCACTGTTCATTGCATGGTTTAACTCCCAAATCTCTATCATTTTTGTTACTCCTCTCTGAAGAACTGGATGCAGCATTCCAAGCATGGCTTTATTACTATAATGTAGAGCAGCACTATGATTTCAATGCTGTCCTTCTGTTGATATAGCCTAAGATTGCTGTAGTTTTTTTGGCAGTTGCAGCTCATTGTTGGCTCATACTTAAATGATTGTTCATGTGGACATCTAAAGCTCTCTCACAGTTACTGCTATTGAGCCAAGTACCATCTATTCTGTACCTGTTTTTGATTTTTCTTGCTTAAGTGCAGGACCTTACTTTTATCATCACTGAACTGTATCCTATTTTGGATAGGACCCAATGCTCAGGTCTGTCAAGATTCTTCTAAACTGCAAGTCTCTCTTTCATGGTGGTAGCAATTCCCTCCACTTTGATGTCATCTGCAAATTTAATGAGCTACCCTTCTATCCCCACTTCTAGATCATTTATTAAGATGTTGAAGAGTACTGCCCCCAAAATAGAATCTGAAGTATCCCACTGCATACTTCTCTCCATATACAGTAAACGCAGCTCCACTGAAGACTATAGGCTGAATGAAGTTGGTCAACCATAAATCCATCGGGCGATAGTATCGTCTTATCCCACATTGTTCTATCTTACTAAGAGGTAGGCAATGATCTATTCACATTGTTTTTATACTATCAAGAAGTAAGCTGTGCTCTTCTTTGTCAAATGCATTATTGAAGTCTCAGGGTGGATTTGATTTAAATCAAGTCGATTTAAATCATGATTTAAATCGTGATTTAAATTTAAAGTAAAAAAAGGCTTAATTTAAATCAACTAGATTTAAATCATAATTTTTAAAGAACAACTGTCATCTCAGTCCCGCAGTGGCTCCTCTTCTGACCCGCTGTTGACTCACTGACAGTCCCATTCACTTTAATGGGATGGATGGTGATGCGGCAGTGACACAACAAGGTGAGGGACATGGCGGGCAGGTGGATGGATGCCCACTAACAGATGGACTCATTCTTCCTTAATATTATTTGCAAACAAAATGAAGGTTTCCTATTTAGAATAATAAGCTGTCAGGTTAGTAAAATAGCAATATCAGAATCAATTTTAGGTTAATAACTAATCAAACATACCATGTTTCCCCCAAAATTAGACCTACCCTGATTTTTTGAGGTGGGCCTAATATAAGCCCCACCACAAAAATAAGCCCTAGTCAGGACCCTGTCCAGTCCGTTCCACCTCACTGCCGCAATGGGGCAGGAGAGCACGTGTCACACTGCTGCCGCCACAATGAGGTAAAGCAGATGGGTGAGGGAGTGGAGCTTCAGGGCACCCTAGCCAGGCCATTCTTTGCTTGGCAACAATCCCTTTCACTCCCCTCCCAAGCCGGACTACCATGCTATGGAGGATGGGCGGGATAGGCCTGGTCCCCCTCCACCGTTTCAGAGCCGGGGGGGAGTCATGGCGAAAGGCTCCGCTGCCGCTGTGCACCACTGGAGGGCTTTCTTCACATTTCACCCCACAGATCATCTGCCCAGCAGCAGCCAGCTCTTCCTACTCCACCAACTATCCCGTGGCTTGCACCGTGACCAGGCAGTACAGGCCTCCCCTGGCGCCTCCCTGCGCCAGCACTCTGTCTTCACTACTGGAGAGAACGGAGAACAGAGAGTGCCTCTGTGCAGCGATGCAAAGCAGAGAAGAGTACTTGCTTGCCACCCTGCATCGCCCTGTGTCTCCCTTCTCCGTTCTGGAAATAGCAGTCCCATTTCCTGGCGCTTTTTCTCCTGGTGCTGCTGTAGAGCCAGCTCCTCTCTCTTCCTGAAAGCTTTTCTTCATTAACCTGCTTTCCAGATCTGGCACGTTTCTTTCCTGGTGCAGGGAAACAGAATTTGTGGGACTAAAAAAAGTTCAGTCAGACCTTTAAACTTCTCACTTTTTTTTGCGAGAAGTTGGAAGGTCTGACTGAACTTTTTTTAATCCCACAAACTCCGTTTCCCTGCAGAAGGAGAAAAATGTACCACAGCTGGAAAGCAGGTTAGTGAAGAAATGCTTTTGGGAAGAGAGAGGAGCTGAGTGGTGGTGCACCAAACTCTGCAGCAGCACCAGGAGAAGCGGCAGGAAATGGGGCTGCCATTTCCAGAACAGAGAAGGGAGACACGGGGCGATGCAGGGCTGCAAGCAAGTACTCTTTTCTACTCTGCATTGCTGCACAGAGACGTTCCCTTCCCCGTTCTCCGTTCTCTCCAGTGGTGGTGACAGAGGGCTGGCAGAGGGAGGCGGCGGAAGGCTTGCACTACCTGGTCATGGCGCAAGCCACAGGAGAGTTGAAGAAGGTGGCGGCTGCCACTGGGCAGATGATCTGTGGGGCAAAGCACGAAGAAAGCACCTCCAGCGGCACACAGCAGCAGCGAAGCCTTTCGCCATCAGTCCCCCACCAACTCCAAAACGGCAGAGGGGGACCGGACCTACCCCACCCATCCTCCATGGCATGGCAATCCGGCTCAGGAGGGCAGTGAAAGGGAAGGTCACCCAGTATTGAATGGCCTGGCTGGTGGGGACCTGAAATAAGCAGGTGCGGGTCGGGTGGGGCAGCTCCATCCCCTCCCTCCTGCCTTGCCTTATTGTGGCGGCAGCGGTGCAATGTGCCACGCAGTCTCCTTCCCTGAGCAGCTGCAGAAGTGGGCTGGCAGCCACGCAGGCACCTGCTGGAAGGGGCTGTTGGTGCCACTAACGCAAGGCGAGGCAGGTGTCACAAAAAATATAAGACATCCCCCCAAAATAAGATCTAATGTCTCTTTTGGAGGCAAAAATAATATAAGACCGGGTCTTTCTTTCGGGAAAACACGATAGTTGGAGAACTATTCAAATTCTTTTATTTAATTAAAATACTTAGAGCTTAGTACAGATGCATTTTTCTTCAAACAATCATTCAGTTTGTAGTGTACATAGATTTGCAAAACAGTGGTCTAAAAGAATATTCCTGAACTTTATTTTATGATTTATCTCATGGTTACTGTGAAATTGTGTGAATGCATCAATACAGTGCATGTTATCTCAGCTTGCAAAATTTGGAAATGAGTTTACCAAAAATGTAAACATTACCGAATATATAGCCTCATGCTACATAACTAAACTCCATTTCATACTGAATAAACTAAATTATTAATGTATCTTAAATAGAAAACTATATTTGAATTTTTACTCCAAAAGCATTTTATTAAAATAAATTTAAAAAAATAAAAAATCCTATTTAAATAAAAAAAATCCGATTTTTAATTTTTTTTTAAAAAAATCATTGATTATTATCCACTCTGTAAAGTCTAAGTATATTATATTCGCACCATTTCCTTGATCTACTAATTTAGTCACTTTATCAAAGAAGATAATAAAGCACAATCTGTTTTAAACAAACCCAGGCTGGTTTTTAGTAATCATCTTTTTCATTTGTAGGTGCTCACAAATCCACCACTACTGGATCTGATTGCAGATTCATTGCTTGATTATCTTTTTCAGGATTTCCCCAGATACTGATGTCAAGCTGATTTTTCTATAGTTTTCTGGTTTCACTTTTTTTCCCTTTTGAAAATTGTACCACATCGGCTCTTTTCCAGTCTTTGACAGTTCCTCTATGCTCCAGGACCTCTAAATTTTTGTTCAATAGTTCCGAGATCACATCAATTGGCTTCTTTAGAATCCTGGGATGTAAATCATCTAGTCCCAACAATTTAAACTCATCTAAAATGGATAGGTATTCGCTTAGTAAATTTTTCCTTATTTGGATCTGCATTCCTGTCTCCCATGGTGCTGCTTTTGATAGGCTGGACTAAATTTTTTCTTTTTTCATGAAAACTGATGCAGAGAAGGAATTAAGCATGTCCACTTTCTCCCTACTGTCTGTCACCATCTTGTCATCCTCTTCCACTAGTGGATAGATCATTTCCTTGATTTTCTTCTTATTTCTTTCATATTAAAGAAACCTGTTTTGTTATTTTTGGCATTTGTTGCAAGTCTTACTTCATTCTCTGAGCCTAACGTTTCCTGCAACTTCAGCGGCCTGAAGTGTAAGGGTGGAGATCTTACACATTCAGACTATTTGTTGGTATTCTGTTCTTAGTATGAGCTCTTCTTTCCATTTTTATACTTCTTTTAGTATCTTGGTTTGTCAGAGCACTCCTTGCTGAACCACACTGATTTCACCTGGTCCCTTGTTTTACTTTCTCTATTTGATTGGCTTTTTAAATCTCATTTTCAATGTTTCCCAATATTGAATTATTTTTCCCTTAGAATTTCCATCAACGGAATCCTTCCTAATTTCTTAATTTGTTGAAGTCAGCTCTCTTGAAATCTAAAAGGGGTGTTGTCTTACCTGAATGCCTTTTCACAGCATGATGATGGATAATCCACGGATTGGGTTTCCTGAAGTCCCTTCTGCCCAATAGACTAAGTCTGAGAGTTAGCCACGCCTCCCGCTGAGCCGTGCTGCCCCAGTTCTGACAAAGGCGAAGCAGCAAAGTCCAACGCGTTGGTTCCCTGACCCCTGACACAGGGCTTGACAGTCACTAAAGGGCAGGAGTGGATTATCCATCATCATGCTGAGAAAAGGCGTTCTCCAGCATAAGGATGGATAATCCATGGATTGTGACATACCAAAGCCTGCACTGTCCCTATGGGGGGAAACAATCCGGGCATGTGGCCCACCAGACGATACCACTCTTTGTAACACTCTGCGGCCAAAGGAAGCATCAGCAGAAGCAAATTTATCAAGTTTGTAATGTTGTATGAACGGAGAGGGTGACGACCAGGTTGCCGCCCGACAAATCTCAATAGGCGCTTGAGTCGCCCAGGCCGCTGAAGTTGCAGCATTGTGGGTTGAATGAGCAGTGATACGGTTAGGGATGGATAAGGACTGGGATTGGTAAGCCTTGGCGATACAGGCCTTTATCCACTTTCCAATGGTGGTCGGCAAGACCTTCTGCCCCATGGAAGAAGGCTGGAAAGAAATGAAAAGCGCTTCCGATTTACAGAAGACAGAAATCTGCTTTATGTAAAGGCGCAACGCTCTGCGCACATCCAAGGTATGCCACTGGCATTCTAGATCGTGAGACGGCCGAGGACAAACGCTCAGCAGAATAATCTCCTGTGAGCGATGGAATAAGGTGTTCACCTTGGGAATAAACGATGGATCCAGCTGAAGGTTCATAAATCAGTACAAAAGATGCACATATCCTCCCTGACAGAGAGCGCTGCTAGCTTGGATATGCATCTGGCTGAAGTCACTGCCACCAGAAAGGCTACTTTCAGTGACAAAAGTCTCAAGTCACAAGACTTAAGTGGCTCGAACAGTGATCTGGTAAGAGCTTGGAGTACACATGAAAGATCCCAAGAGGGGTACCTATGGACGTGGGTGGCTTTGTGTTGATCACCATCTTAATGAAGGAACGAACCATTGGGTGATGAGCCAGAGAAGAAGAATCATCGCATGAGAGCACCGTGGCTAGGGCCGCTACCTGCTTCTTGAGGGTATTCGGAGAGAGGCCTTTGTCAACCCCGTCCATCAAATATTCCAAAATCCTAGACACAGTAAGCTATTACATATCAATTTGGTTCCTGGAACACCAATTGAAAAAGCCCATCCAAGTGGAGTCATAACTTCTATTGGTAGACGGATGCCTGGAAGCCTGGATCATGATGATAACCCTTGCTAGATAAGACTCTTAAGTCAGACGTTGCTGCTCAAGCGCCAGGCGGTTAGCTGAAGCCATTGGGGGTTGGGATGTTGAAGTGCTCCCTGACTGAGCGCTATGCAATCTGGAGGCAGCCTCCATGGCGCCGAGATGGAAAGATTCACAAGGTCAGCAAACCACGGACGTCTTAGCTCATATGGATCAATGAGAATGACCTCTGCCCTTTCCTGCAAAATCTTGTGAATAACTGCAGGCATTAGAGGAAGAGGAGGAAATGCGTACAGTAGGACTCGGGGCCATGGATTGCATAGAGGGTCCCTCCGCTCCCGGAGATGGAAAACAGAAGAAAAATTTTGGGAGTTGTGAATTTGCCGATGACGCAAACAGATCCAGTGCTAGTTGCCCGAACCTGCCATTATCTCTGAGAACAGAGGTGGATTCAGACACCACTCGGAATGGTCTACCATTGCCCTGCTCAGTGCATCTACCTGTTTGTTCATCACTCCTGAAATATGGTCCGCCTTGATGGAGATGTTGTGCTCGGCCCAGGAGCATAGCAGCCTAGCCTTGGTCATGAGCGACTCGGACCGGGTGCCCCCCTGATGGTTCACGTGAGCTTTGGCCGCTATGTTGTCCATGAGGACAAGAACGTGCTGACCCCTCACCTTGTGTTTGAAGTGTTGCAATGCCAGATGTATGGCTCTGAGCTCCAGCCAGTTTATATTGTGCTCCAGGTCCCATCAAGACTAGCGACCCTGAGCCAACTGGGATTGGAGATGAGCTCCCCAGTCAAATAGGCTGGCGTCGGTGGTGAGAATAAGTTGTGATGGTTTCTTAAAGTTGGAACCCCTGGCTACAGAATGGGAGGGCCACCATTGAAGTGACTTTGACACTAGAGGTGTCACTCTCACTGACCTGTTGGAGGAGGCAAGCTTCTGCCTCTGAAACGGAAGGAGGAACCAATGCAGGATCCTTGAGTGCAACCTGGCCCAAGGCACGATGGAGATGCACGAGATCATCTTCCCTAAGAGTTGTGAGAGAGTAATCAGAGGAATAACACGGTTGGACCTGCCGTACCAGGGCCCAGATACTAATCTGGCAGTAGACCATGCACCATGCCGTATCTATTACTGCTCCTAAGTGAAGAAGACGCGTGAAGGGAACTAACTGGCTCTTTAGGAAGTTCACGGAGAATCCATGGTTCTGAAGTACCTCGATGGTGTGAGGGCCATGTCCG
Organism: Crotalus tigris; assembly: GCF_016545835.1. NCBI lineage: Eukaryota > Metazoa > Chordata > Lepidosauria > Squamata > Viperidae > Crotalus > Crotalus tigris. The sequence goes on from NW_024100078.1 coordinate 359,266, forward strand.
ACCTCACTGTCTGAACTGATATGGACTGTATGAGGATGGCGTCCAGATAGCACTGGACCCGTATTGGGACCTGTCTCAGGTGGGCGGCTAGGACTGACAGGACCTTTGTAAACACCCTCGGGGCAGATGACAGGCCAAAAGGAAGAGCTCTGTATTGATAATGACAAGATTTGTAACAGAATATGAGAAATTTGCGATGTCCGAGAAGGACTGGAATATGTAGGTACGCCTCTGTGAGGTCGACTGACGTCAGGAAGTCGTTCCTCCTGATATTGGCCAAAATGGATTTCAGGGTCTGCATCTTGAATTTTTTGTAAATCAGGTAAGTGTTTAGTCTTTTTAGATCAATAATGGCCCTCCATCTTCCCGAGGCCTTCGGCACTACGAAGAGTATAGAATAAAAACCTTTCCCTCGCTGATCGGCTGGAACGGGTTCCATGGCTCTTATCTCTAAAAGGTGATGTATAGCCTCTTTCATGAGGTTTATTTTGGATGGATTTGAAGGGGTTGGGCACGGGATGAGCTGATCCGGTGGTCTGGAGAGAAACTCCAGAGCCAGACCGTTTTCTATGGTGGATAGAACCCAAATGTCAGTGGTGGTGTTTTCCCAACTGTGTGTGAATAGAGAAAGCCTGCCACTTATGGGAGGTCCCTCCCTGGAGTCACTTATTCCTCCTAAAGGGACAGCCACCCATGACTCGAAAGGGCCGTTTTGACTGTCCTTGTTGTCTGGGTTTGGGGCCAAAGCGGTCCGATTGACAATCGGTCCTGGGAGGGAAGGAGTGAGTTGATTGGGTCCATTCTGGTCCTGTAGTGTTACGAAAGAATTGCTTACGGTAAAACGGGGAAGTCTTCCTGTCCGTTCGTCTGGCCTGGTGGACTAAAACCTTCTTCTTATTCTTGTTCTCCAAGAAGTAGGGGTCAAGAGCTTCCCCAAACAACTGACCGCCAGAATAAGGAGCGGTGGCCAGATGCCATTTCGATTTTAAATCTGCTCGCCATTGTTTCAGCCAGAGCAACCGTTGAGTGGAAACGTTAGCGGCAATTGCCCTGGCCGAAAATCTGGAGCGTAGCATCGGCATGTATTCGGCCGTCATCATCAACTTACCAAAGGTCTGGTGGGCGCGCACCTGATCCTGGGGAATCATGGCTTGAAGCTCCCAAAGCCAAATGATGGAAGACCTGGAAAAGAAGGAAGCTGACGTGGAAGCCTTCACTGCCCATCCGGATGCCTGATGCAACCTATATAAAGAAAACTCTGATTTTCTTTCCTCTGGCTTTAAGGTTTCCGCCATATCACCAAGGATGGTGGAAGGGGAAAAAATGAGAGTTAAGGAAGTATCTACAGCCAGAAGTTCTAGTAGGTTTGTTAAGGATGGAGCCACATTAAAGAACTTCTTATCAGTGGCCCCAGGAGCAGGGGAAGCACTGAGACTAGCCCATTGTTTCTTTATGGTAGTGATAAAGAAAGGAGGACACGGTATGTGTTTTTGGGTCATAGTGGGTTCAGAGAACAACGGGTCTGGTGTTTGACTGGTGGAAGGGGTGGATTGTGGTTCTTGCTTCAGGCGCTATCTTAGATGCACCGGTGGCCTTAGACAGAACAGATCTGAACAACATAGGATCAAACAACCCCACAAAGGGAGAGGGTTCCTGGTGTGATTCCTCATCCTCTGACAATGGCAGATCCCGCGTCTCCTTAACATCCGAATATGACTCCCTGTCTTGAGAAGAGTGTTCAGAGGCAATGGAACAGGCATATTCCGAGGGTTCAGAGTGAAAATGAGTAGAGGACAAAGGTTTGGGCCTCTGTAATGAAGCAATACTCTCCAGAACCTGAGCCAGCACAGATGCTCTGCCCCAATTGCTTGAGGAACCTCGGGACGGAGACCAGCGGCAATAGGGGTGAATGTGGCTGAGAATCCTGGTTGAGGATTGGGTGGGACAGGCACCCAAATAAGGTTTGGATCTGGAACCACAGGGCTGATGGACCTCTGCAGGGACATAATATCAGGGGACAATGACTTGTGAACCTGAGCCATTGTTGTTAGTTGGGGCCCTAATATGGAGTGTTCAGAGGTAATAGTGGAAGCTGGAGGATTCTTTCTTGGAATCACCTTTTGGGCCTTTGAAATCTGCCTCTCCAAAGCCAAATGCCTTCTGGCGGCCTCCTTTTCGGCTGCTTTGGAAGGAGCCTTGTTAGACAACGCCTTGGCTTTTGCTTTCAGCTTCCCTGCTGCCTCCAATTTGGAGGATTTGCGCCTTTTACTTGGGGGGCTGGTAGGTGACAGTACAACCTGAAGCTATTTGTCTTCTGCCATTATGATGGAGATCCTTCAGCACAAGTCTGAGAATGGATCTCAATGAGGATAGGAGCTGAGGCCTGATGTGATAACTGCTGTGAACTGGTAAAACCAGTGTGAGCTCCTGGTAAGGCCCCTATGAGCCACAGTATATTGTGGAAAGCCAGTAACCGGTGGAGTAGCAATTCCAGGATAAGGCTTCCAAGGAGGAGCAGTCTGAAATTCCCAGGTGCCACAGTATATTGCCAGAGGCAATGTCAGGTGGATGTGCCAGGAGTAGTGTTGCAACAGCCACAGGGCAACAAAACCACCAAAAAATGGGCTACTCAAAATGGCGGCCGTCCATGTGCGGGGCGATTGTAAGGCTGTCCAAAGACAAATGCAAATTTTCTGATAAGTTCTTTGTATGATTGAAATCCTCCCTCTTACTCACCCCCCTTTGTTGTAATTGGAACCTGGGGGGGAATGCTGATGATTTTGGAGGATTAAAAGGCCTTTAGGTCATTCAAAATGGTGGCCGCTGAACACACGGTGAGGCTGGGAGCCTGTGAATTTCCTGGTCTAGGCCACGCTGATTAGCAAGCAATCCAAGAACCGAAAGTGAAATTGGCCAGGAAATTGCTGAGAAATGCAATCAGGAGAAGCTGTTTGCTAAGCAGAGAGAATTCCCCTTGATCAAAACAGCCCCAAGGTGGATCGCCAAAATGGCGGCTGGTGGTCGCACGGTGGGCCCGTGGGACCGGAAATCGTCGGGCCAAAGCCCAGCTGATCAGCGGTTGCTTGGGGCCTCCGTGAAGGTCTGCCGATCAGATCGAGTGATCTGCGGAGCCGCGACTCGGCTAGCTGTATCAAAATAAAAGCCTCGTGGGCTGGATAGCCCAGAAAACAAAGGGTAAGCAAAGGAAGACAAAAAGAACAAATTTAAGGCTAAAGCAAAGAGAAATAGGGCAAAACTATAAATTCTACAGAAGGGGGAAGGATAATACACGGAAATATAACCTGATTCAATCTGAGAAGGAACCAACATGTCCTGCTAGGCATAAGACTAAGTCGGAACTGGGGCAGCACGGCCCAGTGGGAGGCATGGCTAACTCTCAGACTTAGTCTATTGGGCAGAAGGGACTTCAGGAAACCCAATCCGTGGATTATCCATCCTCATGCTGGAGAACACTCCTTTGACATTTTTCAAATACTGTGTGTGCATTATATTGAATTTTAGTATGACATGGTCACTCTGCTCCTAAAATTTCTACAACTTCTACCCCTTCATCATTTCATCCATATTAGTAAGGATTAAGTTCAGTGTAACTGACCCTCTAATTTCTTCCTCTACCATTTAAAGATGAACTTGTCAGCTAGACTCATCAGGAACCTGTCTGATTTCCCACTTGCTGCAGAATTTGTCTCCCAATTAATGTCCCTCACTACTATAGTGGTGTATTTCCTGCACACCTAGCTAACTGAGTAACCAAAAATTTATCTATTTCCTATGGTGGTTGGGTGGCCAGTTTAGTATACACCTATAACAATGTCATTTCTTTTCCTTCTAATATTCACCAAATGCATTCAAGAAGTCTTTTATCCTTGGTACTGTGTATATCTGTAGAGGTCTTGTCATTTCTTAAATACAGTGCAACTGCTCCTCTCTTTTTTTTGGAGTCTGTTTCTTATTACAGGTAGTCCTCAACCTACAACCATTCATTTAGTGACCACTCAAAGTTAAAACAGCATTGGAAAAAGTGACTTATGACCATTTTTCACATTTACAATTATTGAAGCATTGCCCCTGGTCACCTGATCAAAATGCAGACGCTTGGCAACTGGTTCACATTTATGACAGTTGCAGTGTCTTGGGGTCTTGTGATCACTTTGTCAGAATCCAATTATATTTTAACAGAAGACCCAAGGGAACAGAGAATTACACGTGCTGCTTATAAACGTAGAGAAAGACAACAACAACAACAACAACAGCAGCAGCAGCAGCAGCAGATGATGGAAGTTTACCACAGTCTATTTCGGAGCCGGTGGGAGGAGCAAGGCCAAAGAGACCATTGACTGTAAATCTAGAGGCTTTGTTCCAAAGGCTTCATCCTGCCAAGGATGGTAAAGCTTGTAACCTGGAATGTTAATGGGCTTAACTCACCACAGAAGAGAAAGAAAATCTTTCATTATTTGAAACAACACAGAAATGATATTATTTGTTTACAAGAGACCCATATTATTTCTAAAGATCAAAAATATTTGTTTAATCCTCGGCTGGGGATACATTTTATAGCTCCTGCTTTGCAGAAAAAAGGAGGAGATTTATCTATGTGAGAAAGGAGCTTTCACCGAAGTTAATTGATTTTGACTTACAAGGAAGATATGTTATTATTGATTTACTAATAAATGATAAGAGAGCTCTTCTTATTGGTTTATATGCTCCCAATCAACAACAAAAACATTTTTATAAGTTGATTCACCAGAAATTAACTTCTTTGGATTATAAGTCAGTTATTATGATGGGAGATTGGAATGGTGTTTTAGATTCAAGTAAAGATAAGAAGGGTTCTTCTAAAGTTTCTAATCATGCAAGACTTCCTAAAGCTTTTTTTGATTTAAAGGATGACTTGGAACTTAGAGACATTTTGAGAGAACGGAACATTCAGGAAAAAGATTTTACCTTTTTCTCAGATAGGCACCAATCTTATTTTAGAATTGACTTTTTTTTAGTTACTAATGATTTCTTTTCTAGAGCGAAGAATATCAAGATATTTCCTAGAATAATTTCAGACCACAGTCCGGTATGGTTGGAAATTTCATCGGAAGAAAGAACTAGAAGGACTTGGAGGTTGAATGAGAATTTATTTAGATCTGAAGAGAATATACAGCGATGTAAAGATTATTTAAAGAAATTTTTTGCTTGGAATATGAATAAGGGTACTTCGATGCCAATGGTATGGGATTTTTGTAAAGCATATATGAGAGGGGTTTTGATTTCTATGAACAATGCTCACAGATGTAAACAGACCCAGAAACGTAAAGATCTTGAAGATGAGATTAAATGTAAGGAAAAGATTTTAATATCAAATCCAATGGACAATAAGTTAAAAGTTTCTATTACTTTGCTGAAGGAGCAATTTAATATGTTATTAGCAGATCAAATGGCAACTAATTTGAGGTATGTGAGACATAATACATTTTGTAATGCAAATAAACCTGGTAGATGGTTGGCTTATCAATTACGTAAGAAACAGAAATCGAGGATTATAGATAAAATAATTTATAAAGGTAAAGAAGTCTAACAACAAAATTTGATTAAAAAGTCTTTTTTAGATTTTTATTCTAAATTATATGCTAGTGAAAGTATACAAACTTCAAATATAGAAAAATATTTATAGGGAGCACATTTTCCTAGACTTACGAGTGATCAATGTGATGGGATTAATGGTTTAATTACTTCTGAAGACATTATTGAACAATTGAAGGTTGGTAAGACTCCAGGTACTGATGGGTTAACAGCGATTTATTACAAGATGTTATCTGAAGAAATGATAGAACCATTAAAGGTACTTTTTAATGATATTTTATCTGGAGCAGAATTACCTCCATCTTGGAGAAAGGCCTTCATATCATTAATTCCAAAGGATGACCAGGATCTGTCCCAACCTAGAAATTATAGGCCTATATCTCTTTTAAATAAGCTTTCCTTGCTAAACCCCTCCTTTCTCATGCAGTCACAGGTCACATTATCCAATTGGTGAGAAGGTCAAAAGTTTGCTTCCTCTTTCTTTCCTGGGCTTTTTCCCCCGCCCAGTCTAAGCTAAGTATTAACCCAATAAATGCCAGACAGTTTTGCATATTGTCAAAGCAAGAATATACAGTATTTGCAGCATTGACATCCGGCCCCCCTTACAAGAAGGACAGATCCTGTAAAGTAAACAAAAGCATATGTTAAGTGTTATCTTTCGGTTTGCTGGGGTGTTTCACATGAAACCTTTCGATCAATCTGTTGGCGTTCACTTCACTAGATTTCACCCAGGTGGCTTCAGACAATGGGTATCCCTTCCATTGTACTAAGTACTGTAATTTCCCTCTAAAGATTCTGGAGTCAAGAATATGTTTCACTTCATAGTGGGTCTGCCCTGCCACTACGAGGGGTCCAGGTGCCTTCTTTGGAGGAGGTCTGGAGCCCCGATAAGGCTTCAACAAACTACAGTGGAAGACTGGGTGAATTTTCCCTAACAGTTTAGGGAGTTTTAGTTGTACTGTGACTGGGTTGATGACCTTTACTATGGGGAAAGGCCCCAAGAATTTTGGTCCCAATTTCTTGCTGGGCAATTTGAGGCGTAGATATTTAGTTGACAGATAGACCTTTTCCCCAACTTAAAATGTTCTTTGGGGAGCCCTATTTTTATCAGCCTGCTTTTTATAGGTTTCAAAAGTCTTTTTTAATGCAGTTTTTGTGTTTTTCCAAACTTCTTCCCACCCTCTCACCCATTGATCAAGTGTCTGTGAAGCGGAGGGCAACTGAGGATATTCAGGAATTGGGTTGAATTCTTTCCCTGTGGCTACTTTGAAAGGCGTGTAGCCGGTGCTGCTGTACACGGAATTATTGTACGCCACCTCCGCAAAAGGGAGGAGATCAGTCCAGTTCGTCTGTTGGTAAGAAACAGATGAAAAGCAGATGATAACCCTTGAGATGATCCAATCAGCGAAAGGAAATTTCTCCAAAACTTCGCTGTGAATTGCACCCCCCTGTCTGAGATTATTCGTTTAGGGGCACCATGCAGCCGGTAGATATGTTTCAGGAACAATTTGGCCAGGCGTTGGGCAGATGGGAGTCCTTTGCAGGCGATGAAATGAGCCTGTTTCGAGAACAGATCTATCACAGTCCAGATGACAGTATTTCCCCTACTTTCAGGTAGGTCCACTATAAAGTCCATAGCTATTTCTTCCCAGGGTTGAGAAGGGTCTGCCACGGGTTGCAGTAACCCAGGAGTTTTCCCTGGGATTTTTTTCATTGTGGCACATACAGTACAACTTTTTACATAGTTTTCCACATCTTTTTTCAGCCCCGGCCACCAGAATTGCCGGCGGGTGAGGTGTAGGGTTTTCAAATATCCAAAGTGTCCGGCCTGCTTTACATCGTGGCTGTGGTTGAGAGCATTAAGACGGAGCGCTTCTGGCAAATATAACTTCCCCCCTTTGTAAGCCAAGCCATCCCTGCCTGTTAGGGACGCTTGATTATCTTTGAACCATAGGTCAGTGAGGAGCTCTCGTTTTATTTTCTTCACTCCAAGGTCATCCGGATTGGGGACCCTGCGAGGTGTAAGTTGAGCGACAGTTTGTGGATTGGGAATAATTGCCTCGTTAACCTGCTTTCGTTCACTTTTGTACTGGGGTAACCGGGATAGCGCATCAGCTAGAAAGTTCTTTCCTCCTGGTATGTACTTTAGAATGAAGTTGAAGCGGTTAAAGTACTGTGCCCACCATACTTGCTTTGGTGACAATTTGCGAGGAGTTTTCAGTGCCTCTAGGTTCTTGTGATCCATCCATACCTCAAATGGCACCTTGCTCCCTTCTAGATAGTGTCACCAGTTCAATAGCGCCCACCTAATGGTGAAGGCCTCTTTCTCCCAGATTGCCCATCTTCGCTCTCTCTCAGTGAATTTCTTAGAGGTGTAGGCACAGGGTTGCAGGATCCCATTTTTGTTCTTTTGAAGTAACACTGCTCCAACCGCCACATTGCTGGCGTCGGCTTGAATCACAAAGGGTTCCCCTGGGCAGGGGTGCTTTAGAACCAGTTCAGTGGCAAATAGTCTCTTTAAATTCTCAAAAGCTGTTTGACAGCTCATTGTCCATGCTAGTGGTTGGCCCGGTCGTGGCTTCCCTCCTCCTTTGCCTGTTTTGAGTAGTTCTGTAAGAGGAAGGGCAATCTCGGCAAAAGAAGGGATGAATTGACGATAAAAGTTGGCCAAACCCAGAAAGCTCTGGAGCTGTTTGCGAGTCCTTGGGGGCTGCCATTCGATTATAGTTTTCACCTTGGCCGGATCCATCTCAACACCCTCATTGGAAATTCGGTAGCCAAGATAGTCTAATTGGGTTTGGTGAAATTCACATTTTGACAATTTGACATAAAGCTTGGCATTCAATAGCTTCTTTAACACTTCTCTCACTAGCTTTATGTGATCAGTCATGTTTGTGCTGTATATCAGGATATCATTAAGATACACCAAAACCCCTTTCTACAAGTGATCATGTAGAACCTCATTGATCAACTGCATAAATACAGCTGGGGCCCCCTGTAGTCCAAATGGCATGACTTTGAACTGATAGCTCCCCATTGGACAATTGAAGGCAGTTTTCCACTCGTCTCCCTCTTTTATTCTCACCCGGTAGTATGCCTCTCTTAGGTCTAACTTAGTGAAGACACTCCCCTTAGCCAGGTGGGTCAATAAATCCTTTAGGAGGGGGAGGGGGTATTTATTTTCCACACTTACAGCATTGAGCCCCTTGTAGTCTACGCAGAGACGAAGAGACCCATATTTTTTCTCTTTGAACAACACAGGGGCTCCCACGGAAGATTTGGCCTGTTCAATAAACCCCCTCGCTAGGTTCTTGTTTACATATCGCTGCATCTCCTCCATTTCGAGGGGGGACATAGCATACATCCTCGGACGTGGGAGTTTGGCGGTAGGGCATCACATTCTTTTTCACTGAACACCTCCGCCAGGTCCAAGTATTCTTTGGGGACAACTGGTTCACCTGGAGTCAGTGAGGCGGCCATGTGCGCTCGCTCATTGGGTGGCCTAAGATGCCCAGTAACATCTGTTGAATCAATGGGGGGATCAGGCCCTATAGGTAGTCTCACAATTCTCATTCCTTTCTCCCACCAGATAAACGGCTTCCATTTGTCCAACCAGGCTAGTCCTAGGATCACTGCCTCGGTCATTTTTGGAGCCACCAGGAAACAAATAAACTCCCAGTGTGCACCTATTTCTAGGCGTAAGGGCTCAGTTAATTGTGTAATAAGAGTCCCTCCCATCAGGGAGCCATCGGCTTGCTCAAATCTCATCGGTTTGGAAAGCTGTTTTGCCCTTATGCCCATTTCCATGGCAAACGCCAGACTAATAATGCAGCGGGTACATCCCGAATCAATTAGTACGTTTAAGTCTATTTATGCCCCAGACTTAGGGATTATAAATTTGGCGGCCAGTGAAAAAGGCGGGATTTGTCGACTCACCATTGGGTCGTTTTCTCCTTCATCGTCGCTATCAAAGAAGGGAAGTGCAGGGGCAGGTCCACCTGGAGTCTTGGCATCCTCCTGTGTGTGAGGTGTAACTTGGGCAACTGGTTCTTGCGTGAGTCGATTGGATTTTTCTCTTGTTAGCCGCTGAGCAGGTTTCTTTTGCATCGCCGGTCCTGGCTTGCTCTGCAGACAAGGGTAGGGGACTGGACAGGTGGCCGCTCGGTGTCCTCCTTGTCCACACCGGAAACACTCGAAGGAAGGGTGTGCAGGTGGCCTGGGTCTCTCAGCCCTTGCAGTAGTTGAAGGCTTTCGTGGGGGTGATTGCTGTCCAGGTAGCTCTGGTTGCTGTTCGGGTTCCTGTGGGGGAGGCTTTTTATAGCGAGAGAGCTTAACATCTAACTTCACGGCCGTCTGGTACCACTCCTGCAGCCGATCAGGTACTTCTCGATAGATGCAAGCCTGAGAGAGGTGATCATCTAATCCCTCGATGAAGAAATGGATGAGGGACTGCTCAGGCCACCCCTCTATTCGACCTGCCATCTTGCGGAACTCTCGCACGTACTCCAGGGCAGGCTTCCCTGCTTGTTTTATTTTGTTAATTTGTCCTGCTGCTTTGAGGCCGATGGATGGGTCTTCAAATCGTTCTCTCAGTCCTAAGAGAAAGAGATGGGGATCTTCCAATTCGGGGGCTTGCTCGCTATATAGATTGTTCAGCCATTCAGATGCTTCTCCCTCCAGGTTGGCCGCAATGACGTCAACCATGGCCCCTGGTTCCGGATAGAGATAGGCCCAGCGATTTAAATGAGAACGCACTTGGTTGAGGAAAAAAATCAGCTTCTCTGGGTCCCCATCGAACGTTGCTTTGAAAGGTGGTGCGAATGCAGGCTGCTGCGGACCCCACCCGGATTGCTGTTGGCCCCATCCGGCCTGCTGACCCAACAGCTGCGGGGCTCTCAGTAGTCGGCGTGGCGCCCCCTGCTGCAGTTGGTTCCACCCTGCCTGCTGATCTAATGGTTGCTGGGCAGTGGGGGCTGGGGGTGCCCCCTGCTGCTGATGATCATTCATCTGCTGGGGAAACCCATCTACCCGTTGCTGCAGATGCCTCAGACTGGAACTCACCCTCTCTTCAGGGTTGGGGTCTCTGGCCGGCAAAGGCAGGGTCTGAGAGGCTTCCTGCTGGGCTCCCCACTGCTCTTGTGGCCACCCCAGTTGCTGTAGGCCCCAACCTGGCTGCAGATTTATGCTCAGGGGTTGCATGTTTGGGGGCTGTGGCCAACCTCCTTGCTGTGGCTGTTCTCCCCCCAGCTGCTGATTTCCTGGCTTCTGTACCACCCCAAGACATTGCAAGGCCTCTATTAGCTGTGGTAAGTTCAGAGGACATGGATCAGCCACTTGCTGGGAAACCCAATTTCTCCTTTGCTGCAGAAGATTCAGACTGGGATTCTCTCTCTCAGGGCTGGAGCCCATGGCAGAAACATTTACAATAGGAGGCCTGTAGGCTTCAGTTTGTAGGAACTGATTTCTGGTTTTCATTTCTAAGTTTTGAAATCTTTCCAACGACTCACCCGTAACTGTGTTATCTGTCCATTCTGCTTTTGAAGTCTTCGCTCTCAGCTGGAAAATCTGCCAAATTTCTCTCTCCCCCGGCTTGCTGGCTGTCGCTTCCCCCCCCCCCCCGGGGAAACGGTTGCAGCTACGGGGCTGGTTTCAGGCAATCTTTCTTTCTCCATAATGAGATCTCCCCCGAAACTTTGCCAGCTCCTCTCAGGCATAGAGGCAGCTGTTGGAGATCGGGACGCAGATCGTTTGAAAAGAGTGTTGGATTCTGGCATGATGTCACATGTTCCGACTAATGAAGCACTTCAAAGAACTTTCAGGCATGTTTCCTAAAATCTTTATTGCAGAGCTACAGTTTTGCCGGTCGCCATGATGGACTGGTTGATGCCAGAATTTGAACTTCCTTTCGCTGGCATCAAGCTTTCCTTGCTAAACCCCTCCCTTCTCATGCAGTCACAGGTCACATTATCCAATTAGTGAGAAGGTCAAAAGTTTGCTTCCTCTTTCTTTCCCGGGCTTTTCCCCCCGCCCAGTCTAAGCTAAGTATTAACCCAATAAATGCCAGACAGTTTTGCATATTGTCAAAGCAAGAATATACAGTATTTGCAGCACTGACATTATGTTTAATATGTTTGCATAATCTTGTATTTTGCTCTGGGAAGTTGGGGGGAGGGGAGTGGGGGGAGGGGAGTGGGGGTGGATGGGTTGAAGTTTAAGTAGTTCAGATAAAGTAGAAATAGTCTTATTGTATAAAATATTAATGTTTTAATTTTGAGAGAGGAACTGCTCGGGCATTTCCCCTGGACTGCATCAAGAGGGAGAAGAAGAAGGTGAGAAGTAAGTAGGAAGCTTGAGGTGAAGGAGGAGAGGGGGTGAGTGAAAAAAAAGGGGGAAAAAGTAAGTTGGTTTGAGGTGGGATGCGGTTTAGGGGGGAATGGGCGGGCAAGACCGAACGTGGTGTGTATTAATTTGTTTTATTTTTTTATCTGAAGTATTTGTAAGATTGTTATGTATTGTAAAGTTGAAAATAAAATTTTTTACAAAAAAAATGGAGATTTACTTATTAAAATTCGAGATTCATCTAGATTAAAAAGAATAAAAATAAGTAAAATTGATTATAGGCTGAGAGCTTTTGCTGATGATTTGGTTGTGACATTATCCCATCCAACAGATTCGGTCAAAGATTTGGTTGAAATTTTAGCACAGTATGGACAGGTCTCTGGTTTTAAGGTAAATAAGAATAAAACTAAAATATTATTGAAAAATATGTCTAGGAAAGGAAAAGATTTTATAGCTGAAACAACCGGTTATGAAATAGTTAATAAGGCTAAGTATTTAGAAGTTTATATTACAACATCTAATGGAAAATTGTATAAGAACAATTATGAGCGCTTATGGGTTAAAGTTCAAAAAGATTTAAATGATTGGCAAAAGCTACAACTATCATTATTGGGGAGAATTTCAGTAGTGAAGATGAATGTTCTACCAAAGTTTCTTTTTTTGTTTCAGATGATACCCATTTTAAAGAAGGATGCTAATTGATGAGTGGCAGAAGGGTATTAATAAATTTATTTGGGGCGGGAAGAAATCAAGGGTAAAGTTTAAGATTTTACAAGATGCTCAAGAAAGAGGTGGACTTAAAGCACCAAATTTGAAATTATATTATGATGCGGCCACTTTAACTTTAGTAAGTGACTGGCTTAATTTAACAAATAGAGATAGTCTTGTTCTTGAAGGGTGGGATTTATTATATGGTTGGCATGCATATTTAATTTTTGATAAGAAAGTAGATTCGGTCTTTAAGTCACATATTTTAAGATATGCTTTACTTCGAGTTTGGAAAAAATATTATTATAAGTTAAATTATAAAAATATCTATTTGGCTTCCGGTGGACCTGCACGCGTGATGGCGGCTACTTTGTAGCTGTCCTCCTGGGAAAGTGTTAGAACCGCTATGAACAGCAGACATCAGCTGTTCTGCGGTTCAAAACCTCCTTCTCGGGCAAAGGGAGGGAGGAGAGTATCATCTGAATAGTGGTAGAGCCTCTGATGCACCCCAAGGTTTTCTTTTGGGGGTGAAAAGAGTGCTCCCACGGAGTTCAGATTGTCTCCGCTTCCCAGCTGTTTTTGTCTCTAGGGACAAACAAGCCGCTGCAACCACCTCCGCGATTAAAGTGATCTGGTGAGTTTTTTTAAAAAGCTGACAGAGCTGAATACAGGATTTTGTTTTTTCTGATCTTATTTGGATTTTAAATTTAAAGATTTACTTTTATTCCCTCTTTTTGTTTTTTTTTCTTTTGTTGAAAGGGAAAGTAAAATGGCGATCGGCAGGTTTTTTGGTGTTTTTTTTTTAAATGACTGGAATGGAATGAAACGGATTTTTTGATGTTGGGTTTGGATTTTAGGAGGATTATTTTCCCTTTCTGTTTAACTTTTTTTTTATTTTTTGAAGGATTTTTTTTGTTTTTTGTACTTTTAAAAAATAACGGAATGGATTTTTTCTATTTAATTATTCTTTTTCTCTTTCCTTTTCTTTCTTTTTCTTAACTTTTTTCTTTTTATTATAACGATCTCCTTTTGAAGGAGTTTTTGATTTTTTGGAGTTAATCTCCCTTTTTTTTGCTTAACTTTTTTTTCCCTCCTTTTTTTGGGTATTTTTTAAGAAGGAGTAAAGATTTTCTAAGATGGCTCCAAAGCATCCAGTAATTCCCACAGCTCCTAAGGTGGTTTCTTCTTCGGTGATATCATCAGTGCAACAATCTAAATCAATAGTTTCACCCTCTCTTTCGGCACAGTTATTAACGGTAAAGGATTTGCAAGACATAATGGGAAATGCTATATCTCAAATCAGGGGAGAAGTGAAAGAGATTTTAGTGGAAAATAATAGGATTCTGAGGCAAGATATAGTTTTGGCTTTAAAAGGATTTGCCTCTGTTCTTGAAAAGTTGAACTTTCGTGTAGAAGAGGTTGAAGACAAAGTGGAGCTGTTGGATGGAAAATTTGAAGGCATGGAAAAAGAGATGGAAAATTCTCAAGATGAGATTCTTATGCTTCAATATAGAGAAATGGAATATGCTTTAAGAATTAGAGGCTTGAGAGAGTCTCTGCAAGGAGATCTGAGAGAGATGGTTGCAAATGACTTTGCTGTGATTCTGGACAGAGAAAAAGAAGAAATATTTAGTGAAATTGAAAAAACATTTAGAGTTAACTCTGTGGTGGCAAAGCAAAGAAATCTGCCAAGAGATGTGGTAATTTACTTTGGGAAAAGATCCCTGCGCAATGAAATTATACAAGCTTTTTACAATAAGAGGTTTCAGATTGCTTCACAAGACGTTATAATTTTAAAGGAGATGCCATCTAAAATTTTAAGAAGAAGAAAGGAGTTTGCTTTTTTAGCAGATGAACTTAAAAAGAGGGAATGTTGTTCAGATGGGATGTCCTGACTGGAATGGTGGTGAATTATCTGGGGACACGTTATAGACTTAATACTGTTTTCAAAGCAAAAGAGTTTTACACTTCGGTCTTGGGGGTATGTTCATCGCCACCTATCATGTCTAAAGTTTTGGAAGAGAAGAAGGCAGAATTGCAGTCTGAAGGGCCTATATTGATGAAAATTGGGAAATTTCAGACTGAGGGGCCTCAACAAGGTGAGATGAAGGAGCAGAGGATAACTCGTGTAACACATAAACGCAAAGAAAAGGAGCAACAGAAGAAGGAGGTTAAGGAAGCCTCACAAGTATTTGTTGTCTGCGGGAGAAGCAAGATCTATAAACTTTTTGGAGCAACCTTTAAGGGCAGATTTCCAAGCACTTCTCTCGAGATTTTTGGATAAGAGAGATTGATAAAGAATGTATAGATTGTTTTCAGGTTATTGATAGATTACAGTTCACTGTGGATGGAATTGGTTATTGGTAAAGAGGAGAGAAGATTATGGAGATTGAATGAAAATTCTAGATAAGAAGTTTAAGTTTAGTAATTTAAGGAGTATTCAAAAGAGTAAGGAATTGTCCAGGCTGTCTCTGCCCTGCTGAGCCCGCCAAAAGTCCCATTCTGCAAACAGTGCTGCACCAGTTGAGTAGTCCTCGACTTACGACCGGTTAAGTAGTCCTCAACTTATGACCGGTTGGGGGTCGCGGCATTAAAAAGGTTGAGAATCACTGTGTTAAGGCAAGAAAACATTTTACAATCGTGGTTTCAATATTTGCAAATTGTGCAGAGGTGGACTTTGGATAAGAAAGTGGGAATTACTTTAGTAGATGAAAATTTGGTAATTCAGATCAAGGATCAGAAATGTGCCCATATTAAAAGAATTTATAATGAGTTAATAAAATTGGATTCAGAAACAGAGTTAGTTAAAGATTGTATGATTAAATGGGCCCAGAGTATTCAAGAACCGATCTCATTGGACTTATGGGAGGTAATTTTCACTAGAAATGTTACATTTATGCAGGCCCAGAATTTGAGGGAAAATTTTTACAAAATGTTTTATAGATGGCATCTGGATTCTAAAAAGCTGTCCTGTATGTACCCGAACCTGCAACCTAACTGTTGGAGATGTGGTTGCTTGGATGCAACCTATTTTCATGTTTGGTGGACTTGTAAAGTTATTAAAGCCTTCTGGATTATGATTTGGTGGAACATTCAAAAGGTTTTTAAAAGGAAGATTAAGTTTACTCCCCAACTGTTTCCTTTGGGAATTTTCGTGGACTTTAATGTTAAAGAAACTATTTTAATGTTGAATTTAATAACAGCAGCAAGATCACTGGTGGGTCAATATTGGAAAAAGGATACTCTGCCTTCTTTAGAAGAATGGGTATTTAAGGTTTCTAATTTAGCAGAAATGGCTAAAATTTCTGCTTATTTAAAGGACCATTCACAAGAGAGATATTTTAACGTATGGAGAAGACGGACAGAATATGTTCAGAAGAAATATGGAACTACAAAGTTTCACTTATTCTATGAGTAATGATTTTTTTATAAACTTATGAGGTTAAAGTTTGAAGAGAGTTAAGGTTTTTTATGATTTTGTTCATTGTATAATTAGTAAACTTAAATAGATTATGTTTAATATGTTTGCATAATCCTGTATTTTGCTCTGGGAAGTCGGGGGGAGGGGGGTGGGGGGAGGGGGTGGGGGTGGATGGGTTGAAGTTTAAGTAGTTCAGATAAAGTAGAAATAGTCTTATTGTATATAATATTAATGTTTTAATTTTGAGAGAGGAACTGCTCGGGCATTTCCCCTGGACTGCATCAAGAGGGAGAAGAAGAAGGTGAGAAGTACAAAAAAAAAAAAAAAGAATCCAATTATATTTCATTTCTAGCTACCTACTCTGAAAAAAACTCATTTCTTACTCTCTCTGGATTCTGTCATACTACGAAAGGGGAGGAGGATAAGCAAGGGGGTTTTATGACTCTCACTTCCTTCATTAAACTACAAAGTGACTGGATGTTAATTATCATTAAGAGGACTGACCATAACAATATGGCCATCACCTTTCATCTACTCTCTCTCAAGTTTCCCTTTTGCCGGAAGTGAGGGAAAAGGAGGGGGAACAATATAACGCCTGGGATCTGGGAAAAGAGAGGATGACTGATCATCGCCCGGAAGAACTGTGGGGTGGGGGCTGCTTGGGAACACTTAAAACATTGAAGGATGGGAGAAAATTCCCCAGATCCTGTCTAGCATGCCTACAATCATTTTCTCTTAATAAAGATGCCTGTTGGAAGAGATATTCCAAGAGTTCTGTCTTCTTAAGATGTAAAGTGAGGTGGGTCCTTACATACCTTTTGCAATCTTGTGATAAGCAAAGTCAATAGGAAGCCAGAGTCACTTAATAACCATATTACTAATTTAATAACAAGTAATTTACTTAACAACTGTGATCAGAAAAGTCATAAAATGGGTCAAAATTCATTTAACAACTGTCTTGCTTAGCAACAGAAATCTTGGGCTTAATTGTGGTTGTAAATTGAGGACTACCTGTACATCTAAATGGTGATCAATGAACTATTAACTATATTAATTATGGTAAATAGGTTTCAAAAAAACCAGGAAAAGGAACCAACTATAAGGATTTTATATGGTGATATCTTTAGTTTAACCCTTAACTACAGTTTTTGTTAATTCTGGTTAATAGGAACTTTGTTTTCTTGATTTGTTTCACTTCTCATAGAAAGTAATGAAAGAGAGTAAAGGAATAGCATTAACATTCATGAGGCATGAACTGTGTATTTCATTTAAAGACAAAATATGAACATGTGAATATAGCCAATGCTGAAAACCTCTCCAAAATTTCAAATTTGTTCACTATATACCTGGTAAATTTGTTGATCCTACAACTTTCAGTGCACGAGGATCTATTCTGGTAGAAGAATGAGCTGTGAAAAAAGAGAGAAAAAATAGCATAATTTCAAATCTTAGAAAAATAACTACACACAAATGACTGTTGACTTAATCAGAGAATAACAGATCAAAGCAACCACAGTCACTTCACACATAATTGCAAGAATACAGAATGAAATGGCCATATTCAAACAATCATCCAAACATTTTAAAATTATTTAAGGATGCCTTGGATAAATGCTGAAATATTACATTCTTCTTTGCTGTTCCCATCATGCTAGATTTGGTGCTATGCACAGGATAAGTATTTCATTCTATACTCAAATCAGAAAATGCTGGTTTAATACTTATCCTGTGCAAGTCTAGCACCAAATCTAGCATGATGGGAACATAAATATGAACCAGTTGCCAGGCATCTGAATTTTGATCATTTGACTATGGGGATGCTGCAAAGTTATAACTCTGAAAAACAGTCATAAATCACTTCTTTCAGTGTGTTTGTAACATTGAACAATCATTAAATGAACTGTTGTAAGTTGAGGACTACCTATATTTGGTTATTGTCCTAGGTAAACATATGGAAACTGCAGATATAAATTCAAATACTATGCCAACTGATGGGCATCTTTGATATCTAAACTGTTAACTAAAGCATTATTGGGATATATGCAACCTATGGGCATTCATTCCTGGTGTAGCAGAATGAATGTGTGATGAAAATAGTAACACATAAGTTCATGAACTATATAACTTCAGACAATTATATAAACAGATTATTAGCATACTAATATTAATGAAATGTAACAAAATATGATTCGCACTCTCAGTTAAACAAATGTAATCTTCTTGGAAGAGACTAGAAGTAAATATAAAAAAGTTTGTTAACTTTTCCAACATATTCAGTAGATTAGAGGTCTTCAAACATGGCTCTTTTATGACTGTGGACTTGGTAAAGATAAAAGTAAACTAGCTATAGTTTATTTTATTAAATGTCTAATTAAAGTCTAAATAAATTATGTCCACAGTATTTCCCTGACCTATCAATTTAGTCACTTTGTCAAAAAAGAATGCAATTAGGTTTCTCTGCCATGATCTGCAAAACTACAAACGCTTTTAGTAATATTTTTGCTTGTTTCAAGGTGTTGCAGATTCCTAGCTTAACTTTTCCAAGGTTTTCCCAGATATTGATATCAGGGTGTTTTGCCTGTAGTTTCTTAGATCCATTTTTCCTTTTTTGAACATGGGAACCTCAGTTTCCTAGTGCTCTAGAAGTTTTGAAAGATTTGGTTCAGAGATTCCATCTGCCTAGTTCAGAGATCCTTCAGAACCGTGAGATGCAATCCATCTGGTCTTGATGATTTCAAGTCATTTAGAGTGGAAAGGTGTTGTTTTATTATTTCCTTGCCTATTTTGACTTGTACTCCTAGTCTGCCTTCTGCAGTACTTCTTTTGATAGGTTGGGTTGTTTTTCTTTTTGCGTAAAGAGTGAATTAAGAAGTTTTGCTTTCTTCCTGCTACCTAATACTCCCTTGCCAAGTTCTCCCTTTAGTGGAATGATCATTTTCTTAACTTTTTTGAATTTTTAACATGCTGAAAGAAACTTTATTTTTATTTTTGGCATTTGTTGCAAGTCTCAGTTCATTCTGAGTGTTAGCTTTCCTGACTTTGTCCCAGCAGATTAGGGCTTTTTGCTGGTGTTCTGTTTGTTATGTGTCCCTCTTTCCATTTTTTATACCTGTCTTTTATGTTTCAGGTTATCTGAGAAATTTTTTTATATACAACCATGCTGGTTTTATATGTGGTCTCCTATTTTTCTTTCTCAATGGTATTGTGTTAGTCTGGGCTTTTGTAACCTTATATTTCAGAGTTTCCCAAGCGTTTTGAGTTATTTGCCCTTTCAGATTTCCATTCATGGAATCCTTCCTAAGGTCTTTCTAAGTTTGTTGAAGTCAGTTCTGTTATAAAGTCTAAGATATTAATTTGACTCTGGCAAATTACTTGTGCCTGAATTAATACTGAATTCCAATATGACATGGTCATTCGCTCCTAAAAGTCCCTGCAACTTCAATCCCTTCTATCATTTCATTTCTGTTAGAAAGAAATCCAGTATAGCTGACCTTCTGATTCCCTCCTCTGCTTTTTGGATGACAAAGTTTTCTGCCAGGATCATCAGGAACTTGCTTGATCTCTCAATTGGTGCAGAGTTTTTCTCCCAGTTGATACAATTATACTGTCTCATGCTTCCTGCACCCCTTAGCTAAGTGATTAGCAAAAAAGTTCATCTATTCCTTTTTTTTGTCAGGACTCTCTGCTATAACCTGTCCGTCTTGGGTGGCCCTGCACGGCATAGCTTATAGCTTCATTGAGTTGCGCAAGCCCCTTCGCCACGACAAGGCAGTAATCCATAAAGGGGTGACAAAATGTGATCCACTGGAGAAGGAAATGGCAATCCACTCCAGTATCTTTGCCATGAAAACCCCATGGACAGTACTAAAAAGCAAAAAGATATGACGTTGGAAGATGAGCCCCTCAGGTCGGAAGGTGTCCAATATGCTACTGGGGAAGAGCAGAGGGCTAGTACCAGTAGCGCCAGAAAGAATGAAGCGACTGGGCCAAAGCCGAAAGGACGCTCAGCTGTGGATATATCTGGTGGTGAAAGGAAAGTCCGATGCTGTAAAGATTTTTTCTCCATAGGAACCTGGAATGTAAGATCCATGAATCAAGGCAAGCTAGACATAGTCAAAAAAGAGATGACAAGACTGAACATCGACATCTTAGGAATCAGCGAACTAAAATGGACAGGAATGGGTGAATTTAACTCAGATGACCATCAGGTATACTACTGTGGGCAAGAATCCCTCAGAAGAAATGGAGTAGCCTTCATAGTCAATAAAAGAATAGGAAAAGCAATACTGGGATACAATCCCCAAAATGACAGAATGATCTCAATTCGAATCCAAGGCAAACCATTCAATATCACAGTAGTCCAAATCTATGCCCCAACCACTGGTGCTGAAGAGGATGAAATTGACCGGTTCTATGAAGCCCTACAGCACCTTATAGAATTAACACCAAAAAATGATGTCCTTATCATCATGGGGGATTGGAATGCTAAGGTAGGAAGCCAAAAGATAACCGGAATAACAGGCAAGTTTGGCCTTGGAGTACAAAATGAAGCAGGGCACAGGCTAATAGAATTTTGTCAAGAGAATACGATGGTCATAACAAACACTCTTTTCCAACAACCCAAGAGACGGCTCTACACATGGACATCACCAGACGGTCAACATAGAAATCAGATTGACTATGTGCTCTGCAGCCAAAGATGGAGAAGCTCTATACAGTCAGTAAAAACAAGACCAGGAGCTGACTGTGGCTCAGGTCATGAGCTTCTCGTTGCAAAATTTAGGCTTAAATTGAAAAAAGTAGGGAAAAGCACTAGGCCACTCAGGTATGAACTAAATCATATTCCTGATGAATATACAGTAGAGGTGACAAATAGATTTAAGGAATTAGATCTGATAGACAGAGTGCCTGAAGAACTATGGATGGAAGTTCGCAACATTGTACAAGAGGTAGCAACTAAAACCATCCCAAAGAAAAAGAAATGCAAGAAAGCAAAATGGCTGTCTGAGGAAGCTTTGCAAATAGCTGAGGAAAGAAGGGAAGCGAAAGGCAAAGGAGAAAGAGAAAGATACACCCAATTGAATGCAGAATTCCAGAGAGTAGCTAGAAGAGATAAGAATGCCTTCTTAAATGAACGTTGCAAAGAAATAGAAGAAAACAACAGAATAGGAAGGACCAGAGATCTCTTCAAGAAAATTGGAGATATGAAGGGAACATTTCATGCAAAGATGGGCATGATAAAGGACCAAAATGGCAGAGACCTAACAGAGGCAGATTAAGAGATTAAGAAGAGATGGCAAAACTACACAGAAGAACTATACAAAAATGAGCTTAACATCCCAGATAACCACAATGAGATGGTCACTGACCTCGAACCAGACATCCTAGAATGTGAAGTGAAATGGGCCTTAGAAAATCTGAGCAACAACAAAGCTAGTGGAGGTGACAGTATTCCAGCTGAGCTATTCAAAATCTTAAAAGACGATGCAGTAAAAGTGCTACACTCAATTTGCCAGCAAATTTGGAAAACTCAACAGTGGCCACAGGATTGGAAAAGGTCAGTTTACATTCCAATTCCAAAGAAAGGCAATGCCAAAGAATGTTCAAACTATCGCACCATTGCACTCATTTCACATGCTAGTAAAGTTATGCTTAAAATCCTACAAGCTAGACTCCAGCAGTATGTGGATCGAGAACTACCAGAAGTACAGGCAGGATTTCGAAGAGGCAGAGGAACTAGAGATCAAATTGCCAACATACGCTGGATCATGGAGAAAGCTAGGGAGTTCCAGAAAAACATCTACTTCTGCTTCATTGACTATGCAAAAGCCTTTGATTGTGTGGATCACAACAAATTGTGGCAAGTTCTTAAAGAGATGGGAGTACCAGACCATCTCATTTGTCTCTTGAGAAACCTATATGCGGGTCAAGAAGCAACAGTGAGAACCGAACACGGAACCACTGATTGGTTCAAAATTGGAAAAGGAGTCCGGCAAGGCTGTATACTGTCGCCCTGCCTATTTAACTTATATGCAGAGCACATCATGAGAAAGGCAGGGCTAGATGAATCAAAAGTTGGAATTAAGATTGCCGGGAGAAATATCAACAACCTAAGATATGCAGATGATACCACTCTAATGGCAGAAAGTGAAGAGGAACTAAAGAGCCTCTTGATGCGGGTGAAGAAGGAGAGTGCAAAAGTTGGCTTGAAACTCAACATTAAGAAAACCAAAATCATGGCATCCGGCCCTCTCAATTCCTGGCAAATAGATGGGGAAGAAATGGAGGTAGTGACAGATTTTATTTTTCTGGGCTCCAAGATCACCTCAGATGGGGACTGCAGCCAAGAAATTAAAAGACGCTTGCTCCTGGGGAGGAAAGCTATGGCAAATCTAGACAGCATACTAAAAAGCAGAGACATCACCCTGCCAACAAAAGTGCGTATAGTCCAGGCCATGGTTTTCCCAGTTGCAATGTATGGCTGTGAAAGTTGGACCATAAGAAAGGCTGAGCGCCAAAGAATTGAGGCCTTTGAACTATGGTGCTGGAGAAGACTCCTGCGAGTCCCTTGGACTGCAAGGCATTCAAACCGGTCAGTCCTAGAAGAGATCAACCCCGACTGCTCTTTAGAAGGCCAGATCCTGAAGTTGAAACTCAAATACTTTGGCCACCTAATGAGAAGGAAGGACTCACTGGAGAAGGGCCTAATGCTGGGAAAGATTGAGGGCAATAGAAGAAGGGGACGACAGAGAATGAGATGGCTGGATGGAGTCACTGAAGTAGTAGGTGTGAACTTAAATGGACTCCAGAAGATGGTAGAGGACAGGAAGACCTGGAGGAACGTTGTCCAGGGGTCGCGATGGGTCGGACACGACTTCACAATTAACAACAACAACATTCCTTTTTTTATTTTATATTAATTCAAATGCATTCAAGATTTTGTTTCTTAGGGATTTTTTGCATTTCTAAAGAAGTGTAGTTATTTCTTATATATAAAGCAACTCCATATCCTCTTTTTTAGATCTGTTTCTTTTGAACAACTTGAATCCCTCTAATCATACATTCCAGTGATGGGTTTTACCCCATCACAATTCAGTAATGGCAACATAGCTACCCTTGGACAAAATGAAAGAGGACCAATAACTAAGGCAGAATACCAACATCTTTGCCCAAACCTGCAAAGATTAAGTTAGGAAAGCTAAGGCTCAAAATGAAGATTTGCAAGAAATGTTAAAAATAATTTAAAAAGTTTCTCTCAACATATAAAAAACAAGAAAAAAATCAAAGAAATAATTGGTCCACTAATGAGAGATAATGGCAAGGAAGTAACTACCAGGAGAAAGCAAAACTGCTTAATTTATACTTTGCATCTGTTTTCACGCAAAAAGATAATACAACCCAACTTACCAAAAACAGAACCATAAAACACAGACAGGAATGCAAATGAAAATAAGCAAAAAATAAGGTAAGAGAACACCTGTCAGCTCTAGATGAATTCAAATCATTGGGTCCTGATGGATTACATCCCAGAGATCTGAGAGAACTGGCAGACATGATCTCTGAACCATTGACCTATATCTATCAAAGTTCTTAGAGCACCGAGGAACTATCTGAGGACTGGAAAAAAGCTGATGTGATTCCCATCTTCCCAAAAGGAAAAAAATGGATCTAGAAAACTACAAACTAATCAAAAAGTCTTGGAAAAGATAATCAAGCAACAAATCTGCAAATATTTAGAAGCAAACAAAGTTATAACCAAAAGTGGACAGAGATTTGTCAAAAAAAGATCAAGCCAAACAAATCTTGTTTTATTCTTTGATCAAGTGACTAAATGGACTGGTGAAATATTGTGGACATAATATACTTAGATTTTAGCAAGGCATTTGACAAAATAGATCACAACCTACTTCATGGGCAGCTAGAAAAATGTGGGATAGAGAACAGCATCATCAGTTTGGGTTTGGAACTAGATAAAAAACCATACTCATGTAATTCTTAAAGGAACTAGATGCACATGGAGGGAGGTGGGCAATGGGGTATGCCAGGATTTCATTTTAGGCCCAGTATTCTTCACTGTCTGCATAAATGTGGGAATAGAAGGGGAATTCATCAAATCTGCAGATGATACTAAGCAAGTAGGAATAGCCAACATCCCAGAAGAAAGACTGAAGATTCAGAAGGATCTCAACAGACTGGAACACTGGGCCCCATGTAATAAAATGAAATTCAAACTGGATAAAAGTAAGACTTTACACCTAGGTAAGAAAAAAACTTTTGTACACATTCAGATTAAGCTTGGCTCTGTAGGGAGGGATCTTCGAAACCTAGTGGCAATTACTTAACTATAAACCAAAAAGTCAATGCAATCCTTGGCTTCATTAGAAGGATATAATCAAGATCACATGAAGTATTAATACTGCTTTACAAAGCTTTAATAAGACAAAACTTAGAATGCTGCATCCAATTTTGGTCATCGCAATATAAAAAAGATATTAGAATACTGGAAAGAATTCAGAGAAGAACAAGAGTGATTAGAAGACTGGATGCTAAAACGTATGAAGAAGATTTGCAGGAACTGGCTATGTCTAATCTAGTGAACTAGGACTAGGACTAGGGAAGACATGATAACAGTGTTCCAATATTTGAGGAGTATCACTAAGAAGAAGAGGTCAACCTATTTTCCAAAGTACCAGAAGGTAAGAAAAGAAACAATAGATGGAAACTAATCAAGGAGAGAAGCAATCTAGAACTAAGGAGAAATTTCCTAAAAGTGAGAACAATTAACTAGTGGAGTGCCTTGCCTTCAGAAGTTATGGGTGCCCCAAAGCTGGAGGCTTTTAAGAAAAGAACGGACAGCCACTTCTCTGAAATGGTATAGGGTCTCCTGCTTGAGCAGGGGCTTTTCAACCTGTGATACGCTACTAGTGGTACTTCGGCATCTGGCAGTGGTATGCAACCTAGACAAGTGTAGTGGGTGTGTGTGTGAGCTGAAGTGTTGGCAGAACCGATGAGCTGAAATAGTAACAGCACCAAAAGACCTGGGGGAGAGTCAGCTGGAGCTGCAGTGTTGCTGGGGCTCTGCTGAGGGCAATTCCAGCAGCCTCGGCTATCACTGGGAGCAACAGACAGCAACAGAAAGGGAGAAGGAGAAGCAGTGAGGAGAAAGAGAAGAAGAGGAAAGGTTTCTGAGAGAAGCAGAGAGATCAATAGAGTAGGCTGTATGTGTGAGAGAGAGAGAGGGAGGGGGAGAGAGAAAGAGAAGGGGGAGAGGGAGAGGGGGGAGAGAGGGAGAGAGAGAGAGAGAGAGAGAGAGAGAGAGAAAAGGAGAAAAGGGCCAGCCAGCCACCTGACCACCAAAGTAGTGTTGCATATTAATAAATATGCATACATTCATAATAGGTTTGTCAGTGCAAAAATGGGCAAAATTTTTTGGTTATAATATAGAATTAGAAAAATGGCAAATGTTATGGGAGAGAAACTATAAATTAACAATGTCAACTTCATACAAAAACATTTGTATAAAATGTTTTATAGATGGCACCTTCCACCAGCAAGATTAGCAAAAATGTTTAAAAATATGTCAGATAGATGTTGGAAACGTAAACGTAACATAGGCATGTATTATCATATTTGGTGGACATGTGGGAAGGCAAAAGCTTATTGGAAAAATATACATATGTGGCTAGAAAAAATATTGGGCGAACAAGTGGATTTTAAACCTGAACTTTTTCTACTAGGCATTATGCCTGAAAAGACTAATAAGCTGAAGTTATATTTAATTTTACACATCACCACAGCAGCGAGAATAATTTTTGCACAATACTGGGAGAATAAAGGATTGCCATCAGAAGAAGAAATAATCAGGAAAATACTGGAATGTGCAGAGATGGACAGATTAACTATGAGGTTGAAAGACAAAGAAGATACAGACTACTATCAAATTTAGAATTTATTTTATTCTTGGTTAGAGAAAAGAATGAAGGATTAGGAATTGAACATGTATTAGCTTAGCAAACTCCAGACAACTTTGTTGATTGGAAAAATTAACACATGTTAATAAAAAAAATAATAAAAAATAAATAAAAAAATAATACATTTGTCAGTGCAAAGCAAAAGTGGTTCAGCAAAGAAACCATCATGGAAGAAATTAAAACTGGTACCTTTCCCCCCTTTTTTTAGTCATCAAGTTTTTAACACCTTGCTAAGCATTGTCATGTCTTAAAAGTGGTACAATCTCTGAAAATATTGAAAAGCACTGGAGTAGAAGACCTTTAAGGTCCCTTATAATTTTGTTATTCTATGTTTCACATCTTTTTTGACTGTCCGCGCGATTGCTTTCTATGTATCATGTTTTATATCTGAATTCCCCTTCTTTCGCACTATTTAATTGGTTGTCTTCAGGCTTATGCTTGGGATTACGTCCTAAAGACTGGTCTTCTTTCCATTCCATATTTAAAGTCCTTCAAATAAGCTGGGCCAGTTAAAAGTTTGAAAGTTTGGTCACCAAACTAGAGCCAGACATTCTGCAAACTGAAATTAAGGGGATTCTAGAAAACATTGCTAACAATAAAGCTGGAAAAGTTAGGAAAATAGGGGCAAGACTATTTATAATCTTATAAGGTGATGCAATTAAAGTCAGATAAAATTACATACCGTTTGCAAGCCAGGTATAGTTAAAATGGCAATGCTCAATGGAGTAAAAAGAAACTACTCGTCTAATAATGGGAGAACTACAATGACAAATATAGATAAAATATTAAAGTTCACACTAATAGCAAAGTTATGCATTGTCAAAGATATAAGTTTTCCATAAAAGATAGATCATCGGAAAGAACAAAGAAAAGCTGATGCCTCTGAACTGGGGTGCTGGAAAAAATCACATCTCTGGCTACAGGAATAATTAATTACTAAGTAAAGTAAAATCAGACTACTTCTAATAGCAGTCTGATTTTACTTTACTTATTATTCTTGTAGCCAGAGGTGTGGTTTTTCCAGCACTCCAATTCAAAGGCATCAGCTTTTCTTTTCTAAAGTCTGTACAAAGTATAATTTGTTCTTTTCTAGAATGTAATTATTTCAGTAGTTGTAAGTTCATGCTTGTGATAACCAGTGTCATCTTTTGCGTTTTTATTATCGTCAGGATCTTCAAGCATCAGGGTCTCCTTTGATTATTCTGGACTTCATAAAATCTTATAATGTTCATAAATAATATTCAAATATTTAAGCTTTAGATTATTAGATAATCTAATTTAGGTCACCAACATGAGGGTAATGCAAATGGTTTGCAGTTGTATAATAATCTAAAGCTTGAACATTTGAACATTATATGAACATTGTAAGATTTTATGTAGTCAAGAATTATCAGAGGAGACCTTGATGCGTGAAGATTTTGAAGATAGTAAAAAATGACTAAAGGGAGACAAACCAGCTATCACAAGCATGAACTTAAAACAACTGAAACAATTACACTCTAGAAAAGTACAAATTACTCTTTGTACAGTCCTATAAATGCTTATTCAGAAGACTCATTTTTTTCAAATATAAGATTATCACATAACTTTTATTTTAAAATTTTAGTCCAATCAATATAGTTAACATGTGCTAAGTCACATATAAAATGGGATATACAAATACATAATACAGCTTGAATTATGGCAGGGGTAGGCAACTTTGGCTCTTTTATGGCTTGGGGACTTCAATATCCAGAATTCCTAAACCAGCCATGCTGACTCAGGAATTCTGGGAGTTGAAGTCCACAAGTCATAAAAGAGCCAAGGTTGCCTAACCCTGGCTTCAGGGAAGCAATATTATAAAAGGTTTATCTATGGTTTATCCTAGATTTCTAATGATTCACAAATTTGTGCATCATCCAAACCTTGATTATATATATTATCCTAAGGTTGACTACCTAAGCAATTTTTAGGCTCAAAGAAGAATATGGCCTAATCCAGCAAACATCTGTTTCTCCTAGTTCGGTGAACTAAATATTCTACTACTGAGATGACCATAAGCCTAAAACCAAACCAAAATTAAATAAAAACTTCCTTTTGATTAGCCATTAGATGTTAGCTGACATGGAGAGCAACCAGAAAACACCAACTGGTTATTATTTTTATGTTATCAGTATAGTAAGTATTTTATCTATGCTTTCACTAAGCAAGGCTTCACTATACTGTACTGGATCTTTCTTATGCATTTCTAAAGCTAGCATTATTTCAATCTGAAGCTCAAAAAATGATTAGTATAATTTCTGCTTTCTGGTCTTTTGATTCAATTTGCGTAATAATAATAATAATAATAATAATAATAATAATAATAATAATAATAATAATAATAATAATAATAATAGTCACCATTACTATTTGTTATTGCATTGTTTCTTCTGTCAACCATACTGAATAACTCAGGACATGGCTATCAAACATCAAAAACATCTACCAGACTATCCCATCTCCTTTACATGGATGATCTGAAGCTGTATGGAAAAACATCATCTAAAATAGAATCGCTGCTCAATACTGTCCGTATATATAGACAAGATATTGTTATGGAGTTTGGCTTGGACAAATGTGCCACACTTACTATCAAACAAGGAAAAATAGTGAAAACTGAAGGAATCAAGATGCCCCATGAAAATAACATTAAGAGTCTGGATGAGGAAGATTACTGTAAATACTTGGGTATCCTTCAAGCTGACAACATCAAGCACACTGAAGTCAAGAAAAAGATTAGAGGTGAATACATCAAGAGAGTGAAGAAGATCTTAAAGTCCAAACTCAGTGGAGGAAATACCATAAAGGCAATCAACACCTGGGCAATTCCAGTCATTAGATACACAGCTGGAATAGTGGACTGGACTCAAGCAGAACTAAAAGCAATGGATAGGAAGACCAGAAAAATAATGACAATGAATCACGCCCTTCATCCACGCAGTGACATTGACAGACTTTATTTACCAAGGCAAATAAGTGGGTGCGGAATGCTACAAGTACATCAAATGGTTGAAGAAGAAAAAATGGCTTTGGAAGAATATCTGAAGAACAATGATGAAGATGCACTGAAATTAATATATCAGGAAGGCTTACTGATATACTAATTTCCAGGTCCTCCTGTATCTTAAGCCTATCTTCTTGAGTGTTGGCTATTCCTGCCAGCTTGGTGTCATCCACAAATTTGATGAGTTCCCCATCTATTCCCTCGTCCAAATCATTGATGAAGATGTTGAAGAGCACTGGGCCTAGAACAGAGCCCTGGGGGACTCCCTACACCCTTCCCTCCATGTAGATGCAGTTCCACTGAGGACCACATGCTGAGTACGGCTGGTCAGCCAGCTACGAATCCATCTTGTGGTGATGCTGTCTAACCCACATTTTTTCTATCTTATCAAGTAGTAGGTTGTGATCTACTTTATCAAATGCCTTACTGAAGTCCACGTAAATTATATCCACAACATTCCTCTGATCCACTAATTTTGTCACTTGGTCAAAGAATGTAATAAGGTTTGTCTGGCATGATCTGTTTTTGACAAACCCATGTTGGCTTTTAGTAGTGATTTTGTTTGCCTCTAGGTGTTTGCTGATTTGTTGTTTATCTTTTCCAGAATCTTCCCAGGTATTGAGGTCAGGCTGATAAGTCTGTAATTTCCTGAATCCATTTTTTTTCCTTTTTTGAAGATGGGAACTACATCAGCTCTTTTCCAGTCCTCTGGTAGTTCCCCAGTACTCCAAGATTTTTGAAAAATATAGTTCAGTGGTTCTGAGATCACATCTGCCAGTTCCTTGAGAACCTTGGGGTATAATCCATCTGGTCCTGGTGATTTGAACTCGTCTAGGCTGGACAGGCGCTCACTTATCATTTTCTTGCCTATCTTAACTTGTGTTTCTATACTGTTTTTTATGGCATTATTTTTGATAGGTTGGTCTGTTTTTTCCCTTTGTGTAAAGACAGATGCAAAAAATGAGTTAAATAGTTCTTCTTTCTTATTGTCACCTTCTTGCTACTTTCACCCACTAATGGACCAATCGTTTCCTTCACTTTTTTCTTGTTTTTTACATGTTGAAAGAAGCTTTTTTGTTATTTTTTACTTCGGTCACAAACCTTAGTTCATTATGAGCCTTAGCTTTCCTCACTTCATCTTTGCAGGCTCGGGCTATTTGTTTATATTCTTATTTAGTTATGTGCCCCTCTTTCCACTTTCTATACTTGTCCTTTTTATCTTTCTATCTATGAACCATGTATCCCTTTTTATTAGATTAACAAAATAAAAGCTACTGTTTTTGGATTTTAGTTTGAACACCAAGCCAGAAGTAGAATTGTATACAACTAATTAACCTGTTTTCATGATTTGGATTTTGCTGTTCTATTGAAGGTAAATTTCTTCCCATGTGCTCTTATTTCTAAGTTTTAAACTATAGTACAGTTTTCTGAATAGAAAATAACTACAATGCATAGCCACAAGATGGCATCATACTACCATATATATTTAAATAAGGAAAAATATAATAAATTACAGTAATTCTAAACATTTACAGTTTTTTTACAACTGCTTTCAATTATAAAATCTGGAAAACAAATACATTTTAATGCAATATTCTTTCTCAGATAAAAATGAAATCCATTTATTTTTTTCTCTCAACTATTTGCTCAAATGCATTTTAGGATCCTTTGTTTGAAAGGTCTTGAATCTTGAAATAAATTTTGCTTTTATTTGTCTAATACAAAATAATAATTATTCCAAATAACTTTATTTTTTAGTTTCATTTTGCTTTCATATCCTTTTGGAAAACTACAAGAAAACAGTTTGCAAGTTCATTATGGTAGGAGCAGATAGAAATTTGCATTAAAAAAATAGTAGGTCTGAGAGATTTATCACTGAACAAAGTAACTGTGACAATTAACACACATTTCCAAAACTGATTTGCTGAAACAAAGGAAAGTTGAACAGAAAACTAAGAAGCAATGAAAAGTTATTTTGCCAATCCTAAAATAGGTGCCAGAACAAATAAGGATTCATCAGTGAGCAGGCCACCAGCATTTCTCCAGTCTCTAGTCCAATCAATTTCTCAAAACATTGCATAAATCTTTGTTTAAAAGTTTTGAAGGTTTAAAATTATTCAAAATCAATAATCACTGTGTGACTTGTCCCCCAAAACATTTTAAGTTTCTTCATGATCATTAATCCACATGATTATTTTTTAAATATGAAATAACAGAATTGTCAGACGCAAGAAGTCTATTGGTGAAGCACCTGGAATTTAGCACTTTATATATTCAACTGGGTGAGGGCAATTTACATAGGAAGCATCCTATCTAGTTCCCCAAAAATTACTTCAGAAGGCTTTCAGAAGATTGAAAGGTAAAATCTATACAGGAACCAAACACAAAATTCTCCAGAAAGGAAAAAAAAGAAAAAAAAAGGCATAAACTGGGTTTTTCATAGGGAGACCATACATTATTAGCCCAGGAAGCATGGATTGGAAGACAGAATGCCAACTGCCCAGCTCCAAACAATGGCTTGTAGGCTTTCCTATGCGAATCATTACTACGGGTTTGCTTGCTAGTTATACTCCTCTGTCCGGCAACCATAGACTATCAAACCAATCAAACATGCAGTATTATCGGGGACTTTCCTCGCGAATTACGCTACCAATATGCCAGGAGGAAGACAGGAGGCACATTATGGTCTCAAGGGGGTCGGGCTGGGAAGCCTACCCTACCCTTCCTCCTAATTATTGAAGTACGCACTCTTTTACCTAAGGGAAATCCCTGCAATAGGGACAATGCCAGAGCGACCCAGGGAACACAGAAACTCCAGTATGCAGAGGAGAAGTCACGCCTTCTCCGCAATCCTCGGCGCCGCATCCTCGCATGCCAACAAAACGTGCGGGACTGGGTAAGTTCCCTCTCTCCCCTCCACTTTTTCGCACGCGGACGCCAACAAATTCGTTAGTCGCTGCGTCGAATGCCTCTCGTCACAACGGAAAGGGGGAGGGGCGGAGGGAGTACAGTGAAACACGGCGCAGAACTGTTCTGCTGGCGTGTTCGCGTGGCATGGGGCGCTAGGCTGCGTTTCTTACGCAATTGCAAACTATTCGCTATATCATCGTATCTAAAGGCCTAGTTGGTGTATTGGCCATGACTTCTCGGTGTATTGAAATTACCACTACTTTGGGCAGTACATGACTTAATAGGTTTTTGCCTTTTGCTGCACTCTTAGAACGTTCTGTATGTCTTACCCAATTCATTTGTGTAGGTTAAGAAGTTCTGCCTCTGCTAATTGTAGTTTAGCTACGAATCAGTGTCATTTTCAGTAAGAAAGGACACAGTAGCGCAGATCATGGGGGTAGGGGAATGTACCGTGTCTTTAAATGAAGAGGTCTGGAATGGATAGGTGAATTTTTTGCTAGTTAACAAATGTATGTAGGAAACACATCACGTAGTAATGAGGGACTTTGACATCAACTGGGAGACAAACCCTGCATCAAGTGATATAGGTGGTCCTTACTAACAAAATTGCTGACAACTTTGTAATCTGAAAGGTAGAGGGGGGAACTAGAAGGACAGCTATACTGGACCCAATTCTTACTAACAGAAGAAATGATAGAGGGGGTTGAAGTTGAAGGAATTTTGGGGGAGAATGACCATGTCATATTAGATTTCAATATAATACAGACACAAGAAATGGAACATAATCAAACTAGTGTCTTAGACTTTAAAATAACTGATTTCAACAAACATAGAGTTTGGGAAGAAGTCCATGGATGAAGACCCACTCTAAAAAATCCAGTCCAGCATAATACCATTGAAAAAGAAACCAGATAAACTGAAAAACAAAAAGAATAAGTATAAAAAATGGAAAGAGAGACATATTAGTCAGGCAGAATACCAGCATATAGCTCAGATCTGCAAAGATAAAGTGCGGAAAGTTAAGGCTCAAATGAACTTGCAACAAATGTCAAAATTAATTTTTAAAAAAGTTTCTTTTACCATATAAAAACAAGAAAAAAGTTAAGGAAACAATTGGTCCACTAATGGGTGCCGATGGTAAGGAAGTGACTCGCAACAAAGAGAAAGCAGAATTGCTTAATTCTTTCTTTGCATCTGTCTTCATGCAAGAAGAAAAAATAGCCCAACCTACCAGAAACAGAATTGTAAAAGACTAGGAATACTAATTAAATTAGGCAATAAAATGGTAAGAGAACACCTGTCCTCTGTAGACAAATTCAAACAAAACATCCTGATATGTTGCACGACATCACGTGATGTCGCGAGTTTGACATGTCTAATCTAGGAGAACCAAGGAACTATGCAGAGGATGTGATTCCCAAATCTACAAAAAATCTAGAAGCAAGCAAGCAGAAGCCAACATGGGTTTGTCAAAAATGGATCATTCCAAACAAATTGTATTTTATTATTTGACAAAGTGACTAATGGACCAGTGAAATGCTGTGGACATAGTATACTTGGATTTTAGTACACATTTGACAAAGTGGACTACAATATACCTCTTGATAAGGTAGAAAAATGTGGGATAGAGAGCACCATCACCACCACATGAATTTATAACTGGCTGACAAACTGCACTCAAAGTGTAATCCTCAATCTGCATGGAGAGAAGTAAGCAGCAGATAAGCCAGGGTTCTGTTTTAGACCCAGTACTCTTCAACATCTCCATAAGCAAGGGAATAGAAGGGGAATACTTTAAATTTGCCAACGGCACAGGCCGACAGAAATAGTCAACACCCCAGAAGATAGATTCAAGATCCAGAAAGATCTCAATAGACTGGAATACTGGCCCCTATCTAACAAAATGAAATCCAGTGTAGAGAAAAGCAAGGTTTTATATTTAGGCAAGAAAAACCAAATGTACAGATACTGACTAGGTGAAACTTGGCTCAATAGCAGTAATTGTAAGAGGGACCTTGGAGTTCTAATGAATAATCACTGAAATAGAAGCCAGCAGTGTGTGGCAGCACCCAAAAAAAAAAAACCTAATACAATCCTTGGTTGTATAAACAGAGAGAGAGAGGATCAAAATCATGTAAAGTATTAGTACCACTTTATAAATCTTTAGTAAGACCACATCTGAAATACTGCAGCCAGTTTTGGTCATCACATTACAAAAAGGATATTGAGACTTTGGAAAAAGTGCAAAGAAGAGGAACTAAAATGATTAACGGTCTAGAGACAAAAACATTGAATGGTTGCAGGAATTGCGTATAGCTAGTCTAGAGAAAAGGAGCTCTAAGGGTGATCTGATAGCAGTATTCCAGTATTTGAGGGGCTGCCACAAAGAAAAGGGGATCAACTTATTTTCCAAAGCACCAGAAGGCAAGACAAGAAACAATGGATGGAAACTAACCAAGGAGAGAAATAACCTGGAATTAAGGAGAAACTTCTTAACAGTGAGAACAACCAGTGGAACAATTTGCCTTCAGAAATTATAGGTGCTTCATCACTGGAGGTTTTTAACAAAAGACTGGTCAGTAGCTGTTTGAAATAGTATAGGGTCTCTTGCATGAGCAGAGGATTGGACTAGAAGACCTCAAGCTCCCTTCCAACTCTTTATGTTCTATTGTTGACCCGGACTGCACTTTTATAACTAATTATCAGGTTAATATTGGTCACACTGTCCATCTCATGCAGGAAGGAATTAAGAACTGCCCTAAAGACCTGAAGATTTCTACTGGTACTGTATGGCGGAACCACAACTGGCAGCGCCAGTAACCACCAGAGCCCAAGCTAAATTAAAGCTGCAGCTGGGTAGCCAAACTGGAATTGAATTCCGGAAAACTTTTGAAATAGGCGAATGGTTCCAGAAAAATAGACATGTGCACAATCAAGGACGGACTGCCATGGGTGCAGGAAAAGTTATATATATCACCCACCCAAAATCAGCAGGGCATTTTGCATTTGTAAAAATGTTACATTTGATTAAAAGGCAATTTTGGTGGCCATCCATGAAAAAGGACATAGAAAGTTACATGGCCAGCTGCCCAACATGTGCAACTGTTAAGAAGTTGCAAGGGAAATCGCCCAGACTGTTACAACCAGTGGCGAATCCCTCAGCCCCCTGGAAGGAAATAGCCATGGATTTTATAGTGGAATTACCAGAAAGCAATGGAAACACTGTCATCTGGATGGTTATGGACTTGTTTTCCAAACAGGTGCACTTTATCCCTTGCCAAAAGATTCCCACCACAAAAACCTTAGCGAAGCTTTTCATGCAGCACATCTACACACTGCATGGGGCACCCCAACGCATCATATCTGATAGAGGAGTGCAATTTACACCAGCATTTTGGAAGGAATTTTTATCCCTCTTAGGAACCACTCAGGGACTATGATCCAGTCATCATCCTCAATGTAATGGCCAATCAGAATGCTTGAACTCAGTGCTTGAGCAATACTTAAGATGCTTTATTAATTTCCAGCAAACAAATTCCCCTTTTGTAATTCAGTCCTCAAGGTGTGGCTTCTCAATGCCTTCTCCGGAGTCGCCCCATGGCCTCTCTCTGGTTTATTCTCCTAGCTTGTCTTCATTTGTGGGCATCTCTCATTTCCGCCAGCTGTGCATCCTCTGAGTCCGAGCCAGCCTCCCCACCCAGCTGCATCTCATCCTGAGCATGAGATGAAGGGTGTCAGAATCCAATTATATTTCATCTTTAAATTATCAAATATAGAAACTCCCAATTCTGCCTTTCTGGATTCTGCCATAAGAGGGAGAGAAGGGGGAGAACAAAGGGGCTTTATGGCCCTCACTTCCTTCTTTACACTTCAAAGAGCTGAATGCTGAATGTGTGTTTATTGTAACCTCGAAGCGTTAACATACCAAAGGAGGGAAGTTGCCTTTCATGTAGTTATCTGAAGTCTCCATCCAGACGGAAGAAAGAAGAAAGGGAGTGGAATTGTGATACTTGAAACTATCACTGGAAGGGGGGTTGATTGGGTGGGACTACTGGGGAACCCCTTAAAACCTTGAATGGGAGAGCTTGGACCCCAAGTCCTGTCTAGCATGCCTGCAACCATTTTCTCTTAATAAAGGATTCCTGTTGGAAGAATTATTCCAAGAGTTCTGTCTTCTTAAGATGCAAAGTGGGGTGGGTCCTTACATTAGACAGGACTTGCAAAATTAATCCACCTGGAAGGAAGACCCTTGCCGGGGGATTTTGCAAAAATTTACCATGTCAGACAATGGAGCAAGAGAAGGGGAAAACTCCCTGGAAAGAGAGCCGCTGACCCAGTTGGAACCTTGCCAGATGTTGGGATCCGAGAGGCCAGATTCCTCAGGAGAAGAAGTGGTGGAGACACAGGACCACAAGCCTCGCTGGTCGATGGGCGTTGGAAAGAAAAGTGAGTGGGGAAAGGAATCAAGAAAGGTGACCCTGAGACGGGGGACCAAGCAACCAGAATGGAAGCAGGAGATGGAGAAATCCCTGCACGCAAGTGAAGAGGGAGGAAGCTGGGCACCGTACTCAGACTGGATCCTAGAGAAAGCTATTGACCTGATGAAGAGAACTCTCAGCTCCCTAGGAGAGGAGAATACTGAACCCTACGGCCGCCCCAGTTCCTGGAGCCGCAAAGGGAGAGACACCGAGGGGGACATGGAACCTGCAACCCCAGGGACATCTACTGATCCAGGAGCTCCCACCCCCTACCGGACCACAGATGGCAATCTGGACGGAAGGCACTACCACCCACAACAGAGGCACCGATCCATTCCAAGACGTCCACCGTTGGAAGTGAAATTCAAAGGGGAGCCAACACGCTTGGGGTTTTTCCTAACCCAAGTCCTCAGCTACATGGAGGAATATGGGCAGGATATTCCCAGCGACAAAGCCCGCATCCGGATCGTGCAATCTGCCCTGGATGGACCAGCTGCGGATTGGGTAGTGAACTTGCATGACTCCAATGCCCCAGAACTCAGTAACTTCAACCGTTTCATGTCCTCTTTGAGAAGACGATTTGAAGACCCCCTGGCTGATCGCAAAGCCCGTGAAAGAATAACAACGATGAGGCAGGGCAAACGCCCAGTGGCTGAGTATACACAAGAATTCCGGGCCATTGCCAGCAAACTGAATTGGCCAGAAGACATCCTCCTTGGCCATTTCAAAGACGGACTAAACTATGATCTATATGATGCTTGCCTGCCCCGAGGGGACCCACATCGACTTGAGGAATGGTACGTCTTGGCAGAGGAAGCAGAGATCGACATATTGAAGAGGCACCGCCGAGGAAAACAATGGAGCCGCCCCCCGCCTGAGCTGACACACCAACCGGTGAAATCATCGGATA
The DNA here is from genome assembly GCF_016545835.1 of Crotalus tigris. NCBI lineage: Eukaryota > Metazoa > Chordata > Lepidosauria > Squamata > Viperidae > Crotalus > Crotalus tigris. The sequence continues at coordinate 396,620 of NW_024100078.1, forward strand.
CAGCCAAGAAGCAAATGGGATGTTTCAAGTGCGGAAGAGAAGGGCATCGAGCTGTAGAATGCCGCTCAAAGGCCCCCCAGCACAACCCAGACAGATCCCCAATCAACAAACCCGGAAAGTATTCAGCTAAGCCAAAAGAAACGGCCATGAGAATGATGGAAATTGCAGAAACCCCCACCTCTGCTCACCAAGGGGAAAGGACTCCAGCCTACACCACAGGGCCGGTGGATGCCTCAGATGACAGCTCGGAGGGCGAACCCCTGGTAAGTGGATGCATCACACCCATCTTCAAAACAGTGACTATATTAATCCCCCCCATGCCCGAAGCTGTGAAGGTGAAAGCCTTAATAGACTCTGGCTGTACCCGCTGCCTCATTAGCCCAACACTAGTGGGGAATCTGGGCATCCCATCCAGGAGACTGGAACAACCAATCTCATTTGGCCAGCTAGATGGATCCATAGCAGGGGGGGTGCCAGCTACCCTAGCCACTTTGCCAATACATCTCTCCCTGGGCAACCATGAAGAGGACTTAACGTTTGTGGTGACCCCAGGTATGGAATGCCCAATGATTCTAGGGATGGAATGGTTGAAAAAATGGAACCCCTGGGTAAATTGGAGGACGACAGAAATCAAATTCCCGAAGGGGGACCCTATGGACTTAAAACCCCAAGGGAGGCTACCAGAATCAAGAATAGAAAAAGCATCCATAGGAGAGGAAAAAAGATTAACAGAAATACCAGAGGAATATAGGGACCTTGCTGAAGTCTTCAGTGAGGAGAGGGCGAATGAGCTTCCCCCCCACCGACCCACAGACTGTACCATTGAATTCAAGCCTGGGGCAAAACTCCCGAAGCCCAGATTATACTCCATGAGCCCAAAGGAGAAGGAGGAAATGGAAAGATTTATAAAAAAAAACCTGGAGAGAGGTTTCATTGAGCCAGCCAAGCCTAAAGTGGCTGCCCCGGTCCTTTTTAGAGAGAAGAAGGATGGCTCTTTACGTTTATGCGTGGATTATAGGGCCCTGAATACAATCAGTGAAAGCAACCTATACCCGCTGCCCCTCATGAAAGACATGCTGTCACACCTATCGAAAGGGAAATTTTTTTCTAAACTAGACTTAAGGGAAGCTTACTATCGAGTGAGAATCAAGGAAGGGGACGAATGGAAGACTGCATTTAACTGCCCCATGGGGTGCTATCAATTCAAAGTCTTGCCATTTGGATTACAAGGGGGCCCTGCAGTCTTTATGCAATTAATCAATGACGTTCTAAGGGAGCACCTGTTTAAGGGGGTCCTTGTTTACTTGGACGACATTCTTATCTTTACTGAAACAAAAGAAGAACACGTCAAACTTGTCAGAGCGGTTTTAAAGAAGCTGCGAGCCGCTCACCTATATGCCAAACTCTCAAAATGCGAATTCCACCAGGAAAGGATAGACTACCTAGGCTATCGCATATCCCCACAGGGCATTGAAATGGACCCAGAGAAGGTCAGAGCAGTATTAGAATGGGCACCACCCCGCACAAGAAAGCAACTACAAAGTTTCCTGGGCTTTGCAAATTTTTACCGCCAATTCATCCCCTCATTTGCACAGATAGCCTTGCCCCTCACTAACTTACTAAAAACGAAGGGAACATCCTCAGTAAAACCTAGCCAGCCACTAACATGGACAATGGAGTGCCAAGCAGCGTTTGAGAGACTAAAGAGACTTTTTTCTGCCGAACCAGTACTAAGGCACCCAGACATGGACAAACCCTTCATAATACAGGCAGATGCAAGTGATGTGGCAGTGGGGGCTGTGCTATTACAAGAAAATGATGATGCAGTATTGCAACCCTGTGCATATACATCCAAGAAACTCACGGAAACAGAACAGCGCTGGCCCGTATGGGAGAAGGAGGCTTATGGGATACGTTGGGCATTACTCACATGGCGACAGTTCCTGGAAGGCAACAAAATCCCCTTCCAGGTGTGGACTGATCACAAAAATTTGGAAGCCCTGAAAACTTCCAGGAAACTCAATCCCAAACAAGCCCGCTGGTCCCAGCATTTTCACCAATTCCAATTTAAGCTCAAACATTTACCAGGAAGAAAGAACTTCCTGGCAGATGCACTATCTCGCATGCCCCAATATAACAGCGCACGAACCACAGACTCTAGACCAATAATGGCAGAGTCACAACTGGCAGCACCAGTAACCACAAGAACCCAAGCCAAATTAAAACCACAACTGGACAGCCAAACTGGAATTGAATTCAGAAAAAGTTTGGAAACAGATGATTGGTTCCAGAAAAACAAAAATGTGTGCACAATGAAAGACGGGTTGCCTTGGATAGGGGAAAAGTTATATATACCAACAACTCAAAGAGTAACTTTCATGCACCTTTGCCATGACACAAAATCAGCAGGGCATTTTGGATTTGTAAAAACTTTACATTTAATTAAACGGCAATTTTGGTGGCCATCCATGAAAAAGGACATTGAAAGTTATATAGCCAGTTGTCCAAAATGTGCCACGGCAAAGAGGTTGCAAGGGAAAGTGCCAGGACTATTGCAAACAGTGGCAAGTCCCTCAGCCCCCTGGAGAGAAATAGCCATGGATTTTATAGTGGAATTGCCAGAAAGCAATGGGAATACTGTGGTCTGGACGGTCACGGACTTGTTTTCCAAACAGGTGCACTTTATCCCTTGCCAAAAGATTCCCACTGCAAAAGCCTTAGCAAAACTTTTCATCCAACACATTTACAGATTGCATGGGGCACCCCAACGCATCATCTCTGACAGGGGGTGCAATTTACGTCTGCATTTTGGAAGGAATTTTTATCCCTCTTAGGAACCACTCAGGGACTGACATCTAGCCACCACCCTCAAGGAAATGGGGGGGCTGAAAAAATGAACTCAGTACTTAAGCAATATTTAAGATGTTTTCTTAGTTTCCAGCAGACCGAGTGGGCGGACTTACTCCCCTTTGCAGAAGTTGCCTACAATAATGCAGTCCACTCCAGCACAGGTTACACTCCTTTTCAAATAGCCACCGGTCAAAGTTTCAACCCCATGCCAGAATTAACCCCAAACGAACCAACGATCCCCTCGCTGAAAGAATGGATGGAAAAATTACAAAACACCTGGCCAATAGTCAGAAAAGCACTAGATGAAGCTAGGCAGGCTTACAAAACACAAGCCGATAAAAAAAGGGTTGAGCCTACACCATTCATTATAGGAGAGATGGTGTACTTATCTACAAAATACCTAAAGTCCCTACAGCCCTGTAAAAAACTTGGACCAAAATACATAGGACCTTTTCCAATCAAAAGAATCATAAATCCAGTAACAGTAGAATTAGAATTACCCAAAAATCTCAGGCAAATACACCCAATTTTTCATTGCAGCTTGCTGAAAAGAGAGCATCAGTCACCTCTACGGCCAAAAATCCCCCCCCCACCACCTCCAATCATGGTGGAGGGTGAACAACACTTCAAAATAAAGGAAGTCCTTGACTCTAGGAGATATCATGGAGCAACTCAGTACCTAGTTGCCTGGAAACACCTCCCTCCCTCACAAAATGAGTGGGTCCATAAACGTCATGTCAGATCCCCGAAGCTATTGAAGAAGCTTCACACAGAGTATCCTAACAAGCCTGACTAAATTTTATACTTGTGTTTTCTTCAGGTGGATCTCTCTTATTGTTAAGAGGGGCCGGATGTCAGAATCCAATTATATTTCATCTTTAAATTATCAAATATAGAAACTCCCAATTCTGCCTTCTCTGGATTCTGCCATAAGAGGGAGAGAAGGGGGAGAACAAAGGGGCTTTATGGCCCTCACTTCCTTCTTTACACTTCAAAGAGCTGAATGCTGAATGTGTGTTTATTGTAACCTTGAAGCGTTAACATACCAAAGGAGGGAAGTTGCCTTTCATGTAGTTATCTGAAGTCTCCATCCAGACGGAAGAAAGAAGAAAGGGAGTGGAATTGTGATACTTGAAACTATCACTGGAAGGGGGGTTGATTGGGTGGGACTACTGGGGAACCCCTTAAAACCTTGAATGGGGGAGCTTGGACCCCAAGTCCTGTCTAGCATGCCTACAACCATTTTCTCTTAATAAAGGATTCCTGTTGGAAGAATTATTCCAAGAGTTCTGTCTTCTTAAGTCTTGGAGCTCATCAGAGCCTTCCTCTGACTCTGATGGCTCCCCGGGCCCCTCCTCCTCCTCTTCAGATTCCCCAGACTCAGCTGTCGGGATCACAAGCTGGCATAGAATCATGACATGCTGCAGCATGTCTCTCTGTCAAGAGAGGAGATCATCTGCCAGCCGGGAGACCTTCAAGAACCCCATCACGCCCAAGGGAGACTGCTATGAGGTCCGAGGAAACCATAGAGCTCCCCTAGGATCACAATTGAGAGAGTCGAGCTCTGGGTCCATGCCACAATGATCCAGGAGTGGTGGAAGATGACTACAAAGATGACAACCCTTTGGTGAGTGCACCAATAGAACCCTTTACAGAGCCCCTAGAACTGTTCATACCAGGCACTGGAAAGACAATGAAATTAGCAGCCTTACTGGACTTGGGGTGCACCCGTTGTATGATTAGCCCAGAATTGGTGGGGAAAATGGGAATTTCCCTCAGAAGACTAAAAACCCCAATCACTTTTTGCCAACTGGATGGTTCAGTCGGAGGGGGGAAATGCCTGTCAGTTTTGTTACCAGATCATTACACATCGACCTGGGTGGCCACACAGAGACTTTAGCATTTATTGTGGCTCCGGGCATGGAATGGCTGGTAGTTTTGGGGCTAGCTTGGTTAAAAAATGGAACCCCATAATCAACTGGAGGGAAGGACAGTTGATATTCCCATAGGGAGCCCCACACATCCCTAAAGAAGGAGATGTGTATTTTGCCTCCACCCTCAGTGAGTCAGACTTGCAATGCCTTCTAATGGAATACAGAAATTTGGCTGAAGCATTCAGTGAAGAGAGGATGGATGAACTCCCTCCTCATTGATCCACAGACTGTGCTATTGAAATCATTCTAGGGGCGAAATTACCAAATCCAAAAATGTATTCAATGACTCCCAGGGAGCTAAATAAACTGGAAAAAATTATCAAAAAGAACTTAGAGCAGGATTTTATCGAGCCAGCCAGACCTCGGGTGGCAGCCCCTGTTTTATTCAGACAAAAGAAAGAAGGCTCTCTTTGTCTCTGCATTGATAATAGAAGTCTGAACGCTATGTGCGTGGAAAACATGTATCCATTACGTTTAATGAAGGACATGTTAGTGCACTTATCACAAGGATTTTTTTTTTCAAAACTGGACTTGAGAGAGGCTTATTACCGCATAAGAATAAAGAAAGTTGATGAGTGGAAAACTGCTTTCAATTGCCCAATGGGTTGCTACCAATTTAAAGTTCTCCTATTTGGATTACAAGGGGGCCCTGCAGTATTCATGCAGCAATTCAACAAAGTCCTACATGATAACCTGTACAAGGGGTCATAGTTTATCTGGACAATATCTTTATTTACACTGAAACCAAAGATGAACACATCAAATTGGTCAGAACAGTATTGAAAAAACTGTGCTCTGCTAAACTATATGCCAAACTATCAAAGTGTGAATTTCACGATTGCATAGATTACATGGGCTATCGCATATCAAATGAAGGAATAGAGATGGACCCTGAGAAAGTGAGGGCAGTCTTGGACTGGGTTCCCATCAAAACCAGGAAACAGTTGTAAAGTTTCCTAGTATTTGCAAACTTCTATAAGCAATTCATCCCATCTTTTGCACAAATTGCCCTCCCAATCACAAACTTATTGAAAACGGGGGGGGGGGAGGACAAGCCTAAGCCCAGTCAACCACTGAAATGGAGAGGTGAATTCCAAGCAGCATTTGAAAAACTTAAGAGACATTTTTCTATGGAGCCAGTTTTAAAACATCTGGACCCAAACCAACCCTTTATAATTCAGGCTGATGCCAGTGATATTGTTGTGGAGCAGTGTTATTACAGAGAAATAAAGATGGACAATGACAACCCTGTCCTTATACCTCAATGAAGCTCTCAGAAACTGAGCAAAGGTGGGCAGCTTGGGAGAAAGAAGCCTATGCTGTATGATGGGCTTTGTTGACCTGGAGGCATTTCCTGGAAGGCAATAAAATACCATTCCAGGTGTGGACTGATCATAAGAACCTTGAGGCTTTGAAAACTCCCAGAAAACTCTCCATTAAGCAAGCAAGATGGTTCCAGCATTTCCATCATTTTAATTTTACCATTCACTACCTCCCTGGGGGAAATCTTTTTTTAGCTGATGCATTATCCAGATTTCCACTATACAATAGCAAGAAAGCAGAAGTGGCCAAGCCATTTCTACAACCTCACCAACCAGCGTCCCCTGTAATCACCAGGGCCCAATCTAAACCAGTAGGTTCAGTTGAAAAGACTCTATTACAGGAATTTAAAACAGTATTAGAAACTGATGAATGATATCACAACCATAATAACTTGTGTGCATTAAAAGATGGTTTGGCATGGATCCGGTGAAATGTATTATCAATCCTGTGATCTGCAGAAAATCCACCCTATTTTTCATTGAATTTGCTCAAACCAGAAGTTACATTCAATCTCAGACCTCCTGCACCTCCAATGCCTATTCCCATCATGGTTGAGGGGGAACAACATTTTGAAATCAGAGACATTTTAGACTCTTGCACACATCATAGGGTGACACAGTATCTTATTACATGGGAAGAATCTCCCTTCTGTCCAAAACAAGTGGGTTTATAAGAGACATATTAGAGCTCCTAAACTGTTACAATGTTTCCATTCTAAATACCCTGGTAAACCTCATTGACTTTTATATTGTTGTCCCTTTTCCCTTCTTGTTTTCTAGGTGGATTTCCTGTTCTTCTGGGAGGGCTGTATGTCAGGTCCCCAAACTCTTATTCTTCACTCTACTTTTGGGGCCTGCCATTCTGCTGGGGGGAGGGGGAGCTTTGCATTAGCTTAGGGTAACTTTCACTTTCTACTCTCTCCTGCTGCCTCCATCTCTTTGAGAAAGGAATGTGTCTCCCTTATCAGAGACGGTTACAAAGAAATGAAACTGGAAAAGACTTTGAGATGCGCACCAATTGTGCCAGTTACCCACTCTTCAGACCACCTGTGGATTGGCTGGATTTCAAATGGACATTATGACTTTAGTGGGAGGAGAAATATTGCTTGCTTAACTATACTGTTTTGGTGGGCTTTTCCCCAAATCTTGCCTTGACTTCCCTACTGTCACTGACCCCCAAAAAAAGTATCCTTTTGAGACAATGCCTGTTTCAAGAGTTCTGCTTTTTGGGTGGTTAATTGAAGTGGGTCCTTACAGACAAATTCACAGCCTCCTGATTTTTGGGCCAATACCTTAAGCACTATACCAAACTGTCTATTCAAATGATATGCAAGTTTTAGAAATGAAAGTCAATGAACCAATTACATTTTCAAGTCATGATAGTCATTAAATGAGGCAATTTCATGATCAATTCAATTAATGACCCCCATCTCTGCTTTCCTCGATGATGTTAAATGGAGCACAAAGTGCATCAAGGATGGGGCTTTTCCCCACCCACTGAGGCATCCTATGTTCAGCTTCCTGACCCTCAAGAGTATTTACAGAGTATCCTTGCTTTTCTCCCACACACCAGGTCTTAGCAAGTATTAGGTCTGCTATCCACCTGATGAGTCCCCACAGCTTTCTACCCTCATCAGCAATCAAACATTTACCTTTGGAAAAGCTCCAGAGCTTTTGGGGAAAAAGGGCAAACCGCTTCACCCCTTGATGTCCCTAGGCTACATGATGTCCTCGAAATAGGACCATTTTTGGAGCAGCTACAATTCATTGGGGCCCACTGGGATGAGATGGGAGGAAATAAATAGAGGGATTGCTGCAGTATCCCTACAGTCAATCATAAAAGCAAATCACCACAGAGGTACAGTAGCAGATGTTACTTCAAAACTTGATCATAAATAACTTTGGAAGGGGATTTGTTATAACTTGAAATGGTCACTATGCAACTAATTGTAAGTTGAAGATATCTGTAAGGACCCAACCCACTTTGCATCTTAAGAAGACAGAACTCTTGGAATAATTCTTCCAACAGGGATCCTTTATTAAGAGAAAATGGTTGCAGGCGTTCTAGACAGGACTTGGGGTTCAAGCTCTCCCATTTGAGGTTTTAAGGGGTTCCCCAGTAGTCCCACACAATCACCCCCCTCTTCCAGTGACAGTTTCAGGCATCACAATCCCACCCATTTTTTCCTTTCTGCCGGCTGGATGGAGACTTCAGATAAACTACATGAAAGGTAAATAGCCTCCTTTGTTATGATAAGGCCTTTTGGTGCTATCCACATTCAAACCTTTGAAGTTGTACCGCAGGAAGTGAGGGCCATAAAGCCCCTTTGTTCACCCCCCCTCTCTTTCTTTATGACAGAATCCAGAGAGGGCAGAAATGGGGTTTTCTATAATTGATAACTGGAGATGAAGTATAATTGGATTCTGACAATATCTGTATTACATAATGTAGCACTTGATAGAGTAGCATTGAAGGTCTTGGAAATCAATGTTGGTTTGTGTCTGTTCCAAAGAAGAATCATGCAGGAAATGATTTTTCTTAATGACTTTCTGTGGAAGCCAAAGTTAGACTTTAAAGAAAGAATATAAAATATTGAAACTTTAAACTTTGATGTTGGAGAAGACATCTGCAAATACCAAGAAAGAAAATAAATTGATTGTAGAACAAATCAATCCAGAGTTCTCAAATAAGGCACAAATAAGTAGGCTCAAATTATCATGTTTTTTAAGGGCCTGGCTCTCTGGAGAAATCTGATCTTGGGAAAGGTAGATAGGAATGGCAAAGTGGATGGCCTCAATTGCAAGGGAGATTCTCCTTGAGAAAATCTAATTATGTGGTCTTTAAGGATTGATAACAACCTCATTATACTTAATCAAATTTCTGTACAGTGAACTCCATAGGTAAGCCAATCACCAAGCCACTTGGACCTCAAGCGAAAGAAATCAATCTAGATTGATTATGCAACTTTCCTTCAGTTCAGTGCAATATTATCTAGGCATATCAGTTCCTGGAATCACAAATCACCTATACACTGAACACATTCCTGTTCTAACAAGATATAATCTCTGCTACTGGCTTTCATTCAGTACTTTGTAATGTTCAAACAGTATAATACCTGCACTATTTTACCTGATACTAATTAAAGGGAGAAGTAGGACTAGTATTTTTTTATGTAAGCTAGGTAAATATAATCTTATCCACATTTTTTGGCCTTAAAAATGAATCACCAGAATAAAAGAAGGTAGTGCTCTAATGTGTCCTCTATATAATGCTACTTCCATGTAGGCTCCTGTATAATTTTAATCATTTAGAAAAATTCAAAATACATAGCAATATTATATAATCTAAATATACAATAGAATGTTACATAATATCATGGCAGATGACCAGAATGTGTTCTACTGTACATTTGAAAAGAGACCACTGTCAACTATCACTATTCTCTCCATCTCAGATACATCAACAACAGCTAAGTCTCCTACACCCAACTCTATGTCTCTGGGACCCCCACCTCTGGTAATCACAGAAAAAGATGTGTGAGGTTTATTTCACAAACAAAAAAGTGGAAAAGCACCAGGATTAGAAAGGGCAACTCCTTGCTTGAAAGTTTGTGTTGATCAACTGGCCCCATCTTTACCTGCATCTTTAATAAATGGAAAATGACTGCCTCATCTTTAGAAGGGCTTTAAACTAAACTTGAGGGGGAGGGAGGCCAATCTTCAAGACCTTTAGAATCTGATTCCTAGCAAAAACCACTAGATCACCAATCATTTGAGGAGGGAGGGAGTAAAGAGAAAGAAAAAGAAGAAAAAAGGAAAAACACATTGAAGTAGAGAGTGATGGAAAGGATGGAAAAGCCAGATGCAAAGTAGGAGATGTAAGATACATACCCAAGATCCATTACAGACTCAAATTTCTATACACAAACACTCAAAAGTTTAGGGAACAAACAGAGTGAACTTGAAATACTAGTTGTTCTTGTTGTTAGTTGCGAAGTCGTGTCCAACCCGTTGTGACCCCATGGACAATGTTCCTCCAGGTCTTCCTGTCCTCTACCATCTTCTGGAGTCCATTTAAACTCACTCCTACTGCTTCAGTGACTCCATCCAGCCACTTCATTCTCTGTTGTCCCATTCTTCTATTGCCCTCAGTCTTTCCCAGCATTAGGCATCCAGCATCCAGTGAGTCCTTCCTTCTCATTAGGTGGCCAAAGTACTTGAGTTTCAACTTCAGGATCTGGCCTTCTAAAGAGCAGTCGGGGTTGATCTCTTGTAAGACTGACCAGTTTGAACATCTTGCAGTCCAGGGGACTCGCAGGAGTCTTCTCCAGCACCATAGTTCAAAGGCCTCATTTCTTTGGCGCTCAGCCTTTCTTATGGTCCAACTTTCGCAGCCATACATTGCAACTGGGAAAACCATGCCCTTGACTATAAGCACTTTTGTTGACAGGGTGATGTCTCTGTTTTTTAGTATGCTGTATAGATTTGCCATAGCTTTCCTCCTCTTTTAATTTCTTGGCTGCAGTCCCCATCTGCGGTGATCTTGGAGCCCAGGAAAATAAAATATGTCACTACCTCCATTTCTTCCCCATCTATTTGCCTGGAATTGAGAGGGCTGGATGCCATGATCTTGGTTTTCTTAATGTTGAGTTTCAAGCCAACTTTTGCACTCTCCTTTTTCACCTGCATCAAGAGGTTCTTTAGTTCCTCTTTACTTTCTACCATTAGAGTGGTATTATCTGCATATCTTAGGTTGTTGATATTTCTCCCGGCAATCTTAATTCCAACTTTTGATTCATCTAGCCCTGCCTTTCTTGTGATGTGCTCTGCATATAAGTTAAATAGGCAGGGCGATAGAATATAGTCTTGCTGGACTCCTTTCCCAATTTTGAACCAATCAGTGGTTCCATGTCCAGTTCTCACTGTTGCTTCTTGACGCGCATATAGGTTTCTCAAGAGACAGATAAGATGGTCTGGTACTCCCATCTCTTTAAGAACTTGCCACAATTTGTTGTGATCCACACAATCAAAGGCTTTAGCATAGTCAATGAAGCAGAAATTGATGTTTTTCTGGAACTCCCTAGCTTTCTCCATGATCTAGCTTATGTTGGCAATTTGATCTCTAGTTCCTCTGCCTCTTCGAAATTCTGCCTGTACTTCTAGTAGTTCTTGATCCACATACCACAGGAGTCTAGCTTGTAGGATTTTAAACATAACTTTACTAGCATGTGAAATGAGTGCAATGGTACGATAGTTTGAACATTCTTTGGCATTGCCTTTCTTTGGAATTGGAATGTAAACTGACCTTTCCAATCCTGTGGCCACTGTTGAGTTTTCCAAATTTGCTGGCAAATTGAGTGTAGCACTTTTTCTGCATCGTCTTTTAAGATTTTGAATAGCTCAACTGGAATACTGTCACCTCCAATAGCTTTGTTGTTGCTCAGCTTTCCTAAGGCCCATTTCACTTCACATTCTAGGATGTCTGGCTCGAGGTCAGTGACCACTCCATCGTGGTTATCTGGGATGTTAAGCTCGTTCTTGTATAGTTCTTCTGTATAGTTTTGCCACCTCTTTTTAATCTCTCCTGCCTCTGTTAGGACCCTCTCATTTTGGTCCTTTATCATGCCTATCTTTGCATGAAACATTCCCTTCATATCTCCAATTTTCTTGAAGAGATCTCTGGTCCTCCCTATTCTATTGTTTTCTTCTCTTTCTTTGCACTGTTCATTTAAGAAGGCATTCTTATCTCTTCTAGCTATTCTGTCAGAATCCAATTATATTTCATCTTTAAATTATCAAATATAGAAACTCCCAATTCTGCCTTCTCTGGATTCTGCCATAAGAGGGAGAGAAGGGGGAGAACAAAGGGGCTTTATGGCCCTCACTTCCTTCTTTACACTTCAAAGAGCTGAATGCTGAATGTGTGTTTATTGTAACCTCGAAGCGTTAACATACCAAAGGAGGGAAGTTGCCTTTCATGTAGTTATCTGAAGTCTCCATCCAGACGGAAGAAAGAAGAAAGGGGTGGAATTGTGATACTTGAAACTATCACTGGAAGGGGGGTTGATTGGGTGGGACTACTGGGGAACCCCTTAAAACCTTGAATGGGAGAGCTTGGACCCCAAGTCCTGTCTAGCATGCCTGCAACCATTTTCTCTTAATAAAGGATTCCTGTTGGAAGAATTATTCCAAGAGTTCTGTCTTCTTAAGATGCAAAGTGGGGTGGGTCCTTACATTAGACAGGACTTGCAAAATTAATCCACCTGGAAGGAAGACCCTTGCCGGGGGATTTTGCAAAAATTTACCATGTCAGACAATGGAGCAAGAGAGGGGGAAAACTCCCTGGAAAGAGAGCCGCTGACCCAGTTGGAACCTTGCCAGATGTTGGGATCCGAGAGGCCAGATTCCTCAGGAGAAGAAGTGGTGGAGACACAGGACCACAAGCCTCGCTGGTCGATGGGCGTTGGAAAGAAAAGTGAGTGGGGAAAGGAATCAAGAAAGGTGACCCTGAGACGGGGGACCAAGCAACCAGAATGGAAGCAGGAGATGGAGAAATCCCTGCACGCAAGTGAAGAGGGAGGAAGCTGGGCACCGTACTCAGACTGGATCCTAGAGAAAGCTATTGACCTGATGAAGAGAACTCTCAGCTCCCTAGGAGAGGAGAATCCTGAGCCCTACGGCCGCCCCAGCTCCTGGAGCCGCAAAGGGAGAGACACTGAGGGGACATGGAACCCCTGAAACCCAGGGAAATACTGATCCAGGAGTTCCCACCCCCTACCGGAACACAGATGGAAATCTGGACGGAAGGCACTAACACCCCACAAACAGGGCCACCGCCACACATCCATTCCAAGAGTTCCACCGTTGGAAGTGAAATTCAAAAGGTTGGGGGGGTGGACGACGCCAACACGCCTTGGGGGTTTTTTCTAACCCAAGTCCTCAGCTACATGGAGGAATATGGGCAGGATATTCCCAGCGACAAAGCCCGCATCCGGATCGTGCAATCTGCCCTGGATGGACCAGCTGCGGCTTGGGTAGTGAACTTGCATGACTCCAATGCCCCAGAACTCAGTAACTTCAACCGTTTCATGTCCTCTTTGAGAAGACGATTTGAAGACCCCCGGGCTGATCGCAAAGCCCGTGAAAGGATAACAACGATGAGGCAAGGCAAACGCCCAGTGGCTGAGTATACCCAAGAATTCCGGGCCATTGCCAGCAAACTGAATTGGTCAGAAGACATCCTCCTTGGCCGTTCAAGTGACTAAACAATGATATATATGATGTTGCATGACCCGAGGGGACCCACACGACTTGAGAATGGTAACGTCTTGGGCAGAGGAAGCAG